>NC_041393.1:618889061-618899324 GCF_002162155.2 Triticum dicoccoides | reverse complement strand
TGGATAGACGTTCTAATTGACACGGCAAGGGTGGGAAAGGGTTGCAGGTGGTTGGAGATGTGTCAGACGACTAAAGAGTAAAGAAGATAGAGACCACACTGATCTCTGACAAGGTGACGACAAACGAGAGGGGGTTCACACTTCACACCCTAGCGAACCTGCGGTCTGGGGAGGTTTAAGGGTCCGTTTTGGAAATGTCCTTAGCTTCATGATCATATGGGGACAGAAAGGGGGCGAGGAGGCGAGGAGTGGTTGGGAAACAACGGGAGGAAGGGACTTTCTGGATGTCGGTAACTTCAAAATACTCATCGAGGGTGGGACAGGTCGTACCGGCACCCTCCGGCCTTGGATGGATGGTATAATCGACACGACAAGGGTGAGAAAGGGTTTCAGGTGGATGGAGACGTGTCGGAGGACAAAAATGCAAAGAAGATCGACACGACACCGATCAAAGGAGAGAGGGACGGACGAGGCGGCGACAAACAAGAGGGGTGAAAAGAGAGGGGGTTCACACTTCACACCCAAAGCTCGTTTCAAGATAAAAACGACTTTCCACAGCAGCCAAAGAACAAGATATGACAACGCCGGGCACGGGCCCACCGGTCAGCGACTCGTGGAGCCTTGGCCTACACACATGTTCGGTTAGGAAAGCGCCATCGCAACGGAAAGCGACGGAGGATGGCAGCAGCAGCAAACGTCGCGCTCCATCGACCACAGGCGCCGTTGTTGGCTTGCCCGCTTTGCCATCCCTCCAGTCCAGATCGCCACAACACAGACACGGACGCGGACACCACGCGCTCGCTCCACATCCGTTCACATCATGCCGTGGAAGGAACCGGAGAGCTGGCCTGCACCCATCTCGTCTCGTCCCATGGCCGTGGCAAGTCCACATCTCCCAGCCACCCCCACGCCGTGGATCCAGCTCACCGAACAACAGCATATATGTCTCTGTTTTGTGCTTGGTTCCGACACTGACGGACCACACGCATGTTTTCACAGAACAAAAGAAGATTCAGACATTCATTCTTCCCAGGACTTTCAGCAAGGAACCGCCATGGATTCTGAGCCAGAGTTACTGCTAACATCATCATAATGGGTGGTAGCGAACACAACGAAAAAAAAGAAGGAAAAACTGTTCATGGATCACCACACAAACAATCACCCCGTCCCATTCTGGGAGCTCTCTAACAATTGGAGAAAAACTGAAGCTGCCTGCAGCGGTGGTGCTTCTTGACTTGCATCCAGGCTGCGGAATTTGCCGCCGCCACGCTATCTATGCGCTCTGAGAATCGCCACCGTGCTGTGCCGCTGCGCTCGTCCCGGCTGAGCATACAAGTGGAGAAAGAGCTTCCCCTTCCTCATTCCTCCTAGCTCGCTACGCTGCTGTCGCCGCTCGTGTCCGTTAGTATGGTCAGCCTACGCGCCGTCTTCGTGAAGTCACTGCAAAATTCACAGCAAAGTTTTCGAATTAGGTTAGTATGTAGTCCGGCCAACAAATGGAGAAAGAGAGAAAAATGTTTTGTGGCAGAAGATGATGTTTCCTTCAACAATAAGGAAACATTAGTGGTCATCGGAGGGAACTCGTAAAGTCAAAGTACCATAAGGAGCAGGATGCTTCCAAGGCAACAACACCTAGAGTTTCGGTGCCTGAAGATACGTCGATTTGGATGTATTAGAAGAAAATCCGCAACTACTGATACAAATGTGGCCATTTCCGAGGTCTTGCAATAGATGCAGGGTTTAAATTGGTGATATTGAGGCCAACAGATGTGTAATGTTAGGTGGAATAAACAGGCAAACTGGGAGTTTCTAACCAACTATGCTAATAGAAAATTAGGAAACAGGCACTTCTATATATTTGAAGAGTGGATGTGACCAAATACCTAACCGATTCTAAAATGACTACCAAGCATTTTAAAAAGACAAGATGAAACGAGTAAACTAATGCTTGAACAGAAACATACATTTTAATCTGAAATCATACAAACCTGAAAGGTTCATCTCCGGTGTGTTTGAGCGCCCCGGCTGCATCACGGTAGAAAACATGGCTCATCAGCTCGGCTTTTTCCATACCGAACATGTCGGAAAGCCGGCAATATAACTCTTCGTACGAGCCAACAGCAGTGAGATCAAGTGTGCGCCCGACGTCCTCTGATTGCATGAATATCTTGCAGTGCCCGGTATCCAGCCCGAGATCGAGTACCTTGTTGTCCTGGCACAATGGAACTCCTCGACAGGACAAGTTCTTCGTAGTGCCATTCTGGTTGCTTTGTGGGCTTGGAAGATCAGAGTTATTCGCCGACTTCTCGGCACTCATTTCAGAGGAGCTCTTCCTAGCAGCAGATGGAGAGAAACCCCCAGAGTTGCCTAAAGTGATCTGCTGCTCAGTGAGTATGGGTTTCCCAAAGAGCATCAGCTGGGGTGAAGCCTTCTTGACATCTGACTTGTTGTTGCTCTGGTGATTGCCAATGGTCAGCATGCACGAGATGTCGTCTCGCGCAGCCGGGTGACCGATGATGAGCCCAGCGGCGATCCTCGGCTGCCCGCCGTGATCGACCTGGTGAAGCCCGTGCGGTGACAGACTCGACTGCAGTTTGTTAAGGTGGAGATCTGATAAAGATATACCAAATTGAGCATGCCTGGCTCCCTGTATGCCTGCAGGAGTGCCGTCCGGGAAATAGCACATCGGACCGACGCCGCCGCGTCCGAGTGGGTTTCCGTGGAACATCGGGGCCGGAAACTGGCCGTCGACCGGGAGGTCGGGGTAGAACGGAACACAGAGCTTCTTCCGAGGCGGCGAGAACGGAGCGAGGTGAATGGCCGGCATGTTTGAGACCAGCTCAACCAGCCATGGACTCACCCTCTTCACATTCTGTAGCAGGTCCGGTTCATCCCAAGTCACCTGCAGCACAAGGCCATAGTACCAAGAAAGAATTCTTCAGCATTTTGACAGTTAAATGCATGATTCTACTACTAGCAATCAATTCAATTACTAGTCAATACAAGGAATGCAATCTTGTGGTGCTGTCCTAGAGAGGATGGATTTGTACACAATTTAATACAACTACGGATGAGATGAGTGATGGAGAAGTGGAGATGTACTCCCAATGAAGTAGTACCTGAAGAAGTCTCCAAGGTGAATTGGGCCATCGAATGGGGTCGGCCACCTGCACGGCCGACACAGTCCCCATGAACCAGCTGATCCTGGACGAGTCCTCCGTCTCGAAGGCCATCTTGAACCTCATGCCGGGGCACCACTGGGTGCGCATCGCCGCCCTGACCGCGGCCGCCCTCACGCAGAACTCCGGCGTGCTCGCCCTCGGGTAGTAGAGCACGTCGAACGGCTGCCCGCTGGCGGCAAGATTGGCCGCCTCGGCGACCTCCTCCGGCCGCACCCTCACCTTCACCTTCCCCCTCGCCCCCATCATCTTGTTGCCGCCGTCCTCCTCCCCCCTCAGGAACATGGAGAATCCCCCGTAATTGCCGGTCGCCGCCGGCGGGGGCGGGGGCAGCAGCTCCGGGCCGCCGATGCCCCCTTTCTTGGCGCGGCGGATGCCGACGCAGAGATCCCCGTTCTCGGTCCTCATGAAGACGATGGAGTCCCCGGCGACGAGCTTCTTCTGGTTGACGAAGGAGCTCCACCCCGTGGTGAGGAGGTGGCGGCGGGGCGTGCCGCGGTAGATGTGGCGGAACTTCCAGACGACGCCGTGCACGTCCTTGGCGAGCACGGTCTGGACGGGCGGGTCGGCGGAGTAGTCGAGCCGCGGGAAGATGGTCTCGGCGCAGTAGCGCGGCACGGAGAAGCCGCCGCCGTTGTTGGCGTCGGACTGCGTGAGCGTCTTGGCGAAGGAGGCGGGCTTGTCCTCCTGCCCGGCGGCGGCGGCGGCAATGGCGTCGTCGGCGTCGTCCTGGGGCCGGGCGGGGACGAGGCGGATCTTGGCGAAGACCTCATCGGTGTCCGGATCGGCCATGAAGCGGACGGCGGCGACGCGGCAGAGGACGAGCGCCTGGAGGCGGGCCCCCGGCGGGAAGTCGACGGCGCCGGCCTGGCCCTGCGCGTGCTCCGCGTGGCCCTGCGGGAAGTAGTAGACCCTGGAGCCGGGCGGTGGCATCTGCACCATGCCGCCGGCGCAGGCGTGCCACAGCTGCGGGTCCAGGCAGCGCGGCCCCTCCCCCCTCTCCCGCTCCCCCGCCGCCGAGTCCACGAACGTAATCATCCCCTCCTCCTCCTCCTGTCCCGCCTCCTCCACTCACTGCACCGCCCGTCACAGCAGCGCAAAGCAAATAATCCCACCAGAATTAGGCCGTCCCCCCACCACCCCCCACCACCACTACCACCAGAAACTTTTCCACCGCCGCCGCCGCCGCCACCACGACCATCAGAGCAGAGCTCGCTCGCTGAGAAAGGCTGGGCGAAAGGCACAAGAGAAAGAAAGAGAGAATTTTGGGGTCAGAGACGGGCGCTGCCGCAGAGGAAAAGCAACGAAAGAACGCACGAAAGCGAAGCCCCGACCGACAGCACCGCGATTCATCCATCCGTCCGTCGACCAGTCACTCACCTCTGAAAGCGGCGCAGGCGCGGCAGCAGATCCCTCCAAACCGAGCGAGGACGGACAGGGGCGGGCGGGCGAGGACGAAGCGGTCCGTCTGTGTGTATGCGCCTCTGCTGCGGTTGCCTCCCTCCTCCCTCCCCTCCCCTCCCCTCCCCTGCCTTCTCTGCAGTCTCCCTCAGGTGCAGCAGGGGCAGGGCAGCGGCAGGCTCAGATTCCTCCAGACTGCAGCTGACACGCGGGCGCAGGAGGGCTAAATAGGGCAGCAGCAAAGGGGAGGTCAAGGCTAAAGGGAAGCGGATTAGGCGAGTAGTACCCCTATACTTTGTGATGAGCGGCTTAATGAATGAATAAACTATTGCTTGTCTAGCAGTTCAGTTGCTCGCTGCTTTTGTTTCGGATCGGATCAGTTCAGTTCGGTTCCCAGCGCGTACAAAAAGGTGCTACTACTCTACTAACACTAGTCCACTGCCTTGCCGGCCTCCTATTTTTGCCCACGGGTTTAGCGGCGGGCCTGGGTTAGTAGTAGTAGTGTTAATCATCACATCATTAGTGGTGGTGGTGGGCGTAGGAGGAGGAGTATCCACCACTCCATCGCGCACCGCCTGTTACTCATCGGAAAAGCGTTCTGCATGTGTGGATTCACATGACTCTCGCTCTCATGGCGATGCCGTGATCACGAACCGACTAGTAGTAGGAGTGCTAATAATAATGCAACGGCCGGGTAACAGCAGCTGGTTTTCGTCGAAAGAAAAAAAAAGAAAAAAAAAAGGAGTGAACGGCAGCCGGTGCCGGGGCCGGGGCCGCGCGCACGGGGCGCGGTTGGGGTTGGGATCGGGTCGGATGGGATCCGGAGATTGTTTTGTCGGGGCGGGTCGCTTGCCTGGAGATTCGCTCTCGTCTGTTCCACCGGGAGCGGGAGCGGGAGCGGGAGCGGGCGAGTCGGCCGGGGACGGTGGGGTGCGACGCGTTCAGTCCTCCGCTGCGGCCGCCGGGTGACTGAGCTGAGCTGAGCTCTGCTCTGCCGCTCGCGCGGCCCTGTCGGCATGTGACGCTCGCTTGTTCGCTTCCGCCTCGCTGCTAGAGTATTTCTCTCTGGCTTGTTTGGTGCTTTGCGTGGGTGCACACACGCTGCTGCTGTGGCACAGCACGCAAAGGAGCCAGTGCTGTGCCGCAACAGCATTCGTGGCATGCAAGCATGGGTCTACATATTCATAATATCGAATCGGGATCATTAGATTCATCGTGAAATGAATTTTCATATTTCATTTATTTGGTATTGTGAATGTCGATGATTTTGGCTCTGACTTTGATCGAAGTAAAAGAAGTTTGACTTTCCAAAAACCAAATGCACCTTTATATTTTGGAACTGAGGGAGTATTTGGTTTGTCGACTGGGGACGATGATGCAGTGTGTTTTCTTTTATTTATAATACTATGTTTTGATGGGCCTTTTGTAGCGTGATTCTGTGTTATATGCTAATTAATCCATACTTATGTGAGAAAATTTTCTGCGTCTGTGTGTTGTCTAAGTGGTGAGAGGGTGCACTAAATTGGTATATTTTTTATCGGCCATTTGCGCCGATTGATTTCAAAAATCATGGACTTGGTCAAAATCGTGAACTAAATCCAAAATTGAATACCTCAATGGAACGGAAAAACTCCAAAATTAAGGAGCATCGTGAGTTAAAAAATTTGAATGAGGGAGCTCCTTGAGAAATTCTTGACTCTGTCAAAATATTAAACCAAATTCAAAATTGAATACTTCAATAGATTGAAAAGGTTGCAAAATTAAGGAGCATAGTGAATTAAAAGAATCCAATGAGAGATCTCCTTAAAAAATTGTTGACCCGGTTAAAATCAGATGACCCAATTCTTAGTTGAAGACCTCAATTGATTGTGAGACCTTAAAAACTTAGCGAGCATAGTGTATTTAGAGATTCGAAGACATTAAGCAAACACAGCCAAATGCGAGGATTCATGATCTTCTCGGTAACACTTTAAACTCCATCTTACATCTTTTTAACACCGGAAAACCTATTTCGAGCCTATGCAACCACTTTTCAACATCAATTGGGTTGATACTAATAGGTCAATTCCGCTCGTTGGCATAACATTTTGCTAAGACACTACATGTCTTCCAACCATACGGGCTTTGCCATCGCATGAACACAACACATATCATTTTTTTTAAACAAGGCAAAAGATTTGCCATTTCATTGATTAAGAAGAAGGTTTAGACAGGCCACGAAGTGGCAAGAAATAAAATCTACTTTCGCGGCATTACAACACTCAAATGCTTGGCGCCTGCCAACGCCCAAAGCGACAACTCCTCTTTTATCTTACTAATGACGACTGTCGTAGGTGCGGCGGTGTTGCGGAAAACTCTAGCATTGTGCTCCGTCCAAATTTCACGGGAGATTAGCATCATTAGTGAGGCGAGCGTCTTGGGGGATTCAGAACGAAGATATACGTTTCCATTCCACCATTCCCACACCGAGCTCCTCGCTGACCAAGTAGTAGCCTGAGTGTGATCCATGCCAAGCCAGTGAAGAATATCGTTCCACACACGAAGGGTGTAGCGACATTGGAACAGTAAGTGGGTCGCCGTCTCTGGGCTTTGCTTGCAAAGCGGGCATAGCCCGCAGTTGGGCCACCCACATCGAGCAAGGCGGTCCGATGTCCAGATTCTATCTTGAAGGACAAGCCATGCGAAAAATTTGCACCGCGGAGGAGCCCACACCTTCCACACCGATAGGACCATGGCTGACGTAGTTAGGCCCTCAAACTGCGCCTTGTAAGCCGAGGAAGCTGAGTACGATCCGTCCTTGGTGAACTTCCAAATAATGGAATCCTCCATGTCCTCATCCAGAGTGACCGAGTCAATCTTCTCCCAAAGTGCGACGAACTGGTGGACATGGTCTACTGTGAGACCGTCGGAGAAGTCAATATGAGAGATCCAAGTGTTGTCTGTTAAAGCCTGTTTGACCGAGCAGTTTTTCCTTCGGGAGAGGTCGAAAATGCCAGGCGCTAGGTCCCGTGGGCGCATGCCATCAAGCCAGGAGGAGTTCCAGAACTTAGCCACATGCCCATTGCCAACTGTGACGGAAGTGGCAGCTGCAAAAAAGTCCCTCTCTTCATCAGTGCATGGCGTACCCATACCAATCCACGGTTTTGTGGGCTCTTGCCACTCGAACCAGAGCCATCGAAGCCTAAGAGCCTTAGCAAACTTGTCCAAGTTGAGCACACCTAAGCCACCGTGCTTCTTAGGCTTGCAAACAAGGTCCCAATTGACTTTGCATTTCCCACCAGAAACCTTGTCGGTGCCCGCCCAAAGATAGGCGCGACGGATAGAATCAATCTTTCTAAGGACCTTAGCTGGGATGTTGAGCGGCGTGAGGTGGTAAATGGCAATGGCAGTGAGAACAACTTTGACAAGGACGGCCCGACCGGCGGTAGCGACATGTCTTCCTTGCCACGGAGGAAGTTTGCCAGCCACCTTATCCTCAAGGTGCTGAAAGTGGATCCTCTTGAGGCGCTTGACCGATAACGGTAGTCCAAGATATCTCATTGGAAAGGACGTGCGGACAGCCGGAAAAGCATGAAGAATGTCTTGAAGATCGACACTTTCACAACGAATCAGGGCGACAATATTAACTGTCCGAACTTTGATGAGTAGCTTTGGCAGGGCGACGACATGTCACTTTATTCGACAGGCTAATGTTGTTGCTTACGTGATTGCTAGGTTTAGCTTTAGAGAGAGCATAGGAGCGGTATGGAAAGATCAACCATCATCATTCTTCATTCCTATCCTTGTATAGGGCATGATTATTATTTGATAGTCACCGAAGTTAAGAAAATAATAATAAGCCGTACATGTATGTATGACCTCGTAGAAAAAACATATATAAATGAGCACAAGTAAAATCAATTAAAGACCTTTCGTGTGAGGGACACATTGCTTGTACTTGATCCTTTCCAAAATTTGGCAGCCTAATGCCCTAATGTTGTCAAAAGCTTGTTCAACCACTAGACAAGGTAATGCTATTCCATTAAGATGCAATCTCCCGTTGTACATTATAAATTTGAGTTGATTTGATCGAAGCATAGCGGACCAGTCAAATCAGACAAGTTCTACCTTCAAGAAATTAAACAAGGGTGATCAAAAAGAATCCCCGCAACACCAAGAAAGTTAAGCAAGGAAGATGCAAGGCGTTCATTAGTTCCTTCAGTCAATTAATTTCTCCTTGTTGATGATGCATGGTCCAATCAAATCTCACTATCCTTCAATTGTCAAAGAGTGAAGCCTTTTGTCGGGCTTGGATGGGATCTTCCCTTGACATGGTCACGGAAGGAGAAAGGAAGGATCATGATATATCTCCAAATGTGAGACCAAAAATAAAGTAGTATACCGTGGGCTCATGGCACTGAAAATAGCACACGCTACAGAGAACATAAAATACCAGAGTAAATATTCAACAGTTTTGATTAGTTCAAGTGTCGTTGAATGATTTGGACCGACAAACGTGTAAAGATGTGGTCAAGTCATTCGCTGTCGACCATATTAATACGACTGTCTCTTGCCTGATTGGCCGCGTAGGAATGACTACTGTAGCTATGGTCACCATGATGTGGCCGTGGTTGGACTTATGCTAGCTGAGTTTGGTGGCTGCCAGCTCCTTCATTTGTTTCGTTGCCTAGTCCATTCCTCCATTTGATTTGTCTTCTAGTCTTCTAAGTTCATCAATTATTAGTAGTATTATTAGGAAGCTTAGTTTATTGATCAGATTACTCCGCATACTCCATTGGGAGTTTTCTTAATCAATCAAAGTGTGAATGGAAACTCATGACATGCATCGTACTCTCATATTTAGTCGTGTGACTGATTAAGAAGTCTCGTATAGTTTGGGTTTTCTTCTTAAGTAATCAAAGTATTAGCTGGAGTTGATGACGTGCATAGATGGCACACACCGGCCCGTCACTTGGTGTAAAAATAAGCTAAACATAATTAAAGACAGAAGCAGATAGCGAGGATATTCTCATCCCCCAAACATTTGGATTGGTTGGAGCTTGAGACCAAAGATTTGTAAAGAAAGATCCTCCTGCTCGAAATTGTTGTCCTGTCCACCTAGAATCTTGTTGTCTGGGTGGCGAACCTGCTTGCTTTTGGTACACCAACCATGTTGATCCTCATTATGTAATCTGTTGATACGATCGATTGAGCCAAAAAATAATTTAAGGTTCGACATATGCATGAGGCACGTAGCAACGTAGCTAGAACTCTATATGAAAGGGTGCACTTGGTATTAATATGGTCCATATGTGGCTGGTGCTTTGTTTTTCTTCCATATATGAAGAAATTAGTACACATAGCTAGCTACCTTTTTTCCTTAGGTTAGCTAGCTACTTCTAGAGGACATAGAAATGACATGACTTCCCATGAATAGGAGAAGTATTCAATGTGTGCTACAACACGTATAATCCCTCATCCATCCATACTCAACGTAATTATTCGTAAATATCCAGTTAAAAAACAATGACCACGTCGGACTAGACAGGCCGGACCTAGCGCAAATTGCATCAAAATGACCAAGTCCATCACCATCCTCCTGCATCCATCCACCATCTCCAGTGTCCAAGTTGTTGCCTTCATCCACCGTTCCTCCCCCATCCACGCCGCCGGCCCCCATACACCGCTCTAGATGTCGTCGCCG
>NC_041393.1:618837156-618888770 GCF_002162155.2 Triticum dicoccoides | reverse complement strand
GATGTGTCCCCTCCGCCATACCCCCCCCCCCAATGCCATCCATCCTGCCGCAGACTGATACGTCTCAAACATATTTCTTATTGTTTCATGCTATTATGTTATCACTTTTATATACTTTTTATAGCAATTTATATTGTTTTCCTGGACTAACCTGTTAATTTAGTGCTCAGTGTCAGCTCCTGTTTTTTGCTTGTTTTTGGTTTCATAGAAAATCAATATCTATGAAGGGCAAAATCATTGGCCGATTTAATACGATTTTTTGGGCACCATGGAAGCTTCGGGAGAAATTGAGAGGATATGTAGGGGGGCCACATGGCCATGCGACGAGCCGGGGGTGGGGGGGAGGGTACGACATGCCCCTAGGCCATGTGGGGCCCACCTACACCGCGTTACATCGATTCCACCACCATAAATTCCTATAAATACTAAACCCTCCACCGTATTTTTAGAAGAATTTTATCGCCGACCCAAGTTCTCGTTTCACGAAGATCTAATATGGAGGCATGTTCTGGAGCTCTATCGGAGGGGGATCCATTGTCGGAGCCTTCTTTATCAACCTTGCTGCCTCCATGATGATGGGTGAGTAGTTCCATTAGAACCTTAGGACCCACAATAGTAGCTAGATACTTCTCTCTCTCTCTCTCTCTCTCTCTCTCGATCTTCAATACCATGCTCCTTGAGCCTTCTCATATGATTGGGGTCAATTTGATGCAGTCGGTGGTGTGTTTGTTGGAACATGATGAATTGTCATTTTATGATTAGATTGTTCATTGAAACTAATTGAATCTTTGGATGTTTTCTTGTTGTATAATTAAATATCTTTGCATGCTCTCCGATCTATTTATCTTCTTTGGCCAAGTTCGATGGGTTTTTCTTTAGAGGGAGTGGTGCTGTGTAGTGGGCTCAATGTTGCGGTGATCTAACCCAATGACAATAACGGCTAAGGCACATATTGTATTGTTGTCGTTAAGCATAAAACAACGAGGTTTTGTCATATTGTTTGAATTTTTCTGTCTACATTATGTCATCTTGCTTATTGCGATACTCAATTTCTTGCGAACTTAATATACCTTGAGATGCATGATGAATAGCGGTTTTAGGATGGAGTATTTGTAGTAGAAGCAGTTGGATTAACGTCCTACTTATCACGGATGTAATTCCTATATGAGATTATACCATGAATGATCATAATGATCAATATTGCAGTTCGGTCAATTGCCCAACTATAATTTGTATAGGAAGCCATTTTTTTAGAGAGATACCACTAGTGAATCTATACCCCTGGGTCTATTCTCCATTACTGAATTCTTCTACACAATTGCTACTTTATTTGTTGTGTTACTTTGCTACTATCTATCCCTATCACTTATGTTTAATCTTGTAATTAGATAGACAAGGGGTTTGACAACCCTCTTGCCGAGTTGGGGACGAGTGTGTGTGCATTCTGTGCACAGGTGATGTTGATATTGCTAGCTGGAAGACTCCTATTGGATTGATAACCTTGGTTCTCTAACTGAGGAAAATACTTGCTACTGTTATGCTTCACCCTTACACTTGTGGGAATCCCAACAACTCTCGCGAGAGCAAGCACAGAAAAGGAAGGCGATGTCCGGCCCGCACGCAACCGATGGCCGGATGGGCGATTCCGGACTGATTTCCAACAATGTAGGTGGCGGAGGACAACGATGTCACTAGCCGCAACTCCAACAGGCGCAAAAAACACGGGCAGCTGTAGCACCCAGTCTGCCCCCATGTTGTTCGATGGAATGACGCGCCATGCACGATACATATTTTGCTCCTTCCTGGTCAATACCTTCAATATGCCATTGAATTAATTAGAAATTAGTTGCACATATCATTAGTTTATTTGCAATCATAATAATTTGAGGACAATATCATGTCAGACATGATCAATGAGAATCAATAACCTATCCAATTGGACTATGACTTGGGGGGGTCCAAATTGTCCTATGTCTGAAGTTGGCGGAACATCAAAACCCAACAAGAATAGAATGGCAGAGATACCCAAGGAAAAAGGTCCGGCATTCACAACGTTCTGATGATATATTATTGGTTAAAGCTTTGTTGGCCACAAGCATGGACCCTAGATGTGGCACAAGGCAAAAAGGGAATACGTATTGGGAGATGATTTGGAAGCATTATCATGAATATGCAAATATGCGGAGCTGCATTCTATCATTACCACCCGTAATATGGCCTCTGTCCAACATCAATGGTCCATCATTCAAGGGTAAGTGAACAAGTATGTCGACTACTTTGCACAAGTGATTGGCCGCCCACAAAGTGGGATGGGAATGCCAACTCACATAAGTAAATTGCTTCATTTTGTCACCATTTGACTTGCTTGTTTGTTCGTTTCCTTCTGATGATTATAGTTATTGTTTGCTAGACGATTGTGACAACCACTATGTACCAACAAACGGAGAAGACACTATTCGGTTTGGGCCATTGTTAGGTGATATTGGATGGAAATCCAAAGTCGACACAACTTATGGATGATCTCAAGGCCAGCAAAGAGAAGAATGATTGCTCAAGCTCCCACCAATCAGTTGGGTTGGATGACGAGGAGGGACAAGTTGTAAGGGAGAATGGAAGGGCCACCGTGCCAATGAATAACCGACAAGTGGTGGGAAACAAGTAAGGGAAGAGCCCAGGGCCGGTCTTAAGAATTCAGGGGCCCGGGGCGAAACAGTAATTCGGGGCCCTTAATATAATTGTTTAATAGTAATTAACAGATAGATATAAACTTGTATCAAAGAAAACAGCCAAGTCCGTCCAAAATCAGTCTGCATATAGAATAAAATGTTACATAATACCTTCAAAATTACTTCAAAAGTTCCGAGATGCAAAATCGCTAATGATAGTATCAACATCAATTTCATCAGACAATTCTTTGTGGATAGTTTCTGCCTAAGCCTAACATGATGGTTCTAAAATTAAAAGGAACAATTAGCTTTTAAAATTAGTGCAAAGCTATGTTAGACACAATATAAATTATAGAAATCTAAGGCATATTACAGTACCTTCTCTCTAATTTAATGTGGCTACAATTTTATTCTATGTGATGTGTGCAATGATTCGAGCAAGAGCATCGGCAATGCGAGTATGTGAAAATTCCGTTACCCGTTCGATCATTCGAGATTCAAGAATTTAGGATTGAAAGAAAAACATGAAGAATAGCAGAACAGTACACACGAAGGCATAGGGCGCTTGGGCGTGACTACGCAAGGAGACGTGCTCATACCTATCGTAGCCGTGTAGCGCTGCGTGCCTGCATCGCTACCATTCCTCAGGACGAGAAGACTAGGAGAGTCGAACCAGGGGTGGGCCATCGAAGACGAGGAACACTCGAACATGTAAACGAAAAGAAGGAAGGGATGGAAGTCAAGGAATGATCAGAAACAAGCTCAGGGTCTGATTGATCCCGTGATACGAAAAAGAGGGAAACGAGCGGTATTTTTGAGACACGGAAATGAGTGATTTGGTTTCTAGGTTCCATGTTCGTCTTTGCCTACATGCGAACATGGGCCAGGCCTTTTTTCCATCTACACAGTACGCAAGCCTGGGTTAAAAATCATTCTAAACATGGGCCCTAATACTACACATGCATACCTGGGAGGGCCCCCTGACTTTTGGGGGCCCACGGCGGCCGTCCCTAGAAGAGCCAATGTGCCAATGAATACCAAACGAAGTCTAAATCCCATGAAATTTTTTGGAGATTTTTTCTGGCAATAAGAGACCCTGGGAGCTTCTGGAGTACACGAGAAGATGGAGGAGTGGACCACTAGGCACCAGGGCACGCCACAGACCCCTGGGACACCCTGGTGAGTAGTAGGGCCCACAGACCTCTGTTTGACCTAACTCCACCTCTATAAATACCCTAAAATCAGAAAACCCTTGGGGGAGTCCACAAAATAATTTTTTTGCAAGCAAGTTCCAGAACCACGAGATCCCATCTAGAGGCCTCAGGCACACTTATGGAGGGGGAATCAATCACAGACGGGTTCTTCATCATCCTTGCTGCCCCTCCGATGATGCGTGAGTATTTTACCACAGACCTACGGGTCCGTAGTTAGCAGCTAGATGGATTCTTCACTCTTTTTGATCTTCAATACAATGTTCTCCTTGATGTTGTTGGATATCTATTTGATGTAATGACTTTTTGCGGTGTGTTCGTTGGGATCTGATGAATTGTGAGCTTATGATCAGATCTATCCATGAATATTATTTGATTTTTCTCCAAACTCTTTTATGCATGATTGTTATAGCCTCATATTCTTTCTCCGATTTATTGGTTTGGCCAACTAGATTCATTTATCTTTCCATGGGAAGGGGTGCTTTGTGATGGGTTCGACCTTGCGGTGCTCAGTCTCAGTGAGATAAAGAGACATGACACACATGTATCATTGCTATTAAGGTAAAAAGATGGGATTTATTTCATACGTGAGTTTAGCTTGTGTACATCATGTCATCTTAACTAAGGCATTACTCTGCTTTTCATGAACTTATGACACTAGATGCATGCGGCATAGCGGTCGATGTGTGGAGTAATAGTAGTAGATGCAGAATCGTTTCGGTCTACTAATCTTGGACGTGATGCCTATATACATGATCATTGCCTTAGATATCGTCATAATTATTTGCTTTTTTGTTAATCGCCCAATAGTAATTTCTCTACCCACCGTATCGTATTTTCTCGAGAGAAGCCTCTAATGGAAATTGTGGGCCCTGGATCTATTTTCTATCTTATATTAAAACCAAAAATACCTTGCTAAAAATTTATTTTATTTTTTATTTTTGTCAGATCTATCTATCAAAACCTATACAATTTAATCTTGCTCATAACTGTTGAGGGATTGACAACCCCTCTGCGCGTTGGGTTGCAAGTATTTGTCATTTGTGTGCAGGTGTTGTTTACATAGTGTTGCTTGGTTCTCCTACGGGATTGACAACCTTGGTTTCATAACTGAGGTAAATACTTATCTCTACCATACTACATCATCCTCTCCTCTTCGAGTAAATCCCAACGCAGCTCACAACTAGCAGGGAGAATTTCTGGCGCCATTGCGGGGGAAATATCATCAACATCTATCAAGTACCTACGCATAAACTTTCATTTTCCTGGCATTTAAATTATTTTCCATTTGCCTCTTGTTTTCATCTCCCCTACTACTAAACAGTTTTTACAGAAAAATACAAAAATATTTTCCATTTTCCTTTTTCTTGTCTGGTCTTTTGTTTGCTTGTGATCTTGTTTGCGTAGTCATGATGTCTCAAGAAAATACAAAATTGTGTGATTTTTCTAATACTAATAATAATTATTTTATTAGTACTCCTATTGCTCCTCGCATCGCTAGTGCGGAGTCTTATCATATTAATGCCACTTTATTAAATCTTGTTACGAAAGAACATTTTTCCTGTAATCCTAATGAGGATGCTGTATCCCATCTAAACACTTTCGTGGAATTATGTGATATGCAAAAGAAAAAAGGTGTGGACAATGATATTATGAAATTAAAATGATTCCCATTTTCTTTGCAGGATCATGCAAAAAATTGGTTTTCATCTTTGCCACGAAATAGTATTTATTCTTGGGACAAGTGTAAAGATGCTTTTATTACAAAGTATTTTCCTCCCACGAAAATTATTTCCCTTAGAAATCAAATTATGAATTTCAAGCAACTTGAGCATGAACATGTTGCACAATTTGGGGAAAGGATGAAACTAATGATTAGAAATTGCCCTACTCATGGTCTAAATTTGTGGATGATCATACACAAAATTTATGCGGGGTTGAATTTCGTTTCTAGAAATCTTTCATGTTCCGCTGCAGATGGTACTTTTATGGAGATTAATTTGGGAGAAGATACTAAATTGCTTGATAATATTATGGCAAATTATTCACAATGGGATACTGAAAGAGCTCCTACTAGTAAAAAGCGAATTCTATCGAAGAAATTAGTAATTTGAGTGATAAAGTTGATGCTCTTGTGAAATTGGTTGCTAGTACAATGCTCCTATTGATCCTAATGATGTGCCTTTGTCCACTTTGATTGAGCAAAATAATGGTCCTGTAGATGTGAACTTTGTCTCGCGAAACAATTTTAATAGTAATGCTTATAGAGGTAATTTTAATCCTAGATAGTTTCCTGGAAATTCCTCTAATAATTATGGCAATTACTATGGTAATTCTTATAATAATAATAATAATAATAATAATAATAATAATAATAATAATAATAATAATAATAATAATAATAATAATAATAATAGGATGCCCTCTGATCTTGAAAGTATTAAAGAATCTATCAATGCTCAAAAAGTTTTCAACACCACGATAGACTAAAAATTTAGTAAACTCGATGAGATGTCTAGGAGCATCGATCAAATTATTCATGATGTGGAAAATCTGAAGAAATTTTTTTGCCATCCAAGGTTGATATCAATGAATCAATTAAAGTTTTATATGTCTCTATGGATGAAAGTAAGAAAATAACCGCTATGCTTAGAGCTAATAGAGAATTTTTAGAAAAAGCGATTACTCCTGGTTTCTTTCGTAATAATAATGAAGAAGTTAAAATGATTGGTGTTTCTTCTATTGATTCCTTGTTTTCTAATGTTAAAATAGATGATAAGGGTTCTGAAGAAGAGTCAAATTTAGATAGAAGGCGCCCCCTGCTACTTATTGAGCTTTCGTTGTTTTTTCCTTCAAGAGGAAAGAGTAGAGATAAGTATTTCCCTTAGTTTGAAAACCAAGGTATCAATCCAGTACGAGGAACACACAAGTCACCAATGGTTGCACCTACATAAACAAACAAATACTTGCACCCAACGTGATAAAGGGGTTGTCAATCCCTTCACGGTCACTTGCAAGGATGAGACCTGATGGAGATAGGTATAAAAGATAAATAAAAGTGGAAAATAAAGTAAAGGTAAATAAGTTGCAGCAAGGTATTTTTGTATTTTTGGTTTTATAGATATGAAAAATAATATGATGAGAATAGACCCGGGGGCCATAGTTTTCACTAGAGGCTTCTTTTTGAAAGAACGCATATGGTGGGTAAACAAATTACTGTTGAGCAATTGATAGAAAAGCGCAAGTTATGAGGATATCTAAGGCAATGATCACGAATATATTGACTCATGCCTGCAACTACCACCATTACTCCACATATCGACCGCTATCCAGCATGCATATATTGTATTAAGTTAACAAGAACGGAGTAACGCCTTAAGCAAGATGACATGATGTAGAGGGATAGATCCAATCAATATGAAATAAACCCCACCTTTTTATCCTTAATGGCAAAAATACAAATATGTGTCATGTCCCCTTCTGTCACTGGGATTGAGCACCGCAATATTGAACCCATTAGAAAGCACCTCTCCCGTTGCAAGAAAAATCAATGTAGTTGGCCAAACCAAATCAATAGATCGGAGAGAAATACAAAGCTATCTTAATCATGCATAAAAGAGTTAAAAGAAGACTCAAATAATATTCATAGATAATCTGAGCATAAATCCACAATTCATCGGATCTCAACAAATGTACCGCAAAAGAAGATTACATTGAATACATATCCAAGAACATCAGGGAGAACATTGTATTGAAGATCAAAGAGAGAGAAGAAGCCATCTAGCTACTAGCTATGGACTCGTAGGTCTGTGGTAAACTACTCACACATCATCGGAAGGGAAGCAAGGTTGGCGTGGAGGCCCTCCGTGATTGAATCCCCCTCCGGCAGAGTACCGGCACAGGTCTCCTAATGGGATCTCACGAGGACAAAAACTTGCGGCGGCGAAAAAGTATTTTTCGTGTGCCCTCTAGTCTACGGGGATTTTGGTATTTATAAAATGAAGATTAGGGTTGGGAGTGCCACGGTGGGCCCAAAGCTCGGGGGGCGCGCCCTACCCCCCCGGGCGCGCCCTGTGAGCTTGTGGCCCATCCGTTGCTCTTCTGGCCTCCTCCCGAAGCTTCCAGGGTGTCTTGTGGTCCAAGAAAATCATCAAAAAGTTTCATTCCATTTGGTATTGATTTTCTGTAAAAGACAAAAAAGGAAAAAAACAGTAACTAGCACTAGGCACTAGGTTAATGGGTTAGTCCCAAAAAATGATACAAAATAGCATAATAATGCATATAAAACATCCAAGATGGATAATATAATAGCATGGAACAATAAAAAATTATAGATATGTTGGAGAAGTATCAAGCATGCCCAAGCTTATTTCTCGCTCGTCCTCGAGTAGGTAAATGATAAAAACAGAATTTTTGATGTAGAATGCTACCTAACTTGGTTATCATGTAATCTTTCTTATTGTGGCATGATATTCAGATCCATAAGATTCAAAAAAAAGTTTAATATCAACATAAAAACAATAATACTTCAAGACTAATAAAGCAATCATGTCTTCTCAAAATATCATGGCTAAAGAAATTTATCCCTACAAAATCATATAATCTTGTCATGCTCTATCTTCATAACACAAAGTATTTATCATGCACAACATCGATGACAATCCAAGCAATTGGTTCATACTTTTAATGTTCTTAAGATTTTTCAGCTCTCACGCAATACATGAGTGTGAGCCATGTATATAGCACTATAGGTGGAATAGAATATGATGGTGGAGGTTGTGTGGAGAAGACAAAAAAGGAGAAAGTCTCACATCAACGAGGCTAATCAATGGGCTATGGAGATGCCCATCAATTGATGTCAATGCAAGGAGTAGGGATTGCCATGCAACGGATGACCTAGAGCTATAAGTGTATGAAAGCTCAAAAAGAAAGCTAAGTGGGTGTGCATCTAACTTGCTTGCTCACGAAGACCTAGGGAAATTTGAGGAAGCCCATCATTGGAATATACAAGCCAAGTTCTACAATGAAAAATTCCCACCAGTAATATATGAAAGTGACAAAATAGGAGACTCTCTATTATGAAGAACATGATGCGATTTGAAGCACAAGTGTGGATAAAGGATAATATCATTCTACCTTCTCTCTTTTTCTATCATTTTTGTTTTTTGTTTTTTTTGATTTGGGATCTTTGGCCTCTTTTTTATTGGGCTCTTTGGCCTATTTTTTATTTTAAGTCCGGAGTCTCATCCCGACATGTGGGGGGAATCATAGTCTCCATAATTCTTTCCTCACATGGGACAATGCTCTAATAATAATGATCATCACACTTTTATTTACTTACAACTCAAGAATTACAACTCGATACTAAAACAGAAATATGACTCTACATGAATGCCTCCGGCGGTGTATTGGGATGTGCAATGATCTAGCATGACATGTATAAAAAATACGAATGGTGGCCAATCCACAAATACTATGTCAACTATATGATCAAGCAAAGCAATATGACAATGATGGTATGTGTCATAAGAAAACGGAACGGTGGTAGTTGCATGGAAATATATCTCGGAATGGTTATGGAAATGCCATAATAGGTAGGTACAGTGGCTGTTTTGAGGAAGATATAAGGTGGCTTATGTGTGAAAGAGCATATCATATCATGGGGTTTGGATGCACCGGCTAAGTTTGCACCAACTCTCAAGATGAGAAAGGGCAATGCATGGTACCGAAGAGGCTATCAATGATGGAAGTGTGAGAGTGCGCATAATCCATGGACTCAACTTTAGTCATAAAGAACATACTTATTGCAAAAGTTTATTAGCTCTCGAAACAAAGTACTAATATGCATGATCCTAGGGGGATAGATTGGTAGGAAAAGACCATCGCTCGTCCCCGACTGCCACTCATAAGGAAGAAAATAAAAAATAAATCATGCTCCAACTTCATCGCATAACGAGAGACCATACATGCATGCTTCGGGAATCACAAACCTTCACACAAATATTCTTACTAATCCACGATTACTCACTAGCATGACTCTAATATTACCATCTTTATATCTCAAAACAAATGCAAGGAATCAAACTTCTCATATATTCAATGATCTTCATGAAAGTTTTTATTATATCCCTCTTGAATACCCATCATATTTGGACTAAATTCATAACCTAAGCAAATTGCCATACTATTTTAAGACTCTCAAAATAATATAAGTGAAGCATGAGATTTCATCAATTTCTTCAAAATAGAACCACCTCCTTGCTCTAAAAAGATATAAGTGAAAGCAATAGAGCAAGTACCTAGCTCAAAATATATAAGTGAAGCAGATAGAGTATTCTAATAAATTTATGATTAGTGTGTGCCCCTCTCAAAAGGTGTGTACAACAAGGATGATTGTGACAAACTAAAAAGAAAATAAAGCAAGGACTCATATAATACAAGATGCTCCAAGCAACACACATATCATGTGGAGAATAAAAATATAGCCTCAAGTAATTTACCGATGGATTGAAGATAAAAGAGGGGATGCCATCCGGGCATCCCCAAGCTTAGATGCTTGGTTGTCCTTGAATATTACCTTGGGGTTCCTTGTGCTTCTCCAAGCTTACACTCTTGACACTCCTTATTCCGTAGTCCATCGAAACTTCACCCAAAACTTGAAAACTTCACAACACAAAACTCAACAAAAAAACTCGTGAGATCCGTTAGTGAAACAAAGCAAATAACCACTTTTAGGTACTGTTGTAAATTCATTATAATTTTATATTGGTGTTATCTAATATATTTTAACTTCTCCGTGGTTCATACCCCTCGATACTACCCATAGATTTATCAAAATAAGCAAACAACACAATGAAAACAGAATCTGTCAATAACAGAACAGTCTGTAGTAATATGGACTTTAACCAAACTTCTGTAACTCCATTTTTTTTGAAAAATTAAGACAACATAGGCAATTTGTATATAAATCTTGTGTAAAAAAATCAGATCAAAGCACGTTTATGTGAATTTTTAAAATTCCAGAACTAAGCGCCAAAAGTTTCTGTTTTTCAGCAAAATCAAATCAACCGTCACCCAAATCATCCCAAAGATATTACTTGGCACAAACTCTAATTGAAACATTTAAAAACAATCATAATAGAAGTATAATTGCATATTTATTGATAAACATAAGCAAAAACAAAAAACATAAAAATAAAATTGGGTTGCCTCCTAACAAGTGCTATTTTTTTATGCCCCTAGCTAGGCATAATGCATAGATCTAGGTATTGTCATATTTGGTGTTCAATCCATAAGTGGCCCACATAATAGATTCATATGGAAACTTAATTTTATTTCTTGGAAAGTGTCCTATGCCCTTCCTTAATGGAAACTAAAATCTAATGTTTCCTTCTTTCATATCAATAATTGCACCAATCTTTCTAAGGAAAGGTCTACCAAGAATAATAGGGCATGTAGGATTGCAATCTATGTCAAGCACAATAAAATCCTCGGGCACATATATCCTATTTACAACAATAAGAACATCATTAATCCTTCCCATAGGTTTTTTAATAGTGGAATCTGCTAAATGTAAATTTAAGGAACAATCATCAAGTTTATGGAAACCTAGCACATCACATAAAGTTTTTGGAATGGTGGAAACACTAGCACCCAAATCACACAAAGCATTGCACTCACAATCTTTAATCTTAATTTTAATAGTAGGTTCCTATTCATCATAAAGCTTTCTAGGGTTTGAAACTTCCAACTCAAGTTTTTCTTAAAAAGATTTCATCATAGCATCAATGATATGTTTAGTAAAAGCTTTATTTTGATTATAAGCATGAGGTGTATTAAGCATAGATTGTAACAAGGAAATACACTCAATCAAAGAGCAATTGTCATAATTAAAGTCCTTGAAATGCAAAAGAGTGGGATCATCACTAGTTAAAGTTTTGACCTCGTCAATCCTACTTTTATCAATTTTTTCATTAAGATCTTTGCTACGTCTTGAGCTTGCGTTGGTTTTCCTTGAAGAGGAAAGGGTGATGTAGCAATAGTAGCGTAAGTATTTCCCTCAGTTTTTGAGAACCAAGGTATCAATCCAGTAGGAGGCTCCTCAAAAGTCCCACGCACCTACACAAACAAACAAAGAACTCGCAACCAACGCAATAAAGGGGTTGTCAATCCCTTCACGTCCACTTGTGAAAGTGAGATCTGATAGAGATAGTATGATAAGATAAATATATTTTTGGTATTTTATAATATAGATTGGAAAAGTAAAGATGCAAATAAAAGTAGATTGAAAGCTTATATGATAAAAGATAGACCCGGGGGCGATAGGTTTCACTAGTGGCTTCTCTCGAGATAGCATAAGTATTACGGTGGGTGAACAAATTACTGTCGAGCAATTGATAGAAAAGCGAATAATTATGAGATTATCTAGGCATGATAATGTATATAGGCATCACGTCCGTGACAAGTAGACCGACTCCTGCCTGCATCTACTACTATTACTCCACACATCAACCGCTATCCAGCATGCACCTAGAGTATTAAGTTCATAAGAACAGAGTAACACTTTAAGAAAGATGACATGATGTAGAGGGATAAACTCATGCAGTATGATATAAACCCCATCTTTTTATCCTCGATGGCAACAATACAATACGTGCCTTGCTGCCCCTGCTATCACTGGGAAAGGACACCGCAAGATTGAACCCAAAGCTAAGCACTTTTCACATTGCAAGAAAGATCAATCTAGTAGGCCAAACCAAACTGATAATTCAAAGAAACTTGCAAAGATAACTTAACCACACATAAAAGAATTCAGAGGAGATTCAAATATTTCTCATAGATAAACTTTATCATAAACCCACAATTCATCGGATCTCAACAAACACACCGCAAAACGAGTTACATCGAATAGATCTCCAAAAAGATAAAGGAGAACATTGTATTGAGATTCAAAGAGAGAGAAGAAGCCATCTAGCTAATAACTATGGACCCGAAGGTCTGTGGTGAACTACTCACAACTCATCGGAGAGGCTATGGTGTTGATGTAGAAGCCCTCCATGGTCGATTCCCCCTCCGGCGGAGCGCCGGCGAAGGCTCCAAGATGGGATCTCGCGGATACAGAAGTTGATGGTGGTGGAAATAGCTTTTCATTGTTGCCTTTGATGTTTTTCGGGTTCGTGGGTATATATAGGAGGAAGAAGTAGGTCAGTGGACACCCGAGGGGCCCACGAGATAGGGGGGCGCGCCCTCCACCCTCGTGGCCGCGACGGTAGCTTCTTGACTTGCACTCCAAGTCCTCTGGATCACGTTCGTTCCAAAAATCACGCTCTCGAAGGTTTCATTCCGTCTGGACTCCGTTTGGTATTCCTTTTCTTCGAAACACTGAAATAGAAAAAAAACAATACTGGCTGGGCCTCCGGTTAGTAGGTTAGTCCCAAAAATGATATAAAAGTGTAAAGTAAAGCCCATAAACATGCAAAACGGGTAATATAATAGCATGGAACAATCAAAAATTATAGATACGTTGGAGACGTATCAATCTTCACCCTCCAAATTATTGGGATGCTTTCTAGCTAAAGTTGACACATCTCTAGTCCCTTATTTATCAAGTTTTATATTAGCAAAAAAAGATTCAATAGGAGTCGCACGAGTCACTTTAAGATTTTCATCATGATTTAAAGATTCAGGTTTAGCAGCCATCCTATTTATTAACATAGTTTGTTTATCAGAAATTGACCTACTAAATTTTAAATATGAACTAGTTGAGACTTAAGACATTGGAATTTCAAGTCTAACATACTTCCTATGCATAGGCATTTTATAAGCAAACAAATTATCAAGGCAAGAAATTTCTAGCATATCCAAGGTAGAAGAACAAAACATTGACGATCTCAACATAGCAAGAGGTAATTTATGAAAATTTCTACCAGAATATTTTCCTCTCTCATAATAATTATATGTGGAATAATATTCAAATTCAACAATATAGCTATCACATAACATAGTTTCTACATGATCCACATGCATGCACATTTGACACTCTTCCAATACAGTGGGATTATCATCAAACAAAGCCATGACCTCTCCAAGCCCACTTGCATCAAAAATTTCATAAGATTGATCATTCTCCAAATTAGGGGGATCATTATCACCTAGATTTGACACTCTTCCAAACCTACTTTCAATATTATCACAAACATAATCATCATGAGGCTTAAATGAATTTTTAAGATCATAAGAAGAATAACCCCAATCATGATCATTGCAATAACTAGTGGACGTATCAAAATTAGCATCCCCAAGCTTGGGGTTTGGCATATTATTAGCATAATTGACATTAATAGAGTTTATAATAACAACATTGCAATAATGCTTTTCATTCAAGGAGCTATCATGAATCACTTCATAAATTTCATCTTTTAGCACTTCATCACAATTTTTATATTCACAAATTTCAAGCAAAACTTCATAGAGATAATCAAGTGCACTGAAATCACTAGCAACTAGTTCAACATAATTAGATCTCTTAAAAATATTAGCTAGTGGATGTGGATCCATATCAATAGATTTTTAGCAAGTGAAGATGCAAGTAAATAGAAGACACATGGTCACATAAGAAAACAAAAGATCAAACAAGAAAAGGGCAAATGAAAAACAAGGCAAATTAAAAAGGCAAATATTTGTGAACTGGGGGAGATGAAAACGAGAGGCAAATGGCAAATAATGTAAATTGCCAGGAGATGAGATGTGATTAGGAACCTGATAGATCTTGACTTGATACTGCCTGGCAACGACGCTAGAAATTCCTTTTGATGTCGCTTGTACTATGTCGGTATTACCCCAAAGAGGAAAGGATGATGCAATACAACTACGGTAGGTATTTTCCTCAGTTATGAAAACAAGGTATCAATCCTGTAGGAGAACCAAGCTACACTATGTAAACAGTACCTCCACACAAACAAGAAATATTTGCAACCCGACGCGTAAGACGGATTGTCAATCCCTCTTCGGTAAGCTAATGGTAAATAGATAGATTGACAAATGCAAATAGAATGACGATAAATAAAATTAAGTGAGGTATGTTTGGGCTTTTGATAATACAGATCTGAAAATAAAATATGGAAATAAAGAAAAAGGCAAATAGCAATGTAGATCTGAAAGTATATGATTGGAAATAGACCCGGGGGCCGTAGATTTCACTAGTGGCTTCTCTCAAGAAATAGCACACGGTAGGTAAACAAATTACTGTTGGCAATTGATAGAAGATCAAATAATCATGACGATATCCAAGGCAATGATCATTATATAGGCATCACGTCCAAGATTAGTAGAAAGACTCCTACATGCATCTACTACTATTACTCCACCCATCGACTGCTATCCAGCATGCATCTAGTGTATTAAGTTCATGGAGAAACGGAGTAATGCAATAAGAACGATGACATGATGTAGATGAGATCTATTCATGTAGGTATAGCCCCCATCTTGTTATACTTAATAGCAACGATACATGCGTGTCTTTCTGCCCCTTCTGTCACTCAGAAGAAACACCGCAAGATCGAGCCCATCGCAAAGCACCTCTTGCCATGGCAGGAAAAATTGATCTAGTTGGCCTAACTAAACCAAAGATTCGAAGAAGAAATATGAGGCTATAAATAATCATGCATATAAGAGATCAAAAGAAGACTCAAATAATATTCATGGATAGAAACTGATCATGAACACGATCTTCATCGGATCCCAACAAACACACCGCAAAAAGAGTTAGATCAAATAGATCTACAAGAGACCATTGTATTGAGAATCAGAAAGAGAGAAGAAGCCATCTAGCTACTAACTACGGACCCGTAGGTCTATGGTAGACTACTCAAGCATCATCGGAGAGGCACCAATGAGGATGATGAACCCCTCTGTGATGGTGTCTAGATTGGATCTTGTGGTTCTGGAACCTACGGCGGCTGGAATTGTGTTTCAGCGACTCCCCTAGGGTTTCTGAAATATTTGGGAATTTTTAGGGCGAAGAGGCGGTGTGGGAGGTCACCGAGGTGGGCACAACCCACCTGGGCGCACCCGGGCCTCCTCGCGTGCCTAGTTGTCTTGTGCTCACCTCGGGCTTCCCCTCTGGTGCTTCTTTGGCCCACTGTGTGTCTTATGGTCCAGAAAAATCTCCAAAAAGTTTCGCTGCATTTGGACTCCGTTTTGTACTGATATTATGTGAAGTAAAAAACAATCAAAAAACAACAATATGTCAATAGGTTAGTCCCAAAAAAATGATACAATGTTGCTATAAAATGATTGTAAAACATCCAAGAATGATAATATAATAGCATGGAACAATCAATAATTATAGATACGTTAGAGACGTATCAGCATCCCCAAGCTTAATTCCTTCTTGTCTTCGAGTAGGTAAATGATAAAAATAGAATTTTTGATGTGGAATGCTGCCTAATGTGTTCATCACATATTATTTTCTTTTGTAACATGGACATTTGGACTTTTATATGGTTCAAAGCAATAGTCTAGTTTTGACATGAAGATTTCAATACTCAAGCATATCAACAAGCAACCATGTCTTTCAAAATAACAACACTAAAGAAAGTTAACCCTAGCCCATCATGCTCAATCATTGATCCATTCATGAAACACACTCGCATATTAGCTACATCCAATGCTCAACTATGATCATAGTGCCCCTTAGTTGGTGATTTATAAGAGAAGATGGAGACTCAAATAAAAGTAAAAATTACATAAAGTAAATAGATAGGCCCTTCGCAGAGGGAAGTAGGGATTTGTAGAGGTGACAGGGCTCGAACATTAAATTGAGAGATAATTTTTTTGAGAGACATACTTTTCCTATCAATGAAAACGACCGAGTAATTCCCAACACTTTCCATGCTAGATATATCATAGGCGGTTCCCAAACAGAAAATAAAGTTTATTCCTTTTCCACCATACTTTGATACTCCACGGTTAGCCACATCCACGGGTATCGTCCATACCAACACTTTCTAAGGAATTTATTATTTGGCAACATAAAGTAAAGGGATAATCGATTTTATATCCTTAGTTGGGTACCACTCGTCAGGATTGCCCCTGCTTTTGGAAAACATGCGGTCTTGCCTAATTTAGTTTGCTTGTCTTGTTCTTTTGCCCTTCTAGCATGGCTCCGTCCAGTCGGCGTCGTTTGACCATAAGCGGTGCTAGATTTTGGACATTTTTGCCCCTGTCGGTGCTACACTTAGTACCCTTTCGTCCTCAGTGAGCTCATGCTGAACAAAACAGAGGAGCAAAGCCAGCGAGGCGAGGCCTGGCGAGGAAGAGGATGGAGCGGCGCAGCATGACAAGGGCGAGGTAAGTGAACATCAGCTTGTGCGCCTTCCTCCACCCCCAATTCGTGCTAGGGTTTCTAGGGTTTGTGATATTTGGGGGAAATTTCGACCTTCCCTCCCTTTGGTTTAGGTTGATGGGGTCGGGATTGTGCAACTCGTCTCCGAGTTCTATCTTCCGGATGACACCTATTGTGGATTGGAGTATCGTTCAAAGCATTGTTGCCCTAGTCACGGCCTTGTTCCAGCCCGCCGTGTTTCCTGGGGAGGGGCAAGCACTAGCCGCCGGTTTTTTGGGTGTCCTTTAGATGTATGAGTTTGTCATTTTGAGCATCTTTTAGTTTTGGTTTATGAAATATCAGTTAATGTGATATGCAATTAGTTACCACAAGAGTGTCAGTGGGTGGTTTGGGTTGATCGTCCTCCTCCTTTGTGTGTTGCCCTGGCTTTTGAAGACCTGCACGCGGAGGTAGAACAGATCTGGATCAAAAGTCACAACTTGAAGAAGGAAAACCTTGAGCTGACAAGAAAGAATCTTGTTTTGAAGAAGAAGCTGAGAGGAAGAGATGAGATGATGCTTCTTTTAGCATTGTTGTTTGTAGGAATTTGTGTTGTACTGCTGTTTTTATTGTAGTTGTATCAGTTTTTTCTTGTTGACAGAATGGTACAACCTAGTATGATGTATTTGAAGATGATGATGCACTGTTGTGGTCAGGATGAACATGCTATTTTGTTTCTGCAAACTAGATGATGGTGTGGATGGATGAAAAGTACATGCTGGTTGAGATGTCCTAAGTAGACAAAAGTGTGCCAAAGTAGATGTAGTTTGGATGATCATCGATGACAAAAACTACATCTACATCGATGACAAAGTAGATGTAGTTTTTGTCATCGATGATCATCCGCATGCTCATTAGCTGTTGGATGATCATCTGCATTATCTGCTCCCCAATGTTCTTCTTCTCCAAAGGCTGGATCAACAAATTCTTTGCAGCCTTTAGTTTTGTGTCCACATCTTCCACATCTCTTGCACTTATACTTCCTTGAACCAAGGCCCTTCCTTCACTGGTAGACCTTATCCTCTGCTTTCTTGGTCTGCCTGGTGGTCTATTCTGAATAGGAGCACACAACTTGAATCCTAGATCTACACAGTCCCATTGTTGTTTGCCTTATAAAGCCGGTAGATTGTCAGCATAAGTTGTTCTAAACATCTCAACTAAGTAATATTTGTGGACATACTGATCTATTTCACTTGCTTCACCTCTTAGAGCAGTGATGAAAAAAGGGCATGGATGCAGGGTTTACTTGTGATCTGCCACTGCCTACAACTACAAGACCACTCCTCTAAGTCAACAGGGTACCTCCATTCTCTTTTATCTCTGTTAGTAGCAGTCACCTCAGCCTCTGTTGGGATTCTCCTAACTATAATCATCTCCAAACCTTTAGTCTTCTCCATCAAAACCTTCATTACTGCTGGTATGATGTAGTGCCCAATGAAATGATCCGTGGCAGTTCTGTTTCTTAAGTCAAATTTCTCCATGATGTATTACCTAATCTTGTCTAGTAGGTCAACTATGTGAAGACTCTTGTATTTCCTGATTCTTGAGTTGAATGATTCAGCAAGGTTGTTGTTCACATAATCAACCTTGCACATCTCATTGAAATCAGCTCTTGCCCAGATTTTTGTGTGGTGCTCCTTCAGAAATTCCTTCACTTTGGGTTTGCTTTTGAGCTGGTTCAGATGATAATTATGCTTCTTGATACTGTAGGTTAGTGAACAAGGCCATATGTTATCATCATAGAACTTCCCCTTAATTTTCTTAGTGAAATTCTGAGCCAAGTGTCTCATACACTCTCTATGTTCCACTCCAGGGTATACATCATCAACAACAGTTTCCAATCCCTTGCAAGCATTAGTATGTATCACTAAACCTTCTGGATGACCTAGCATTTTCTTAAGGTTTGTGAAAAACGATGTCCAACTCTCAGTAGACTCCACTTCTAGAACACCATAAGCAACTGGAAACAACCAGTTGTGTCCATCCAGTGCACAAGCTGCTACAAGCTGCCCTCTAAACCTACCATTCAATGTTGTAGCATCTACAGCTAGGTATGGCCTGCACCCCTCCAGAAAACCCTTCTGACAAGCTTTGAAACAAACAAACACCCTTCTAAAACACTCCTTGTAATACTTCTTGCCTTTAATATGATACTCAACTGTGTGCCTGTCAATTTCTACAAGACTGCCTGGTGATGCCCTATCCACTTCTGCTTTGAAAGAATAAAGAAGTTGGAAATTTCACTATACTTGTCATATATTTTGTCAAGTGCCATCTCTTTACTAATGTAGCACCTGTCATATCGCACCTCCACACCATACTTCTCTAACAACTTCCACTACAAAAAAAGACACATCCATGACATTTTGGGCCGAACGAAATTTTTTTCTGTCATACTTATGACACTTCTATGACGATAATTGTGACAAAACCCGGTATCATCATAGATGTGGTGGGCTCCTACTTCTATGACAAAACATCATGACAGAAAATAGGCTTTTATTTACGTGCTCTTTATTATCTTGCAAACCTATCCAACAACACCTACAAAGTACTTCTTGTTTCATACTTGGTCTAGGTAAAGCGAACGTCAAGCGTGCGTAGACTCGTACCAGTGGCAGATAGGACTTGAGAATATATTTGTTCTACCTTTAGCTCCTCGTTGGGTTCGACACTCTTACTTATCGAAAGAGGCTACAACTATCCCCTACACTTGTGGGTTATCAAGACCTTTTTCTAGTGCCGTTGCCGGGGAGTCATAGCGTGGGGTGAATATTCTCGTGTGTGCTTGTTTGCTTTATCACTAAGTAATTTTTATTTGCTGTTCATAGTTGTTCTCTATCTTTAGTTATGGATATGGAACACGAAATACCAAAAACAATTAGGTGTAGATGCTACTCAAGGAGATGGGGAACCTCCTAAAACCCTCGATGCTCGTTATGTGAAAGAAATTATGTACTACTTTAATAATCCTGAGAAAACCCCTTTCCGTTATGTTATGGGAGACACGTTGGATCAACGCGAATACTTAAGGGATTATCGCTTGACACAAAAAGGGAAACTATTATGGGATCAAATTTCTATGTGAAGGAAATATGCCCTAGAGGCAATAATAGAGTTATTATTTATTTCCTTATTTCATGATAAATGTTTATTATTCATGCTAGAATTGTATTAACCGGAAACATAATACATGTGTGAATACATAGACAAACATAGTGTCACTAGTATGCCTCTACTTGACTAGCTCGTTAATCAAAGATGGTTAAGTTTCCTAACCATAGACATGAGTTGTCATTTGATTAACGGGATCACATCATTAGAAGAATGATGTGATTGACTTGACCCATTATGTTAGCTTAGCACTTGATCATTTAGTATGTTGCTATTGCTTTCTTCATGACTTATACATGTTCCTATGACTATGAGATTATGCAACTCCCGTTTACCAGAAGAACACTTTGTGTGCTACCAAACGTCACAACGTAACTGGGTGATTATAAAGGAGCTCTACAGGTGTCTCCGAAGGTACATGTTGGGTTGGCGTATTTCGAGATTAGGATTTGTCACTCCGATTGTCGGAGAGGTATCTCTGGGCCCTCTCAGTAATGCACATCACTATAAGCCTTGCAAGCAATGTAGCTAATAAGTTAGTTACGGTATGATGCATTACGTGACGAGTAAAGAGACTAGCCGGTAACGAGATTGAACTAGGTATTGGATACCGACGATCGAATCTCGGGCAAGTAACATACCAATGACAAAGGGAACAACGTATGTTGTTATGCGATCTGACCGATAAAGATCTTCGTAGAATATGTGGGAGCCAATATGAGCATCCAGGTTCCGCTATTGGTTATTGACTGGAGACGTGTCTCGGTCATGTCTACATAGTTCTCGAACCCGTAGGGTCCGCACGCTTAAGGTTTCGATGACAGTTATATTATGAGTTTATGAGTTTTGATGTACCGAAGGAGTTTGGAGTCCCGGATGAGATCGGGGACATGACGAGGAGTCTCGAAATGGTCGAGACGTAAAGATCGATATATTGGACGACTATATTCGGAGTTCAGAAAGGTTCCGAATGATTCATGTATTTTTCGGAGTACCGGAGAGTTACAGGAATTCGCCGGGGAGTATATGGGCCTTATTGGGCTTTAGGGGAAAGAGGGAGGAGAGGCTGGGCGGCCCCCCAAGGCCTAGTTCGAATTGGACTAGGGGGAGGGGCTGTGCCCCCTCCTTCCTTCTCTTCTCTTCCCCCTTTCCTTGACTCCTACTCCTACTACTTGGAAGGGGGGGGGGGAATCCTACTCCCGGTGGGAGTAGGACTCCTCCTTGGCGCGCCCTCCTTGGCCGGCCGCCCCCTCCCCCTTGGCTCCTTTATATACGGGGGCAGGGGGGCACCCCATGACTCACAACTTGATCTTCGTGATCGTTCCATAGCCGTGTGCGGTGCCCCCCCTCCACCATATTCCACCTCGATCATATCCTTGCGGTGCTTAGGCGAAGCCCTGCATCGATAGAACATCATCATCATCCCCACGCCGTCGTGCTGACGGAACTCATCCCGACACCCTGCTGGATCGGAGTCCGGGGATCGTCATCGAGCTGAATGTGTGCTGAACTCGGAGGTGCCGTACGTTCGGTGCTTGGATCGGTCGGATCGTGAAGACGTACGACTACATCAACCGCGTTGTCATAACGCTTCCGCTTTCGGTCTACGAGGGTACGTGGACACACTATCCCCTCTCGTTGCTATGCATCACCATGATCTTGCGTGTGCTAAGGATTTTTTTTGAAATTACTACGTTGCCCAACAGTGGCATCCGAGCCTAGGTTTTATGCGTTGATGTTATATGCACGAGTAGAACACAAGTGAGTTGTGGGCGATACAAGTTATACTGCTTACCAGCATGTCATACTTTGGTTCAACGGTATTGTTGGATGAAGCGGCCCGAACCGACATTACGCGTACGCTTACGCGAGACCGGTTTTACCGCCGTGCTTCGCACACAGGTGGCTAGCGGGTGTCTGTTTCTCCAACTTTAGTTGAACCGAGTGTGGCTACGCCCGGTCCTTGTGAAGGTTAAAACAACACTAACTTGACGAACTATCGTTGTGGTTTTGATGCGTAGGTAAGAACGGTTCTTGCTCAACCCGTAGCAGCCACGTAAAATTTGCAACAACAAAGTAAAGGACGTCTAACTTGTTTTTGCAAGGCATGTTGTGATGTGATATGGTCAAGACGTGATGCTATATTTTATTGTATGAGATGATCATGTTTTGTAACCGAAGTTATCGGCAACTGGCAGGAGCCATATGGTTGTCGCTTTATTGTATGAAATGCAAACGCCCTGTAATTGCTTTACTTTATCACTAAGCGGTAGAGATAGTCGTAGAAGCAATAGATGGCGTAACGACAACGATGCTACGATGGAGATCAAGGTGTCGCGCCGGTGACGATGGTGATCACGACGGTGCTTCGGAGATGGAGATCACAAGCACAAGATGATGATGGCCATATCATATCACTTATATTGATTGCATGTGATGTTTATCCTTTATGCATCTTATCTTGCTTTGATTGTCGGTAGCATTTTAAGATGATCTCTCACTAAATTATCAAGAAGTGTTCTCCCTGAGTACGCACCGTTCGAAAGTTCTTCGTGCTGAGACACCACGTGATGATCGGGTGTGATAGGCTCTACGTTCAAATACAACGGGTGCAAAACAGTTGCACACGCAGAATACTCAGGTTAAACTTGACGAGCCTAGCATATACAGATATGGCCTCGGAACAAGGAGACCGAAAGGTCGAGCGTGAATCATATAGTAGATATGATCAACATAGTGATGTTCACCATTGAAAACTACTCCATCTCACGTGATGATCGGACATGGTTTAGTTGATTTGGATCACGTGATCACTTAGATGACTAGAGAGATGTCTGTCTAAGTGGGAGTTCTTAAGTAATATGATTAATTGAACTTAAATTTATCATGAACTTAGTCCTGGTAGTATTTTGCAAATTATGTTGTAGGTTAATAGCTTGCGTTGTTGCTTTCATATGTTTATTTTGATATGTTCCTAGAGAAAATTATGTTGAAAGATGTTAGTAGCAATGATGCGGATTGGATCCGTGATCTGAGGTTTATCCTCATTGCTGCACAGAAGAATTATGTCCTTAATGCACCGCTAGGTGACAGACCTATTGCAGGAGCAGATGCAGACGTTATGAATGTTTGGCTAGCTCAATATGATAACTACTTGATAGTTTAGTGCACCATGTTTAACGACTTAGAATCGGGACTTCAAAGACGTTCTGAACATCATGGACCATATGAGATGTTCCAGGAGTTGAAGTTAATATTTCATGCAAATACCCGAGTTGAGAGATATGAAGTCTCCAACAAGTTCTATGGCTAAAAGATGGAGGAGAATCTCTCAACTAGTGAGCATGTGCTCAGATTGTCTGGGTACTACAATCGCTTGAATCAAGTGGGAGTTAATCTTCCAGATAAGATAGTGATTGACAGAATTCTCTAGTCACCATCACCAAGTTAGTAGAACTTTGTGATGAACTATAGTATGGAAGGGATGACGAAAACGATTCCCAAGCTCTTCGTGATGTTGAAATCGACAAAGGTAGAAATCAAGAAAGAGCATCAAGTGTTGATGGTTGACAAGATCACTAGTTTCAAGAAAAGCGCAAAGGGAAAGAAAGGGAACTTCAACTAGAATGACAAGAAAGTTATCACTCCCACTAAGAAGCCCAAAGCTGAACCAAAGCCTGAAACTGTGTGCTTACACTTCAAAGGAAATGGTCACTGGAAACGGAAATACCCTAAATATTTTGTGGATAAAAAGGATGGCAAATTGAACAAGGGTATATTTGATATACAAGTTATTGATGTGTGCCTTACTAGTGTTTATAGTAGCCCCTGAGTATTTGTTACTTGTTCGGTTGCTAAGATTAGTAACTCGAAACAGGAGTTACAGAATAAACAGAGACTAGTTGAAGGGGAAGTGACAATGAGTGTTGGAAGTAGTTCCAAGATTGATATGATCATCATCGCACACTCCCTATACTTTCGGGATTAGTGTTGAACCTAAATAAATGTTATTTGGCATTTGCGTTGAGCATGATTATGATTTGATCATGTTTATTGCAATACAGTTATTCATTTAAAATCAGAGAATAATTGTTGTTCTGTTTAAATGAATAAAACCTTTGATGGTCATACACCCAATGAAATAGTTTGTTGGATCTCGATCGTAGTGATACATTCATAATATTGATGCCAAAAGATGCAAAGTTAATAATGATAGTGCAACTTATTTGTGGTACTGCCGTTTGGGTCATATCAGTGTAAAGCGCATGAAGAAACTCCATAAAGATGGATTTTCGGAATCACTTGGTTATGAATCATTTGATGCTTGCGAACCGTGCCTTTTGGGCAAGATGACTAAAACTCCGTTCTCCGGAACAATGGAACGAACTACTGACTTGATGGAAATAGTACACACCGATGTATACGGTCCAATGAGTGTTGATGCTCGTGGCGGGTATCGTTATTTTCTGACCTTCACAAGATGAATTGAGCAGATATGAGTATATCTACTTAATGAAGCACAAGTCTGAAACATTTGAAAAGTTCAAAGAATTTCAGAGTGAAGTGGAGAATGATCGTAACAAGAAAATAAAGTTTCTGCAATTTGATCGCGGAGACAAATATTTAAGTTACGAGTTTGGTCTTCAATTAAAAAAATGTGGAATAGTTTCACAAACTCATGCCACCTGGAACACCACAGCTTAATGGTGTGTCCGAACGTCATAACAGTACTTTATTGGATATAGTGCAATCTATGATGTATCTTACTGATTTACCACTATCGTTTTGGGGTTATGCATTAGAGACAGTTGCATTCACTTTAAATAGGGCACCATCAAAATCCGTTGAGACGACGCCTTTTGAACTGTGGTTTGGCAAGAAACCATAGTTGTCGTTTCTTAAAGTTTGGGGCCGCGATGCTTATGTGAAAAAAATTTCAACCTGATAAGCTCGAACCCAAATCGGAGAAGTGCGTCTTCATAGAATACCCAAAGGTACTATTGGGTACACCTTCTATCACAGATCCTAAGGCAAGTTATTCGTTGCTAAGATGGATCCTTTCTAGAGAAGAAGTTTCTCTCGAACGATGTGAGTGGGAGGAAAGTAGAACTTGATGAGGTAATTGTACCTTCTCCCTTATTGGAAAGTAGTTCATCACAGAAATCAGTTCTAGTGATTCCTACACCAATTAGTGAGGAAGTTAATGATGATGATCATGAAACTTCAAATCAAGTTGCTACCAAACCTCTTAGGTCTTCCAAAGTAAAGATCCGCACAATAGTGGTACGGTAATCATGTTCTGGAAGTCATGTTACTAGACCATGATGAACCTACGAACTATGAGGAAGTGATGATGAGCCCAGATTCCGCGAAATGGCTTGAGGCCATGAAATCTGAGATGGGATCCATGTATGAGAACAAAGTGTGGACTTTGGTGGAGTTGCCTGATGATCGGCATGCCATAGAAAATAAATGGATCTTCAAGAGGAAGACGGACACTGATAGTAGTGTTACTATCTACAAAGCTCGACTTGTTGTGAAAGGTTTTTTGACAAGTTCAAGGTGTTGACTACAATGAGATTTTCTCAACTGTAGCGATGCTTAAGTCTATCCGAATCATGTTAGCAATTGCCACATTTTATGAAATCTGGCAAATGGATGTCAAAACTGCATTCCTTAATGGTTTTCTTAAAGAAGAGTTGTATATGATGCAACCAGAAGGTTTTGTCAATCCTAAAGGTGCTAACAAAATGTGCAAGCTCCAGCGATCCATCTATGGACTGGTGCAAGCATCTCAGAGTTGGAATATACGCTTTGATAAGTTGATCAAAGCATATAGTTCTATACAGACTTACGGTAAAGCCTGTATTTACAATAAAGTGAGTGGGAGCACTACCGCCTTTCTGATAAATATATGTGAGTAATATATTGTTGATCAGAAATGATGTAGAATTTTTCTGGAAAGCATAAAGGACTATTTGAAAGGAGTTCTTTAAAAGAAAGACCTCAGTAAAGCTACTTACGTATTGAGCATCAAGATCTATTGAGATAGATCAAGACGCATGATAAGTTTTTCAATATGTAGATACCTTGTCAAGATTTTGAAATAGTTCAAAATGGAACAGTCAAAGAAAGGGTTCTTGCCTGTGTTGTAAATGTGTGAAATTGAGTAAGACTCAAGTCCCGACCACGGCAAAAAATAAAAAAGAGAATGAAAGTCATTCCCTATGCCTCAGTCATAGGTTCTATAAAGTATGCTATGTACCAGACCTATTGTATACCTTGCTCTGAATTTGCGAAGGGAGTACAATAGTGATCTAGAAGTAGATCATTGGACATTGGTCAAAATTATCCTTAGAGAAATAAGGAGATGTTTCTCGATTATGGAGGTGATAAAAGAGCCCGTCGTAAAAAGTTACAATGATGCAAGCTTTTACACCAATCCAGATGACTCTAAGTCTCAATCTGGATACATATTGAAAGTGGGAGCAATCATCTAGAGTAGCTCCGTGCAGAGCATTGTGGACATAGAATATTTGCAAAATACATACGGCTCTGAATATGACATACCCGTTGACTAAACTTCTCTCACAAGCAAAACATGATCATACCTTAGTACTCTTTGGTTGTTAATCACATAACGATGTGAACTAGATTATTGACTCTAGTAAACCCTTTGGGTGTTCATCACATGACGATGTGAACTATGGGTATTAACACATACAGATGTGAATATTGGTGTTAAATCACATGGCGATGTGAACTAGATTATTGACTCTAGTGCAAGTGGGAGACTGAAGGAAATATGCCCTAGAGGCAATAATAAAGTTATTATTTATTTCCATATTTCATGATAAATGTTTATTATTCATGCTAGAATTGTATTAACCGGAAACATAATACATGTGTGAATACATAGACAAACATAGTGTCACTAGTATGCCTCTACTTGACTAGCTCGTTAATCAAAGATGGTTAAGTTTCCTAATCATAGACATGAGTTGTCATTTGAATAACGGGATCACATCATTAGAAGAATGATGTGAATGACTTGACCCATTCCGTTAGCTTAGCACTTGATCATTTAGTATGTTGCTATTGCTTTCTTCATGACTTATACATGTTCCTATGACTATGAGATTATGCAACTCCCGTTTGCCAGAAGAACACTTTGTGTTCTACCAAACGTCACAACGTAACTGGGTGATTATAAAGGAGCTCTACAGGTGTCTCCGAAGGTACATGTTGGGTTGGCGTATTTCGAGATTAGGATTTGTCACTCCGATTGTCGGAGAGGTATCTCTCGGCCCTCTCGGTAATGCACATCACTATAAGCCTTGCAAGCAATGTAGCTAATGAGTTAATTATGGTATGATGCATTAAGTAACGAGTAAAGAGACTTGCTGGTAACGAGATTGAACTAGGTATTGCATACCGACGATCGAATCTCGGGCAAGTAACATACCAATGACAAAGGGAACAACGTATGTTGTTATGCGGTCTGACCGATAAAGATCTTCGTAGAATATGTGGGAGCCAATATGAGCATCCAGGTTCCGCTATTGGTTATTGACCGGAGACGTGTCTCGGTCATGTCTACATAGTTCTCGAACCCGTAGGGTCCGCACGCTTAAGGTTTCGATGACAGTTATATTATGAGCTTATGAGTTTTGAAGTACCTAAGGAGTTCGGAGTCCTGTATGAGACCGGGGACATGACGAGGAGTCTCGAAATGGTTGAGATGTAAAGATCGATATATTGGACGACTATATTCGGAGTTCGGAAAGGTTCCGAATGATTCGGGTATTTTTCGGAGTACCGGAGAGTTACGGGAATTCGCCGGGGAGTATATGGGCCTTATTGGGCTTTAGGGGAAAGAGAGAGGAGAGGCTGGGCACCCCCCAAGGCCTACTTCTAATTGGACTAGGGGGAGGGACTGTGCCCCCTCCTTCATTCTCTTCTCTTCCCCCTCTTCCCCCGGTGGGAGTAGGACTCCTCCTTGGCGCGCCCTCCTTGGCCGGCCGCCCCTTCCCCCTTGGCTCCTTTATATACGGGGGCAGGGGGGCACCCCATGACTCACAAGTTGATCTTCGTGATCGTTCCATAGCCGTGTGCGGTGCCCCCGTCCACCATATTCCACCTCAATCATATTGTTGCGGTGCTTAGGCGAATCCCTGCATCGATAGAACAACATCATCATCCCCACGCCGTCGTGCTGACGGAACTCATCCCCGACACCCTGCTGGATCGGAGTCCTGGGATCGTCATCGAGCTGAACGTGTGCTGAACTCGGAGGTGCCGTACGTTCGGTGCTTGGATCGGTCGGATCATGAAGACGTACGACTAAATCAACCGCGTTGTCATAACGCTTCCGCTTTCGGTCTACGAGGGTACGTGGACACACTCTCCCCTCTCGTTGCTATGCATCACCATGATCTTGCGTGTGCGAAGGAATTTTTTGAAATTACTACGTTCCCCAACACTATGTTGCGTTGGTATGCTCGTCAACTATGCGTGATGCATGATTATACTGGTTGCACTAGGATGAAGGCTCCACACCTTCCCTTTTCATGCAAATTCAATTATAATGAAACCTTAGCTTCTTATGCTAATGGTATCTATTATTACTATGATGTGGAACAAATAGAAGAATTTGTTGCTTTTATGGGTGCTTATGAGGTTGAATCTATGTTTAAAGCGTTTGATGATTTTGATGATTCAGTTTATAGACTAGAAATCTTGCTATGAAAATTATGAATACAATTACTATATTAATGCTTTTATGGATAAAGTCTCCGCTGTCCAAGAAGAGACTAATATTTTGCAGGAAGCTATGGAAGATGAAATTGAAACTAGGAGCTCATTGGATGAAAAAGATGATGAGGAGAGCGAAGAACAAAAGGAGCAAGAGCGGATTGATCACCCATGCCCACCTTCTACTGAGAGTAACTCTTCAACTCATACATTGTTTAATTCCCCTTCGTCCTTACCGAAGGATGATTGCTATGATCCCTTGAATTTGTTTGAAATATCCCTTTTTGATGATGTTTGCTATGCTTGTGGCCAAGATGCCAATATGAATTATACCTATGGAGATGAACTTGCTATAGTTCCTTATGCTAAACATGAAATTGTTGCTATTGTACCCACGCATGATAGTCCTATTATCTATTTGAATTCTCCCGACTACACTATATAGGAGAAGTTTGTGCTTATTAAGGATTATATTGATGGGTTGCCTTTTACCATTGCACATGATGATTTTGATGAATATAATATGCATGTGCTTGCTGCTCCTACTTGCAATTATTATGAGAGAGGAACTACATCTCCACCTCTCTACGTTTCCAACACGATAGAATTGCAAGAAACTGCTTATACTATGCATTGGCCTTTACTTGGATTGCATGAATTGTTCTTTTATGACATGGCGATGCATAGGAAGAGAGTTAGACTTCGTTTTTGCATGATATATGTTACTTTGTGCTCACTACTAAATTACAAATCATTGTTAATTAAAATTGGCTTTGATATACCTTGGGATCTGGGCAGATTCATTACTTGAGCACTATATGCCTAGCTTAATGGCTTTAAAGAAAGCGCTGCCAGGGAGACAACCCGGAAGTTTTAGAGAGTCATTCATTTCTGTTGAGTGCTTTCATGTAGTCTAAAAATAAAAAATAAATAAAGAGGGGAACCTAAAAACTTTTCAAAAAGGAAAGTGAAAGTGAGAAAGACAAGCATTGTTGAAGTGGGAGAGCTCCTTGAACTTTGTTCATGCTCACGGAAACTTTGTGAATCTTGAATACAGAAACTTTTCATCAAAAATAATTATCCCCTTGTACAATTCCATTGTATTATAGAAATAATGTGCTAAGGTTTGCCTTCAGGATGTTTACAATGCTTGTTGGTTTGTACGGTGCAGGACAGAAACTTTGGCTGTAGTGCGCGATTTTACATTTTTAACTGGAATGTCAAATGGTTCTGATTCCTTTTGCAATGTCTTTATATACAACTTTTTTATTGTTACTAATTTTTGTAGAATTGTTGGGGTAACAGAAGTATGGTGAATGTTCAGATTGCTACAGACTGTTCTGTTTTTGACAGATTCTGTTTTTGATGCATAGTTTGCTTGTTTTGATGAAAATCTATCAATTTATATGAGTGGATTAAGCCATGAAAAAGTTATATTAAAGTAGACACAATGCAAAAACAAAATATGAATTGATTTTCTACAGTACTTAGAGTGGTGATTTGCTTTATTATACTAACGGATCTTACCGAGTTTTCTGTTGAAGTTTTGTGTGGATGAAGTGTCTAAACGAGGAGGTCTCGATATGAGGAAAAGGAAGAGAGGCAAGAGCTTAAGCTTGGGGATGCCCGAGGCACCCCAAGTAACTATTCAAGGAGACTCAGGCGTCGAAGCTTGGGGATGCCCCGGAAGGCATCCCCTCTTTCTTCAACAAGTATCGGTATCTTTTCGTATTCGTTTCGTTCATGCATTATGTGCAAGTCTTGGAGCGTCTTTTGCATTTAGTTTTCATTTTTCTTTTATGCACCATGCTAGTAATAGATAGTCCTTGGTTGATTTATAGAATGCTCATTGCACTTCACTTAAATATTTTGAGTATGGATTTATAGAATGCTTCATGTGCTTCACTTATATCATTTGAAGTTTGGATTGCCTGTTTCTCTTCACATAGAAAACCGCCATTTGTAGAATGCTCTTTTGCTTCACTTATATTTGTTAGAGCGTGGGCATATCTTTTGTAGAAAGAACTAAACTCTCTTGCTTCACTGATATCAATTTAGAGAGATGACAGGAATTGGTTATTCACATGGTTAGTCATAAAATCCTACATAAACTTGTAGATCGCTGAATATGATATGTTTGATTCCTTGCAATAGTTTTGTGATATAAAGATGGTGATATTAGAGTCATGCTAGTGGGTGGTTGTCGATTGTAGAGACACTTGTGTTGAGGTTTGCAAGTCCCGTAGCATGCACGTATGGTAACCATTGTGTGACAAATTTGAAGCATAGGGTGTTTCTTTGATTGTCTTCCTTATGAGTGGCGGTCGAGGACGAGCGATGGTCTTTTCCTACCAATCTATCCCCCTAGGGGCATGAATAGTAGTACTTTGCTTCGAGGGCTAATAAACTTTTGCAATAAGTATATGAGTTCTTTATGACTAATGTGAGTCCATGGATTATGCGCACTTTTTCCTTTCCATCATTGCTAGCCTCTTCGGTACCGTGCATTGCCCTTTCTCACCTTGAGAGTTGGTGCAAACTTCGCCGGTGCATCCAAACCCCGTTATATGATACGCTCTATCACACATAAGCCTCATTATGTCTTCCTCAAAACAACCACCATACCTACCTATCATGGCATTTCCATAGCCATTCCGAGATATATTGCCATGCAACTTCCATCATCATCATATACATGACTTGAGCATTCATATAGAGTCATATTGCTTTGCATGATCGTAAGATAGCTAGCATGATGTTTTCATGGCTTGTCCGTTTTTTGATGTCATTGCTACGCTAGATCATTGCACATGCCGGTACACCGCCGGAAGCATTCATATAGAGTCGTATCTTTGTTCTAGTATCGAGTTGTAATATTGGGTTGTAAGTAAATAAAAGTGTGATGATCATTATTATAGATCATTGCCCCATGAAAAAAAGGAAAAAGAAAAAAAAAAGAAAAAAAGGGGAAGGCCAAAGAAGCCTAAATAAAAAAGGGGGCCAAAGAAGCCCACCCAAAAAGAAAAAAAAGAAGAAAAGAAAAGAAAAGAAAAGAAAAGGGGCAATGTTACTATCCTTTTTCCACACTTGTGCTTCAAAGTAGCACCATGTTCTTCATATAGAGAGTCTCCTATTGTTGTCACTTTCATATACTAGTGGGAATTTTCATTATAGAACTTGGCTTGTATATTCCAACGATGGGCTTCCTCAAATGCCCTAGGTCTTCGTGAGCAAGCAAGTTGGATGCACACCCACTAGTTTCTTTTGTTGAGCTTTCATACACTTATAGCTCTTAGTGCATCCGTTGCATGGCAATCCCTACTCCTCGCATTGACATCAATAGATGGGCATCTCCATAGCCCGTTGATTAGCCGCGTCGATGTGAGACTTTCTCCTTTTTTGTCTTCTCCATATAAACCTCCACCATCATACTCTATTCCACCTATAGTGCTATATCCATGGCTTGCGCTCATGTATTGCATGAGGGTTGAAAAAGCTGAAGCGCGTTAAAAAGTATGAACCAATTGCTCGGCTTGTCATCCGCGTTGTGCATGATGGGGGCATTTTGTGTGACGAAAATGAAGCATGGCCAATCTATATGATTTTGTAGGGATAAGCTTGCTTTGGCCTTGATGTTTTGAATAGACATGATTGCTTTATTGGTACGCTCGAAGTATTATCGTTTTTATGTCAAATGATAGACTATTGCTTTGAATAATTCATGTCTTAATATTCATGCCATGATTAGACATATGATCAAGATTATGCTAGGTTGCATTCCACATCAAAAATTATCTTTTTTATCATTTACCTACTCGAGGACGAGCAGGAATTAAGCTTGGGGATGCTGATACGTCTCCGTCGTATCTATAATTTTTGATTGTTCCATGCCAATATTATTCAACTTTCATATACTTTTGGCAACTTTTTATACGATTTTTTGGGACTAACATATTGATCCAGTGCCCAGTGCTAGTTCCTATCTGTTGCATGTTTTATGTTTCGCAGAAACCCCATATCAAACTGAGTCCAAACGGGATAAAAACGAACGGAGAATTATTTTGGAATATTTGGGATTTTCTGGAGGAAGAATCAACGCGAAATGGTGTCCGAGGTGGCCACGAGATAGGGGGGCGCGCCCACCCCCTGGGTGCGCCTGGCACTCTCATGGGCCACCCGTAAGGCGGTTGACACTCTTCTTTTGCTGCAACAAAGCTAATTTTATGAGAAAAATCTGGGCGAAAGATTCACCCCAATCGGAGTTACGGATCTCCAGATATAAAGGAAATGGTGCCAGGGCAGAATTCCAGAACGCAGAAACAGAGAGATAGATCCAATCTCGGAGGGGCTCTCGCCCCTCCGAAGCCATGGGAGCCAAGGACCAGAGGGGAAACCCTTCTCCCATCTAGGGAGGAGGTCAAGGAAGAAGAAGAAGAAGAAGGGGGCTCTCTCTCCCTTGCTTCCGGTGGCGCCGGAGTGCTGCCGGGGGCCATCATCATCACCGCGATCTTCACCAACACCTCCATCATCTTCACCAACATCTCCATCACCTTCCCCCTTCTATCTACAGCGGTCCATTCTCCCACAACCCGCTGTACCCTCTACTTGAACATGGTGCTTTATGCTTCATATTATTTTCCAATGATGTGTTTCCATCCTATGATGTCTGAGTAGATTTTCATTGTCCTATTGGTGATTGATGAATTGCTATGATTGGTTTGAGTTGCATGTTTTATTAATGGTGCTGTCCTATTGTGCCCTCCGTGTCGCGCAAGCGTGAGGGATTTCCGCTGTAGGGTTTGCAATATGTTTATGATTTGCTTATGGTGGGTGGCATGAGTGACAGAAGCACAGACCCGAGTAAGTAGGTTGTTTGCGTATGGGATAGAGGGGACTTGATACTTTAATGCTATGGTTGGGTTTTACCTTAATGAATCTTTAGTAGTTGCACATACTTGCTGGAGTTCCAATCATAAGTGCATATGATCCATGTAGAGAAAGTATGTTAGCTTATGCCTCTCCCTCAAATAGAATTATAATAGTGATTACCGGTCTAGTAACGTAGTCAATTGCCTAGGGACAATTTCACAACTCCTACCACCACTTTTCCACACTCGCTATATTTACTTTATTGCTTCTTTATCTAAACAGCCCCTAGCTTTTATTTACGTGCTCTTTATTATCTTGCAAACCTATCCAACAACACCTACAAAGTACTTCTAGTTTCATACTTTTTCTAGGTAAAGCGAACGTCAAGCGTGCGTAGAGTCGTATCAGTGGCAGATAGGACTTGAGAGTATATTTGTTCTACCTTTAGCTCCTCGTTGGGTTCGACACTCTTACTTATCGAAAGAGGCTACAACTATCCCCTACACTTGTGGGTTATCAGGGGGGGTGGATGAACAATGAGCGGTGGGGGTGGATGAACAGGACCCCGTGGTGTTGCCTCTGGATGAATATGACCCCGATCGATCGAGCCGGTTGGGGCTGGATGAACAGGACCCTTTGGAGGGCTAGATGAACAGTAGATGGTGGAGGGGTGGATGAACAGTAGCCCGTGGAGGGATGGTTGAATAGGAGCCCGTGGAGAGGGGTGGTTGAACAGTAGCCGGTGGATTAGCGCGCGGTGGAGGCTGGATGAACAAGAGCCCGTGGATGAACAGTCGCAGGTGGAGGCTGGAGGAGGTCGACGGTGGATGAACAGTACCTCGTGGAGGCTGGAGGAGGTTGACGGTGGAGATGAACTATATCCCGTGGAGTCCCGTTTTGTGGTACGCCACACCCCTCGCGATGAACAGGACCCCCGTTTCGACCGTAGCGCTCCAACACAAGTCGGTTTCGTCCGTCTTGCGGTACACCACACCCCTCCCGATCAATAGGACCCCATTTAGACCGTAGGAGGTCCAACACAAGTCTGTTTCCTCCGTTTTGCGGTACGCCAAACCCCTACGGATGAACAGGATCATGTTTCGAACGTGGCCGGTCGAACACAGGGCCGTTTCCTCCGTTCTGCGGTACGCCAGGCCTTGTTTCCATCGCCTGTTCTGTCCAAGCCGGTAGACTCCCACGCGTTTCGTTGCCTCCCGATGAACACGATGCATTCCATTGCCTCCCGATGAACACGACGCATTCCGTTGCCTAAACATGAACACGAGGGCGACGCTGTTTCTCCGTTCCGACCCAGCCATGTACACGAGCCCTGGCCCTACGTATGCGTGAGTAGGCGTTCAAGACCCCGCCCGTATGTACGTACGTGGCCGTATTTACTTTCTTGCACCCTGTCCGTTGTACATACGTGTACATGCTACGTGCGCGCCTCTACTATGACACGTGCGCGCCTCTACATCGACCAGTATGTACGTACACGTTCGCGACCAGAATAAAAATGCTACGTACGCTTTGACCAGGTGGGTGCCGACTGTTAGGCACTTCCTTGCATGCGAAGATGTAGCTGGTGGGTCCCAGCAGTCAGGGGGGCAAATCATTTTTTTGCCCGGATGCACTTCCTTGCGTGCGAAGGTGTAGCTGGTGGGTCCCAGCAGTCAGGGGGGAAATGTTTTTTCGCGAAATATGGTGGCCTGTCCAGTGGGTCCCTACTGTCAGGTGGAGGAATAATTATTTTGCGTGTAATAAGGAGGCACTTCCTTGCGGCCGCTGTGGACCCAGCTGTCAGTCTCTCCACGTACAGTACTCTTTTGATGGAAGTCGTTCCTTGACCACGTTGACCACGCCGCGCCGAGAGCACCAGGGTGGTGGACGACGGCGAGGCCTAGGAAGGGGACGACATAGAGCCGGGGAAGACGCGACAGTGGAAGCCAGCGCGGAGAGGAGTACGAGAGTTCACTGGTTCGGCTGCGGTGTGAGGCTGCCATCGCTGCAGAATAATAGGGGGTGTGGGTGAGTAGAGGGATGGCCTGGCCAGCGGTGGGAGTAGTAGGGCGTGGTGAGGCCTCCGCGGTATGACAACCGACCACGGGAGGCAGTAACATGCGGCACGACCGGTGCTGGTTTGGGCGGCTGGAGCAAGAAGACCAGAGGTTGAAGAAGCACTACGGCCGTTGGATGGACATCGTACGGTCACTGGAGCTAGAATCGTTCATATTGACTAAGTTGACAAAGCCCTCCGTCCCTGTCAACTTAGTTGGCCCACAAGTCATCCTCCCACTATGGTGGGTCCCAACTAGCAGGGGGTTTTCATTTTTTTGTGCGTAATAAGGAGGCTCTTCCTTGTGTGTGAAGATATAGCTGGTGGGTCCGACCTGTCAGCGGGGGGAACATTTTTTCGCGAAATACAGAGGCCCTTCCGATGAATCTCAGCTGTCAGGTGGAGGACTCATTATTTTGTGCGTAATAAGGAGGCATTTCCTTGTGTGCGGCCGTGGACCTAGCTGTCAGCCTCTCCACATACAATCGACGTCCGATGGATGTCATTCGTTGACCAGGTTGACCAGGCTGCGCCGAGAGCACCCTGGTGGTGGAAGATGGCGAGGCCTAGGAAGGGAAAGACATGGAGCTGGGGAAGACTCGGCAATGGTTGCCCACGCGGTGGGGAGTACGAGGGTTTACTGGTCCGGCTGCCGTCGCTGGAAAATAACAGGAGGTGTGGGTGAGTAGAAGAATGGCCTGGCCAGCAATGAAGTAGGGTGGGGCGGTGTGGCCTGTGCGGCAGCACAGCCAGCCACGGGAGGCGGGAGCAGGCAGTCCCACTAGCGCTTCTTTGGGCGGCTGGAGCAAGAAGATCAGATATTGAAGAAGTAGCACGGCCGTTGGATTAACATCCAACGGTCACTGCTGCTAGAATCGTTTGTGGACTAAGTTGACAAAGCCAAAGTACATGTCAACCTAGTAGACCCACAAGTCAGCCTCCAAATCTGTCCCAAACAGCATACAGCCCGAAATTTCTAGCCAGATTCAAATTAATTTTAAATCTAAATATACCTTAATTTAAATTCAATGAAATTTTACCCGCACAAAAACAACGAAATTTAAAATATCAAAATCCGAAAGAAAAAAGTATTTTGGAACTAATTTCCTGTTTGCTGTATTTTTTCATTTTACAACCCATTTCTTATTACTTATAGCCCACTTTCTGGGAAAAATGCATCCCTCCTCGTCTTGAAAGATTTCCGGCCCAGTAGGCCGTAGAAAAGCAAGTAGGCCTATGTTGATTATTCTGCAAAATACAAAATAGCTGGCTAGCCATTTTCAGAAAGGAAAAAAAACAAACTGGGCTGGTCATGTGCTAAACATATGAAATAAAAGCCTGGGCTAGATGGGCCACAGGTCCCGCACAACCCAGTTGATACCCTTCTCCGTCCGGAAAAAACAAAATTAGTGCGCGCGCTGCTGGGTCCCCACTGTCATCCTCACCATGTACAGTCATCTCCTTATTCCTCTCGGTTGTTGACCATGTTGACAACACCGGGCGGCGCCGCGGCGAGCGAACCAAGGCGGAGGACGATGGTGAAGCCTCGGACGGGAACGAATAGGAGCCGGGGAAGATGCGCAGAGTTTTAGGGTGCGATGTGGCCATGATGCGTGCACGACAGCACAACCAGACGTGGGAGGCGGGAGTAGGCGGTCCCGCCGGCGCTAGTTTTGCTTTGGCGGCTCGAGGAAGAAGAGACTGAAGAAGCACGACAGACGTTGAATGTCAATCCAACGGTCAAGGTTGGCACAATTGTTTGTTGACTAAGCCGACACCAAGTACTATACTTTTTAATATATAGGAAGAAAAGAAAAATTAGGCTCGTTGGCCTGATAACATTCCCGAAACTGCGACCGTTCGATCTTGTGTTGCAACTAAAACTGCGAGGAAAATGCGTTCGTGTACCGTCCTCCTCCCAGGAAATGTTGGCCACATAAGTGACTAGCACCCTTGGTTTTCAACCGAGAGGTCTTGGGTTCGAGTCCTAGGAACTCTCAAATTTGTCCTCCTTCCTTCCTCGCAAAAAAGGGAAAGAAAATCAAAGACTTGGGAAGGCGTACAGAACAAGCTAGTGTACCAGTAAAGAGATGTTGCCGAGTTTTAGAAAAAAGAGAGACATGCTCCTGTAGCTGGTTCGAATCCAAACCTAGACTATGACTATATATGGTGCTATGCTACTCTGCAAGTAATGAAACTGACATATCCAACATCCGCTTCTCCTCTTATCTACTTACTCTGCCTAGCGTCAAAAGCTCTAGCCGCAGCAACCATGTCCGCTGGCTACTCGTCCACCTGCTCTTCAACAAGCAACAACCAGATATGCGCCAAGTCGCCACCCGTACCATCGCTTGTGGGTCTCATCACACCCCCGCCGGCACGCGCACCGCAGCCGATTGCTCATCGCGACCCACTGCCATTGGTGTTGTGCCACTGCTGCAAATCACGCAGAGTCATCCGTCGCGTCTCAACCACAATCCTCAACCCTGGCCGAGTCTTCTCCAAATGCCCGCATCATGGGGTAATAATATGTTTAAGTGTTGTTCTGCTGCTTTCAATTGCTGATTTTTTAATAGTTTGGTTGATGGTCTTCCAATTTGATTCGTGCAGAAAAGGGAAGATTCGTGTGATTTGTATTTCTAGGAAGTTGCTGATGTGGGGGAATGCAACTACGCTAGTATTTTGTTAGCCGAGGAATCCCAATACTAGCAGGTTGGGGTGTTGGACAAGTAACTGAAGGAATGGCAGAAGAGGAAGATGTAGAGCAGAAGGTTAAAGATGCAGTTCCTCTGATCATGGCCAAGCAACAGCTGCTAAACGGCCTTAACAGCAATGAGGAGATGAAAGAGCTTGTGACGGACGGCTGGTAACACACCGCGGGACGGCGTGGGGACGAGGGTTTTGGTGTGCCAGGGTAGTCAGCTGCGGTCGTGGCAATGTTGGAGATGCCCTTTGCTCACATGCGATCCCCGCATGTCACTGAAAAAGCAAGATGAACCGGCATGGTCTCAGGTCCTGAGGATGCAGTTGGCCGCGCTACACCACTCAGCGGACCCGTCGCGGCGCCCCGTGCATCCTCGACGAGCCGAGTGTTGGGGTATGTTTGGATTGTGACCAAAGTGCACCTTACCAAAATTTTGGTCCTCACCCAAAAATTGGTCTTTGTTTGGATGGTTGCCATTTTTTGGCATGCCAATGAACTCTAGCCAACTCTAGTTCATTTTTCTTGCCAATGTCGGCCAAATCATGGGCAACCAATACCTCAACCAGAATTTTGGCTACCCAATGCTTTGATGGGGCAACCTTGGGCACAAACCAAACATACTGTTGGTCGTGCCACAACACTAACGCCACCCGCGGCACACTGAAACCGACCGTGTCTAGCGACGATGAGCGTGTTGCTCACCGCGGTCGCCGTGTCCAGAGGCGGTGCTGGAGCTGCGCCATGTTGTTGGCCCCAACGACCGACATGAAAGGTTGTCGGTGGTGAGGAGGTCGTGGGCCAGATCCTCCATTGGACTAGTCTACGCTACGTCGTCTCGACGGGTGTGCCCCACATGTCGGTTTCCCTGTTTTCCAGGCCATATTCGAGCGTAAGTGCTCCGCATTGCGCATTAGGTCTTTCACTATGTAGGCCAAGGGAGACAACTTATTGTTTATTTGAGCCGTTCAAGTATAATCATGTGGTGTTTGCTTATTTCTCCTTCCTCTCCAACCCTCTTCTCCATCGATCATGTCGCCCTCCGGTCGAGTCCATCCTCCCGCATGCCTCATTTGAACATTCCATCGAGTATCATTCGCATGTACCCACCGTAGTCCTCTTTCAACCGATCTCCAGAACCCAAGATGAAATCGAGAGAGAACGAGTGGGGGCACGTGATACCTAAGGCGGATTCAAAATTTTGAACTGGTGATCATAGCATCCGCAAATCATATATAAAGGGTATTCAATGTTCGTTTCGTTTTTGAACGTACAATATACTCCCTCCTATTTACATGTAAGTTTTATGTGTAGTCAAAGTATCTCTACTTTGATCAAAAAAGTATCAACATTCAACAACGCCCAATCAATATTGTTAGATTCGTACGTACTCCTAGATTTGTACTCGAGATGGTTTTCAATTTGTTTTCAACCACGTGAATGTGCTTATTCTCGCGCATGCTCTTCCTACTAGGATTTCGCCACGTATAGCCAGTCCAATAGTAACTTTTTTAAGCTCCGTGTCCAATAGTACTAGTGGAGTACTGACAACATCTGTACTAGAGTATGCAGTGCTCATAGTAGTACTCCCTCCTTCCATTTATATAGGGCCTATGTGGAGGAGAGAGATGTGAAAAAGTAAGGGGAGTGTGCTCTCATGCAAGAGCCTAGCTATATACGCATTCCTAGTTAAATACAATAAATAAGAAAGAGATAGAGAGGAGATGGAAAAAAGTACTAATACAATAGCCAACCTTATTATTATTTTTGCGGGAAATAGCCAACCTTATAGCCCACACTACTGTATGAGTGCATATAATAGATGATGGCTATAGATGACATGGCAGTCCCTCATAGCCATCGACTGGCTATATTATTAACCATGCTCTAATGCGTTTTTAAAACCGCATTTGACTATTGACAAGATTAATAGTACATGAGATGTATAATGTGAATAATATCATTGGAAACTCCTTTCACATACGAATATGACCATATGCTTTGTCTAAGTTGCATGTCATATAATATTACTCTAACATTTGGCAAAGTTAGCCTCGAAAAATGCATTAGGCCCTGTATAGTAAATGGAAGGAGGTAGTAATAGTGGAAGTGGATCCTCTGACGTAGGTATCCCTGCCGTACCCTCGCTTACGGTCACTTACTGGCGGGCCTCATGCTTGCTAGGCCCCGCAAGTCATTTACTCAATGGGTTCGGCCACGTCAGGGGATCCTCATCCATAGTATACTCCCTCTGTTTTTATTTACTCCGCATAAAATGGAGGGAGTGGTTGCATAATAAATGACGCGGGCGGGGGAGGGGGAGGGACGTCGGTTTGCTCTCAACTGCGGTCACACAAGCGAGCGAAAACGCAAGACGAAGCGCGTTCCATTCGATGAGCGACGTGGAGGGTCCAGCGTGCCCGGATGCAATGCAAACGCGAGAAGAGCAATGTACAGTCAAAACCGATTGACCGGTCATCACCGGAACCACTATTCATACCAGAACCTTCGCTGCTCGGCCTACACCAGCCACTACCCTAAAACCACACCTAATCTCCAGCCCATCCCCCCACCTTTCGATCCCCTAGCCTGCATCAAGTGTCCCCTAGTTCGCCGGAAAGCCATGGTGCGCCGCAAGATCACTTACTACAAGATGCTGACACCGGAGCGCCATGTAGAAATCGTGGCGGCGGTCGGTGCCACAGACCTCCGTTCCCAAGCTCGCTTTGCGATGGGCCAATCCCCGAGTTCTCTGGAGCGAAGCTACAAGGAGGAGGAAGCCGATCCAATTTTCATGGCGGAGGTCGCGGTGCAGAAGGCCCTTGATAGGTATGAGACGATGGACGTTGACTTCATGCCGGCGTCTGATTCCCCCATGGTGCAGGCGGACCAGCGGTTCAACATGGCAATACTAAAGGAGGGCCGGGAGGCAGAGGCTCAACTCGATGCGGGGCGCACCCATGCCATTGCCATCGAGGCTCTCCTGCAGGCAGAGCTGGATGTCGTGTATGTGAACCGGGCGACGGAGGCTCAACTTGAGGCGGATCGCACGGATGCCGCTTCCATCGAGGCCCTCCCGCAGGCGGAACCGGACGTCCTGGAGTTGAACCAGGCGGCACAGGCTCAACTCGACGCGGAGTGCGTGGATGCCGCTCTCATCGACGCCCTCCTGCAGGCGGAACCGGACATCCTGGACTTGAACCGAGCGGCGGAGGCTCGACTCGACGCGGAGCACGTGGATTCCGCTGCCATCGAGGCCCTCCTACAGGCGGAACCGGACGTCCTCGACTTGAAGCGGGCTGTTCTCTCGTCCGTGCAGAGCACCCGCATGCCCCACGTGAAGGAGTAGCTGGAGGACGAGGACAACCACGGTGCGGCGACACACGTCGGCAGCTACGGCTAGTTCGCGCCGGCAGCCAAAGACGACGAGGCCGTCTCGTTCCGCGAGCAGTGATAGTTTTTCTTTATGTTGTTTTTTTTATGGATCTTTTGCCGTGTAAAAACATATATTGTTATGCAAATCGCCTGACTTGGGCCAGTCTACCATTTCAGGCGGTTGGATGAATATCCTACGTCTCCTAACCTTTCTTCCTCACCTCTTATTCTTCCCCAACAGACCACCGCATGGGCCGTATGGATACTGCCGAACATGCGGTTGGATAAACATACTCTATGAACGAAAATTATGTGTCAGTGGTAGGATGGCTGAGTTTGGTTTGTTCAAATGTGACAGCACGTGTCAGTGAGGGTGCGTTCCCTTGGTTGGGTTTGCGGCGTGCATGAGCGACTGTGTGAGGGTGCGGTGCGAACGCGGCGTGCAGGAGAGACTGTGTGAGGGTGCGGTGCGACCGCGACAGCCGTGCGCAAGTGTACCTCCTTCTCATTTTGAAAACTTTAGGCAAGCTTGGCAAAAATGTATGGCGAAGTATGGCAATGCAAGGCCTAGACCCAAATAGGATAAGTACGTACGTACTAGGAGTACTAGTGTTAAAAAAGAAAGGCGTGATTTTCCTTCGCGGGATTTAATCGATACAAATCCTCGTTTCATGTGTCAATTAATGCATATTTTTCTCTCCAAAGACAAAGAGCTAACCATATCACTCATCATCGCTTGATTAATGCAGCACCATGCAAACCAACCTTCTCACTTCCGCATGCATGCAGGGGATATTAATGTCCTTGGTTGCTAGTACGAGGGAAACCCCATCAATTTTGCCTCGATTAGTGTTAGTGGCCTTTTGCAAATTGTAATTTTGATATACTGGCCTTGTGTACAAAAAAATGGAGGTAGTAACTATATTTGACTTCCTTCGCCATTGCAGTGACGTCAACGATATCTCGAACGTTGTGGTTTGGTGAAGTCTGTCCGACAGAGAACACCATTGAGGGAGACCATGGTAATTCATTCACAAGTGATGCCTGCAAGCTGAGACAACTGCCTTACTTGCATCCAGGAAGTCCGTTGAACCAAAGGACGCATAGATGTACTAGTACTACTTGTACACAATAGAGTCGTCCGTCCAGCTTAGTGCGGTGAGATGGTTTCTCGAAGAAGACGATGGAGAAGCAGAGTCAGCGAAGAGTGAAATGACGGTTGCTTTGTCTGTGCTTTTGTGATTTGACGCCTCAGTGCTTTGTGATTTGTGATAGAAGGGACAGGGGAGTAGACTCTGTGCTCTATACTGTACTACATGCGCTCAAGCATGGGAGAAAGAGGAGAGACGTTGCATTTTTATATTCCTTCAGTCAATCAATCAGGGAGATTCGGTTCCATCTTTTTGGCTTTGGCAACACCGTCCACAATGTTTCCCACGATGCCAAAAGCTATTTTCACATTTGGCTACACATTGTGGATGCCCTTAACCGTACCACTTGGTTTTGCTCCTTTGTGCTATCTATACAAATCTCAATTATATTGATCTAAAAAATTATAGAATCAAGATTAGTAAAAAGGAGGTGATTTTGCCGCGCGGATGGCGGGGGAGGTTTCTTATTTTTAGAGGATGTTGTCCTGGCGGTTTGCTAACATGCGGTCCCACGTGTCAGTGCTTTACCAAGCCGATCTGCATCCCACATGAGGCAGAACTTTGGCGGAAGCAACACGTGGTTACGTTGAAGAAGATGAGGGAGAAGCGGATTCAGCAACGAGTGAAATGATGGTTGCTTCGTCCCTCCAACTTCTTTTTTAGCATTATTACTTTGTCTCTCCCACATAACTACGGGAAAGGTGCATCTTTGTGATTTGACGCCTCATTGCTCATTACCACACTGGCGCCATGACTGGTGTGCTTCACCCCGGCTGCTCTGCACTGTATTCCGGTATGGCACGTGGACCCGGTAACTTGATGTCCCACATGTCGGTGAAAGGGACTAGAATATTTATGAAAGCGAGTGCTCCACTCTTATGATGGAGGAGTACACGACACGACGGCCCAGTGAACTGTCACTTGTACTGTATAGTACTATAGTTTTGCTGTTTCGCACGATCCATCGATACAAACCCGATTAAACATGAAAGGGCGGGATTTTTCCCGCGCGGTAGATGATACTGGCCATACATTTCAAAGGCAATTTTAATGTTTGCAAACTGAATAATTAAGTAACAATATGATATCTAGTAAAACTAAAAACACATATGATTTATTGTGTTAGAGTGTAGTAGTAGTGTTGTATTGCATAGTTGTTAGATGTAACATGTGAGAACGTGTAGAGATGTAGTTTTGGAGGGTCTACAGAGAGAAAAGCGCAGTACGGTCACCAAACTTGAGAATAAGCTGATTACGGTCACTATATACATTTTGCGGTGATTATATGGTCACTTGCTCACGGTTCAACATTGGATTGCACTTTGTTGACCGGCCAAATAGTGTGTGTGGTGCCAAGTTGACTAGTTAAATTGACCACGTTCCTTGTGGGTCCCACCTGTCAGTTCGCATAGGGAAAATGTCAGATAAACACAAATTTACGCAGCCGCGACAAGACTCCAACCCGTGCGCGGGAAGCACTTGGTTGTGTATATGTCTGTGAGGGCCTGATGTGTGCGCATGCACGTGTAGGTTGAGAACTTGAGCGTGAGAGTGTGTGTTGGTCGTGTGGTGTACTGGTGTGTGCATGCATGCATGCGTGTGTGTGTGTGAGTGTTGCGTGCGTGCGTGGCTGCGTGTGTATGTGTGAGTGTTGCATGCGTGCGTGGGTGCATGTGTTTGTGTGTGTTGCGTGCATGCAGTTCGTGTGCATGCATGCGTGTGTGTATAATCACCACACCAGCTCTTGTGTGTTAAAACAGACGGCTCAACATACCAATACAAGGCCACCTTGTCTGCTGTGCCCGCGGTCATGACTTCGAACCACCGTCCAAATATTTTTTTGTCGTTTGTTTTCATTCTTACTAGCAAGATGCCCGTGCATTGCACGTAACATCAAGATGCATTTGTATGACTAGTTTATCTTGTGAGAGAAAAGGATGAACGAGGGAAGGCCTTATTTGCAAATGTGGAGAGGTGTGTGGGTACCTTTTTGTAAAATTGCCATAGTTTCTTTCCTACCCGCGAGGATGGTAGGCACACCATCATCACCAACTCTGTTTTTTATAAGAGTGCATTTTATAATAGTGTATTTTATAAGAGTGGAGATGTGTAGGGCAACATAGCAGAAAACAAAAATTTTCCGACCTACACACTAGCCCAGGACCACTATGAAGACTGCATACATGGTTTGATCTTTTTCGTTACCGACTCGTAGCGCAGCGGAAGTAGAGTCGATGACAAACGGTGGTGCAGATCCCCGTAGCTAGGATTTGCAACCTCCCAACCGCGAGGATGTATACCCTCATCCGCCCCACGGACAGCCCTTCGGGAGGCGGTCGGACAGTCCCTCGGACTGTGTCGCAGAGAGTCCTTCGGGAGGACCCTCAAAACTCGGATGGTCACTCGGACAGCCCTTCGGGAGGACTCACAGAACTTGGACCGTCACTTGGACAGCCCTTCGAGAGGCACTCTCAAAACAGCCCCTCGGGCAAAAGGATCAAAACTACGACCTCTCTATGGGGTTGCACACATACGGTGTCATCTATCCGGCAGGGCTTCGCTGTCCAGAACTAGTTCCCACCGGAACCCAGACAACCTTTCGGCTCTACGAAACTATTTCGCTGGGAGGGAGAGAGAAGCCAGATCATGCATGGCACTTGTATGTGAGAAAGAGTGTGTCTTTAGGCAGCCCCCTCCACCCCTATTTATAGGCCAAGCCCAAGGGTGGCTTCTCCAAGAAGCCAAGGGGATAATACCAAAAGGCCCTCAAGGTGGCTTCTCCAAGAAGCCAAGCAAAAAGCACTTTCACTATTCATGACGACATTTTCAGCATCCGTTTGAACTGAAATATTTACGTGGGCTTAGAACATTTCCAGTACCCACTAAAATAATTTTCAACGTGTTCCGAAACAATTTCGGTTTAGTGATTTTCATCTGCGAAAAGCAAACAAGAATGCGTTTTCACTATTCATGAAGACAATTTTTCGCGTCCATTAAATCCGAAAATATTTCTGTGGGTCTTAGAATAATTCCAGTACCCACTAAAATGATTTTGGACTCGTTCTGAAACAATTTTAGATTAGTGAATTTCATCTGCGAAAAACAACCAAAGCGGTACCGGCAGCTCGGAAACATTTTCGGTTTTTATCCCCAAAAATTCCCAGATGTTTCCAGAATAATTCTGGCACCCTCCAAGAATTATCAGGCGTGACCCGAAACCAATTTGACTTAATGGTATATCCCAAAACAAATTTTCGGTGTTACGAAACTATTTCGCTATTCTATCTCCCGAACTCTTCCATTGTCTCCGAAACTTTTTCAGCAAATTTCTCTCAGACTCCCTGTCTAGTATTCAGCAGATAGATGACCCTTAAGCGTGTGACCCTATAGGTTCGGTGAAGCATAGACATGACCGGAACACTTTCTGATCAATGATCTACATCGGAGCCGTGGACACCCATATTGACCCCTATACCCACATGAATGAATATTCGAGTGAACCTCTAGTTGCCGTGTGCTATTCTGTTGCTTCGCGATATGTTACAAGGACCCGAGGTGATATTTACTTGCATCCCCGTGGATCAAAAACTTGTCCACTATGCTAGTTACCTCGTTACTGGTTTTGTTCTCTTTTCTCGTTTCCGTGTTCCGGCATCCCTGTGATCAAATCACACTGTGTCTGGCTAGACGATGATGGATACCGTAACACCGAGAGGGCCCGAGAATATCTCTCCATTGTCGGAGGAGCAAATCCCAATGTTGAGCTATCAAGTTACTTGACATACTTTTCCATGAACTCGTAAGCCGCCGTAATAGCCACCCATTTACGAATGACCTTTAAAAACACCAAAGTTCATGAAGCAAGCATGAAGAAACTCGATACTCTCGTGGTCTAAGGAATCATGCAAACGTTAACCATCTCTGTATTATGTGCCATTAACTTGTGATGAATGAATCTCATAGCACAACATTAATCTGGGTCGATTCAACACAAATGTTCTCTTAACATTGTGCCCTCAAAATTGCTGGCATTGACATGCCCATGACCAGGAAAACAGAACCATCATGCAACACAACTAGTCTTAGAGGCCAGACTAAGAATACTTCTTACCGTTTATTATTCCACACGTGCATATGAGTCTTCCTCCGAGCCTCGTGTTATTGCAGACTCGAGAACCATAGCAGTTATAGCATGGAACATAAACATAATTATGAACTTGGAGATAAATAATATCATTTAATATTGCCTCTAGGGCATATCTCCTACAAGATGTAGAGTAGATACAAGCCGACAGGTGGGCACTATGGTAGTGATATAATGTGATGCAACACTAGAGGTGCCACGTGGAGCGTTTAACTGGTCAACTAGTCATGTCTTGAGCAAATACAGAGTTGTACGGTGAGCCCGTGACTGTATAATAACTACTAAACATAAATGGTGACCGTAATGAGTGGATTATGAAGTCCAATATACGTATCGTTCTTTCGCTTCCAATACAATGATCCTCATTGTATATATCGCGAGAGAAAGATGAAACATGCGCGAATGTGCTAGGGGCTTAATTTTAGAGGACCTGGAGATAGTTTGTGTGCATACGTGAAAGGGGCGTAGAGGGGGGTAGGCGATGGAGAGAGAGACGCTCTTCGTTTCTCTTTATTATGACTAACGTTGTATATAGTATAAAAATATACAAATTCACAGTGCGGAATAAATATCATTGTGGGCACCATGCAATGCAAATTAGCGTTCGTACTCTTCCATATAACTTTGTAATGTTGTATATATGTAGAAATTCTAAAATAATTTTTTGGCCACACTTTATTCAAAAGGAATGTTGTATGCGAAATAAACGTGAAGAGAGGGCTTTTTAGATCAATGGGGTACATGATGTAACATGTGTGAATGTGTAGTTGATGCATTTGGCGGGGCCTAGAGAGGTATGGTGTGTATTACGTATTCGAGAGAGGCATGGATAGAGGGGCCGGCGGGGGGTGGGGGCGTGGGATAGAGGCACCAGGAGAATTTTTCTGTGTGTGTGGTGTTTGTGTTGGTATGTGTGGGTGTGAGAAGATAACGAGACGTGGGGGCAGAGGGTGTGTCACCGCGTGAGGTCCGGTGGGTCGAGGTGAGGCCCTTCGTTCGGTTCCGTCCTGCGCCACATTGGTCGGCCTGTGGCACATTTAGGAAGACCCATGAATGACTAGTCATACAAGACAAAGATAGCAGAATTGTGAAGGACTCTGTGTCCACTAACAAAGCCGGCTAGGATTTGTAACCCTAGGTTCTCTGTGACACTCCAATTTTTTTTTGTGGTTTTTGTTTTCAGCAAAAATCTTTCTTGGATTTAGTTTCTCCTAGAAAGAAAAACCTTTTTGGTTTTTGGGCTTTTATTTGGTTTTGATCCTTTCTAAATTTTTCCATACCTCCTATGGTGAAATTTTCCCAAAAACCCTCCTTCCACTTTGGGACAACCCAAGCATACTGTCCAAACTAATAAAATCCATTTTTGGATTTTATTCCAATTATTTCTCTTCCCAAAATAATTCTGTCTTTTCTTTTGAGCCTAGGTGATTTGCAAAGCAAGTACCCTAATGCTTTTGATTTTTGACCTTAGCTCAACACCCCTGGATAATCCTTTGTACCCACAACCCAGAACCATCTTGATCCACTCATCTTCTATTCAAAATTTTTAAATTTCACACTCTGCAAGTTTGGACCAGATTTGCCAAATTTGGTGAAATTCATATCTACACTTCTCCAAAAATTCCACCAAAATTCAGGAAACCTCTAGATACAATGAGAGACCACTCCACCAAAAATCAGCTCAAGGAAAAATCCCTAGATGCCAGAATCATTCTGTCGAACACTTGGCATGCACTGTTTTGTTCATATTCAGTAAATTCAGAAAGTTCTGTGTCGTTTCTCCGACAGAACTTCAGTCACATGCCCACTGTGCGTTTGGCTCGATGCTCGCAGCCCCTCCCTCTTGTCCGGAGCTCCACACGCGCGCTTGGCGCCTTCCTGGCGTCGGTGGCGCCCTGGCCCGCCTGCGCCAGCGTGCTTTGCGGCGGCCGAACCACCATAATGGCCGACAGGGGAGAACGCCGCGGCAGAACGCCGTTCGGCGCCGCCCAACCTTCCTGGTAGCTCCGCGTGGCCATCTCCTTGCCAGCGCACGCATGCAGCACCGTCGCCGTGGCCTGGCACGCGCAGAGCGCGTTCTCTGCCGCCGACGGGCCGTGCGGCCGTTCCATCGTGGGCAGGCCGTAAACCTCCCTCCCTTGCTGAGCTGGACCCCAATATGTCACCATTGCTCCACCTAGGCGTTGCTCAAGCCCCTAAGCCGACCGTCCCGCCATAGCGCCGCCGTAATCGACTCGCCGGACTTATCCGTTCATGGCAACCGACTCGGGCCGGCTATATATAGCACCCCCGAGCTTGCTCTCGCCCCCGCACGACTCCACCTCACTAGACCCCGCCTAGCCACTGGAAGAGCCTTGAGGGGCCCTTCTTCCCCGACTCCGGCCGCCCTGTTCCGCCTCGGCCTCCACCTTGATTCACTCCGGTGAGGTCATCTCCGTTGCCCTAACCTCGTCACCAACCCTCTCGAGCAACTAGGAGACTAACCCCCACTCCTATTTGAACACTGCAGCTCCCTCCGGCGAGATCCACGACTGCCCGAACCGCCGTCCGCCGGAGCAAGGGCTGCCATCGACACAGTGCTCGCCGGCGACCACCACCACCACCCACAGACGCGGAATGGTGCACTGATCACGAAAGTACCCCCCGATCCCCCTGCCTCGCCGTGGATCGCCGCCGGCGACCACCGCACCTCTCGGGCGCCGTCACGCTCTGTTTTCCCTCGTTTGAAAATTCAAACCTGACGGGTGGAGCCCGCCTGTCAGCCTCACAGCCGTTTCTTTTAAACGAAACGTTATTCTAGACTTTTCCGCAGAGCCCCCTGGAAACTTTCTGTTTCATTACAGATGGGTCCTTGGACCAAAACTCTTATAAATTTTATACAGAAAAGTATTTTTGATTGATTCTTTTTCTGTTCTCCTTAGATTTTTGTCTAGTTTTTTATAAGATTTATTTGAGAATTTACTTGGAGTATTTTCTGTACACCCACGGTGTTTACGTTACGTACGTATTTTTCTTTTACCGTAGATTCCGGAGGAAGCAACGGAGCTGCAAACTTCGCACAGTTAGACTCCGACTACTCTGAACCAGGCAAGCATTATTGAACTATTGATATGATGTAGTGCTTGTTGCATGTTTGCATTTTAGTATAATCATGGCATGTTTATGAGCATTTCCTTGTATGATATATTTTCATGCTCGTAAGTGGAAAGTAAGTTTCGGAAAGCCATATGTTGTTGGATACGTCTTGGCAAGGACATGAGATGGCATGAGGATGGGTAAGATGGCAGTGTTGTGACATGCCAGTCTTATGCCAGTCCCTTTGACAGCAGTGTCAACATGATCAAATCATATTCCCATTCATTTCCTCCCTGTGCTGCCACATGTTTTCCGCAAGGAATATGGCGTAGTAAGTTGCAACCGTTTTCCTGGTACACACCAAGTAGAGAGGCCGGGATGAGGGTTCCATGGCCCTGGATTAAAGCCCGTCATCCGGTCAGGGGGCATGGGTGTTTCCGGTTGGGACCGAGAGGGGGGCACCCCTTAGAGCGCGCGTATAGAAATTTGATCCCATGCTATTCGAGGTTGTGGCCTCCCCGTCTCAAAGTTTTTCTTGGACGTTGCGTAGGGTGATTCCTGGCATCGTGAGGTGGAATGGGTGTGTACTAGTTAAATGTGTTTCTTCCAAAATACCGTAAACGGAACTAGTCCTTCATGACTACGGAAATCTGTTGGCTGTGGACAGTAAGAACAAACTCTGCAGAGTCACAACTCCTTTAAACCATCTTGTACTTGTCCAAGTACTGTACTCATCCTATCTTGTCAGGTAACAGTCTCAGTGACAAAAACTCCGGTGGACTACCTGGGTGGTAAACCTGGTCAAAAGATTATTCTTGTGGATGGACTAATCTTGTTATTTACATTTGTTACAAGCCCTGTCTATGATGTCGCTCAGACGTCCGACGGTGGCATATCTGTTATTTACATTTGTCACAAGCCCTGTCTGCGATGTCGCTCAGACGTCCGACTGTGGCATTTCTTTTAAAGCCCTGTCTGTGATGTCGCTCAGACGTCCGACTGTGGCATTTCTTTTAAATCCCTTTATGTGATGTCGCTCAGACATCCGACTGTGGCATTTCTTTTAAAGCCCTGTCTGTGATGTCGCTCAGACGTCCGACTGTGGCATTTCTTT
>NC_041393.1:618827158-618836893 GCF_002162155.2 Triticum dicoccoides | reverse complement strand
CTGTGATGTTGCCCAGACGTCCGACTGTGGCATTTCTTTTAAAGCCCTGTCTGTGATGTCGCTCAGACGTCCGACTGTGGCGTTTCTTTTAAAGCCCTGTCTGTGATGTCGCTCAGAAGTCCGACTGTGGCATTTCTTTTAAAGCCCTTTATATGATGTCGCTCAGACGTCCGACTGTGGCATTTCTTTTAAAGCCCTTTATGTGGTGTCGCTTAGACGCCCGACTGTGGCATGCATTTTATTTGTTACCCTTTCGAGGCATCGCTTCAGACACTCGATCGGTTTCCCAACTATTTATTTTACGGGTTAAATCTTTACTGTTGAGCATTATTGTTTTACTCATGACGCACTTATGCATGCATTTGTTATATCTTTTGTCCGAACTGTCTTGCGAGTACTTTCAAAGTACTCACCTGGCTTGTTGATTTGGCCAGATGTTGACGAAGGCGATCTCATGGATGAGGAATTCAATAGCGAGTCTGACGCCTAGAGGAGTCCCAGTCAGTCCCGTGCGATCCTGTTTTGGTCATTGTATGATATCCGCTTCCGCTACCCCAGAATAAATTCATCGAGCCTCACCTCGACGCTCGATGAGCTGCCAGTAGAAGTCAAGTTATCCACCACCACATTTTATCTCGAGCTAGTAGCATGTCACCACACCCTTGTGCCATAACCGCCTCTATGTAAGATTTTGGCGAGTTTGTAATAAATTGTTGAGCAGCCTCAGCTCAACCCTGTAATATATTTGATGCTACTGGCTCTCCGTTTATCAAGTATTTGTCTACCAGAAAGGATGACTTCTCCTACACTGGGTTTAAAAGATCGGCTTTATCAATAAGCATTTTATTGAAAAGCCGGTCGTGACAGACTTGGTAACCAGAGCCAGGCTGACTGTAGGAAGCCACTAGGTGCGATCGCTAATTGGTTATTACCAGGATAGAGTTATTCATGTTTTTACAAATGTAGTCATTTTTATGACAGTCAGCATAAAATTTATGATCTGATGACTCATAATTTTTGCCTACTTTTGTAGATGGCCGGCAACGACTGCGAGTCTCAAATGTTCTCCAACGTGCCTGAGGGGTTCGTCAAACTCCTCTCCTTCATCGTTCAGGTCGCGATGGGGCCATCCGTGCGCCCAGTCTTCACGCTTTATCCACACAAGATCAACGACAGTCTGACTATGCACCAGGCCGTGGTGCAATTCAGGGGAGGTCATGCTGAGATACGCCACCTCCGATTCTTGGGGAGAGCCATGCCTACGGAAAGGCATGCGATGCAGATGGCAGCCCGCGAGGCGATAGCACATCTTCGGGATGTCCTGCCTGCAATGAAGACCCGTCGCTACCGCTACCTTCCATGCCATGTACCCTACACCTGTCACTACTCATTCTCTTGCCCCAGAGGAGAGTGAGACGAAGCCTTTGAGATGCTTGTCGAGTACCTCCGAGCCCTGGAGGCAGCCTTCGACAGCATGGTGGACGACCTCATAGTTGCACGCATGGACTCAGTTCATGGCTGTGCTACTAACAGGAGGGAACTCCTGCACACTGCTCCACCACTGACTTTTGTTTCATCCGCAGCTTCTCACTCACCTACCGATCTCGCCACTGCTCGTCGTCTGCCTACCACTGAGGAATTTAACCAAGCTATTGCACCCACTCCCGTTCGCTCTGCACCACTTGTTGCACCCACTCCCGTTCGCTCTACACCACTTATTGCACCCACTCCCATACGTGCTACTCCACCTATTCCACCCACTCGCCTTCGTGTTATTCCGCCTACGGCACCTGCTCCATCAGCTCAGCACAACGTTTCTCGTCTGGAACCTATTAGTGAGGAGGAGGTTGATTCCCCGGCGTCTCTGCGTCTCACCCTCGGCAGGCCAAGGGAGATCCTCACCATCTCTGACTGAGTACGCGTAGCCGCCATGCGACGCAACGACTTGTGTAATATGTTTATATGTACATAGGTTGTGAGAAGTAGCCTGTTTGCGCATCATGTAGGATCCGGAGAAGTGCATTAGTTTCAATAACATGTCAGGATTATGTACACATATCCTGAGTGGTGTAATGTATAATTAAGCTCGCATGTAAGATATGTAGTAGTCCTTCTCTGCACGCAAACATGTATTTGGTTTTTCAAGTGTGTGATTTTATTGACTTTTGCGACTCTATTTCCTGTCTTATGAGTTTCACAAAATGTATCCCCAGAGTGAAAGATGTCTCGTCCTTGGATGCGCTCTATGCCAAACCAGCCAGAAGAAAATTTTGGCACACCGCAAAACCAAAATTTCACTCAGGGACAAACAAGTCAATAGGACAGTGAAACAGCATTTATCCAAGTGTGTCATCTGTATGAACAGAGTCAGCAACAACACCAGGAAATGATGAATTAATTCATCAATATGGGAAGTAACCGTGGTCAGTATCAGCATCAATCCAAGTTATCTGAGTTACAGAAGACGCGTCCTCCAACTTTTTCTCATACTGACAAGCCTCTTGAGGCTGAGGACTGGCTTCGGGATATGGAAAGAAAATTAATCATTGCACAGTGTTCAGACCAGGAGAAAGTATTGTACGCACCACATTATCTCACAGGAGCAGCCGCATCGTGGTGGGAAAACTTCCTCCACATGCACCCCAACGAAAATGAAATCACCTGGGAAAAATTCAAAGAAGGTTTTTGTGGGGCACATATTCCTAAGAGCGTCATGAAAATCAAGAAGAAAGAATTTGATGAACTCAAGCAAAGGGCCATGACAGTGTCAGAATATGACAGCCAATTCACTCTGCTGTCTCGCTACGCCAATGAAGAGCGCATGACCGAGAGCAAGAAGATGGAAAAATTCTTGGAAGGCCTGGCACCCGCTCTTAGATGCCAGCTGGTTGTGCATACCTTCCCAGATTTTAAGACACTAGTGGATAAGGCCATTACTCTGGAAAATGAGCGACGTAGCCTGGAAGATTTCCGCAAACGCAAGAGGGACCAGACTACTTTTGCTCGCAATCACAGAAGCAAGAAGGAATTTCAGAAGAGGGATTCACACAAAACCCCGACGAATAATTCACGCCCAGCCAAGAATTTCCATGCAAGGGACAAGGAGTTCACATATCGCCCAGGCGTTACTTGTTACACTTGTGGAGAAGAAGGACACTACGCCAAGCAGTGTCCCAAGCCAAGAAATTCAACCCCAAAGCCTAACAATGGTGGCAATAATTCAGCGCCAAAGCGAAACAATTTCAACCCCAATAACAACCACCAGAAGGGTCACCTGAACCACGTAACAAAAGAAGAAGCACAGAACACCCCAGATATCTTACTCGGTACGTACCTTGTCAACACAATACCTGCCATGGTTTTGTTTGATTCTGGAGCTTCTCACTCTTTCATTTCGAAGAGTTTTGCTTTGCAAAATGATTTTTCGATGCTTCCCTTGGAAAAATCAATGATCATCAAGTCCCCTGGAATTAAGCAAGTGACCCAGAGTTACTGTCAAGGTGTGGTTATTGAATTTGAAGGATTGAAGTTTTATGCCAACCTTATTGTACTGGAAAGCAAAGGACTGGATGTCATCCTAGGGATGGATTAGTTAACCACCAACAAAGGTTTTATTGACTGCTTCAACCGAACCGTGATTCTCACACACCACCGCGGGAAGACAATAAAAGTTTCAACCAAAGAGAGACAAATACCTCGGCAACCAAGATTAAACAAGGTGGACATTTCTGAGCTAGACAAGGTTGCAGTAGTGTGTGAATTTCCAGACGTATTTCCAGAAGAACTACCAGGCATGCCACCAGACAGAGAAATAGAATTCAGCATTGAGCTAGCACCCGGAACCGCTCCCATTTACAAGAAACCATACAGAATGGCACCATCTGAATTGGTAGAGTTGAAGAGGCAAATAAAAGAATTATTGGAGAAAGGATATATACGAGCCAGCTCCTCACCTTGGGGTTCTCCAATTTTATTTGCCAAGAAGAAGGATGGAACAATGAGATTGTGTATTGACTATTGAGCTCTTAACATGGTCACAATCAAGAACAAATACCCAATGCCCCGAATAAATGATTTATTTGATCAGCTGGCACAGGCCAAGGTCTTCTCAAAAATTGACTTGAGATCAGGATACCACCAATTAAAAGTACGAACAGAAGATATTCCCAAGACCGCCTTCACCTCCAGATATGGGCTGTATGAGTTCACAGTGTTGCCATTCGGGCTAACCAACGCCCCCGCATATTTTGTTCACCTCATGAACAAAGTATTTATGAAGTATATGGACAAGTTTGTTGTGGTATTCATCGATGATATTCTGATATATTCCAAAATGCCAGAAGAGCACGCCGAACATCTCAGGATTGTACTCGGAGAACTCAGGAAACATCAACTGTACGCCAAATTCAGCAAATGTGAATTTTGGCTAAGACAGGTGGGTTTTCTGGGCCACGTACTCACCCAAGAAGGTATCGCAGTAGACCCGGAAAAAGTCAAGGCCGTACTTGGCTGGAACCCACCAGCTAACGTAACGGACGTATGGAGTTTCTTGGGAATGGCAGGCTATTATCGGAGATTTATTGAAGGATTCTCCACTATAGCACAGCCCATGACACAATTGCTCAAGAAAGGCAAGAAGTTTGAATGGACAGAAGCATGTGAGAAAAGCTTCCAAGAGCTAAAAAGCAAATTAACAACGGCACCAGTACTAATTGTGCCGGATATACACAAGAATTTTGAGGTATATTGTGACGCATCCCGGAAAGGCCTCGGATGCGTATTAATGCAAGAAGGCAAGGTAGTTGCGTATGTCTCCAGACAACTTCACAAGCATGAGGAGAATTATCCCACTCATGACTTGGAATTAGCAGCGGTCATCCATGCACTCAAGGAATGGAGACACTTCCTACTTGGAAATCGTTGTGAGATACACACAGACCATAAGAGTCTTAAGTATATTTTCACACAGCCGGAGCTAAATTTACGGCAACGACGCTGGTTAGAGTTGGTGAAGGATTATGATGTTGGAATCCACTATCATCCCGGAAAAGCAAATGTTGTGGCAGATGCACTTAGTCGAAATCCCAGCACAGACGACGACGGTATACCAAAGTTGAGGCCAGAATTTCAACAGGAATTTGCCAGGCTCAATTTAATAATGGTTACCGAAGGCAGTGTGGCAAATTTGGAAATACAGCCGACCCTGATGGAAAAGATCAAGGAAGCCCAGCACGGACACCCCAGCATTGATGGCATAAAGAGGAAAGTAAGTTTGGGCAAGGCCTTGGAGTTCAACGTAGATGAGCAAGGAATATTATGGTACGGAGAAAGAATCTGTGTACCAAATATCCAGGACCTCAAACATCAGATACTGTCCGAAAGCCACACCACTCCGTACTCAATCCATCCTGGGGGAACAAAGATGTACAAAGACCTTCAGGAAAATTTTTGGTGGCACGATATGAAGAGAGACATAGCCACGTTTATTGCATGTTGCGACTCTTGTCAACGCATAAAGGCCGAGCACCAGAAACCAGCCGGGCTGTTGCAGCCAAGCAAAATACCCGAGTGGAAATTGGACGAGATTGGAATGGATTTCATTATTGGACTACCACGGTCACGACATGGAAATAATGCCATATGGGTCATAACCGACAGGTTAACCAAGGTGGCACATTTTATTTTGGTGAAGACAACTTACTCCACTCAGAGACTGGCCAGACTTTATCTTGCCCGTATCATCTGCCTGCATGGAGTCCCAAAGACTATCATATCCGACAGAGGCACACAGTTCGTCTCTAGATTTTGGGATCACCTACAATAGGCACTGGGTACCCAACTAGCATTCAGCACCGCATATCATCCCCAGACGGATGGGAAGACTGAACGCGTAAACCAAATCCTGGAAGACATGCTAAGAGCTTGTGTCCTCACCTATGGAACCAGTTGGGAGGAAAGCTTACCATATGCAGAGTTCGCATACAACAACAGTTATCAAGCCAGCTTACAACTGGCACCCTTTGAAGCTCTGTATGGCAGAAGATGTCGTACCCCGCTAAATTGGTCAGAGACCGGAGACAGCCATATCTTCGGCCCAGATATGCTCAAAGAGGCTGAAGAGAAAGTTAAGACGATTAGAGATCGACTCCAGACAGCTCAAAGTCGACAAAAGAGTTATTACGATCGGAAGCATCAGGAAATCAGCTTTGAACCCGGAGAGTTTGTTTAACTAAGAGTCTCTCCTATGAGGGGTCTGCAACGATTCAGGATTAAGGGAAAGCTAGCACCAAGATTCATCGGACCATTCCGTATAATGGCCCGAAGAGGCACGGTAGCCTACCAGCTAGACTTACCCAGGGATTTATCTGATATCCACAATGTGTTTCAAATCTCACAATTGAGAAAGTACGTAGGCAATCCAGGGAAGCAGGTATCACATGAGAATATTGACGTGCAACCGGACCTCACTTACCGGGAGCACCCCATAAAAATATTAGAAGAATCTGAAAGGAGGACCCGACAGAAAACCATCAAAATTTTCAGAGTTCAATGGAGCAACCACACCGAGAATGAAGCCACTTGGGAGAGAGAGGATTTTCTTCGGACAGAGCACCCACACTTGTTTAAGGATCAGCTGAAATCTCGGGGACGAGATTTTTCCTAAGGGGGTAGGTACTGTGACACTCCAAATTTTTTTTTGTGTTTTTTGTTTTCAGCAAAAATCTTTCTTGGATTTAGTTTCTCCTAGAAAGAAAAACCTTTTTGGTTTTTGGGCTTTTATTTGGTTTTGATCCTTTCTAAATTTTTCCATACCTCCTATGGTGAAATTTTCCCAAAAACCCTCCTTCCACTTTGGGACAACCCAAGCATACTGTCCAAACTAATAAAATCCATTTTTGGATTTTATTCCAATTATTTCTCTTCCCAAAATAATTCTGTCTTTTCTTTTGAGCCTAGGTGATTTGCAAAGCAAGTACCCTAATGCTTTTGATTTTTGACCTTAGCTCAACACCCCTGGATAATCCTTTGTACCCACAACCCAGAACCATCTTGATCCACTCATCTTCTATTCAAAAATTTTAAATTTCACACTCTGCAAGTTTGGACCAGATTTGCCAAATTTGGTGAAATTCATATCTACACTTCTCCAAAAATTCCACCAAAATTCAGGAAACCTCTAGATACAATGAGAGACCACTCCACCAAAAATCAGCTCAAGGAAAAATCCCTAGATGCCAGAATCATTCTGTCGAACACTTGGCATGCACTGTTTTGTTCATATTCAGTAAATTCAGAAAGTTCAGTGTCGTTTCTCCGACAGAACTTCAGTCACATGCCCACTGTGCGTTTGGCTCGATGCTCGCAGCCCCTCCCTCTTGTCTGGAGCTCCACACGCGCGCTTGGCGCCTTCCTAGCGTCGGTGGCGCCCTGGCCCGCCTGCGCCAGCGTGCTTTGCGGCGGCCGAACCACCATAATGGCCGACAGGGGAGAACGCCGCGGCAGAACGCCGTTCGGCGCCGCCCAACCTTCCTGGTAGCTCCGTGTGGCCATCTCCTTGCCAGCGCACGCATGCAGCACCGTCGCCGTGGCCTGGCACGCGCAGAGCGCGTTCTCTGCCGCCGACGGGCCGTGCGGCCGTTCCATCGTGGGCAGGCCGTAAACCTCCCTCCCTTGCTGAGCTGGACCCCGAAATGGCACCACTGCTCCACCTAGGCGTTGCTCAAGCCCCTAAGCCGACCGTCCCGCCACAGCGCCGCCGTAATCGACTCGCCGGACTTATCCGTTCATGGCAACCGACTCGGGCCGGCTATATATAGCACCCCCGAGCTTGCTCTCGCCCCCGCATGACTCCACCACCTCACTAGACCCCGCCTAGCCACTGGAAGAGCCTCGAGGGGCCCTTATTCCTCGACTCCGGCCGCCCTGTTCCGCCGCGGCCTCCACCTCGATTCACTCCGGTGAGGTCTTCTCCGGTGCCCTAACCTCGTTAGGAACCCTCTCGAGTAACTTGGAGACTAACCCCCACTCCTATTTGAACACCGCAGCTCCCTCCGGCGAGATCCACGACTGCCCGAACCACCGTCCGCTGGAGCAAGGGCCTCCGTCGACACATTGCTCACTGGCGACCACCACCACCACCCATAGACGCGGAACGGTGCACTGATCATGAAGGTACCCCCCGATCCCCCTGCCTCGCCGTGGATCGCCGCTGGTGACCACCGCACCTCTCGGGCGCTGTCGCGCTCTGTTTTCCCTCGTTTGAAAATTCAAACCTGACGGGTGGAGCCTGCCTGTCAGTCTCACAGCCGTTTCTTTTAAACGAAACGTTATTCTGGACTTTTCTGCAGAGCCCCCTAGAAACTTTCTGTTTCATTACAGATGGGTCCTTGGACCAAAACTCTTATAAATTTTAAACATAAAAGTATTTTTGACTGATTCTTTTTCTATTCTCCTTAGATTTTTGTCTAGTTTTTTATAAGATTTATTTGAGAATTTATTTGGAGTATTTTCTGTACACTCACGGTGTTTACGTTACGTACGTATTTTTCTTTTACCGTAGATTCCGGAAGAAGCAACGGAGCTGCAAACTTCGCACTGTTAGACTCAGACTACTCCGAACCAGGCAAGCATGTTTGAACTATTGATATGATGTAGTGCTTGTTGCATGTTTGCATTTTAGTATAATCATGGCATGTTTATGAGCATTTCCTTGTATGCTATATTTTCATGCTCGTAAGTGGAAAGTAAGTTTCGGAAAGCCATATGTTGTTGGATACGTATTGGCAAGGCCATGAGATGGCATGAGGATGGGTAAGATGGCAGTGTTGTGACATGCCAGTCTTATGCCAGTCCCTTTGACAGCAGTGTCAACATGATCAAATCATATTCCCATTCATTTCCTCCCTGTGCTGCCACATGTTTTCCGCAAGGAATATGGCGTAGTAAGTTGCAACCGTTTTCCTGGTACACACCAAGTAGAAAGGCCGGGATGAGGGTTCCATGGCCCTGGATTAAAGTCCGTCATCCGGTCAGGGGGCATGGGTGTTTCCGGTTGGGACCGAGAGGGGGGCACCCCTTAGAGCGCGCGTATAGAAATTTGATCCCATGCTATTCGAGGTTGTGGCCTCCCCGTCTCAAAGTTTTTCTTGGACGTTGCCTAGGGTGATTCCTAGCATCGTGAGGTGGACTGGGTGTGTACTAGTTAAATGTGTTTCTTTCGAAATACCGTAAACAGAACTAGTCCTTCGTGACTACGGAAATCCGTTGGCTGTGGACAGTAAGAACAAACTCTGAAGAGTCACAACTCCTTTAAACCATCTTGTACTTGTCCAAGTACTGTACTCATCCTATCTTGTCAGGTAATAGTCTCAGTGACAAAAACTCTGGTGGACTACCTGGGTGGTAAACCTGGTCAAAAGATTATTCTTGTGGATGGACTAATCTTGTTATTTACATTTGTTACAAGCCCTGTCTGTGATGTCGCTCAGACGTCCGACGGTGGCATATCTGTTATTTACATTTGTTACAAGCCCTGTCTGTGATGTCGCTCAGACGTCCGACGGTGGCATATCTGTTATTTACATTTGTCACAAGCCCTGTCTGCGATGTCGCTCAGATGTCCGACTGTGGCATTTCTTTTAAAGCCCTGTCTGTGATGTCGCTCAGATGTCCGACTGTGGCATTTCTTTTAAATCCCTTTATGTGATGTCGCTCAGACATCCGACTGTGGCATTT
>NC_041393.1:618772349-618826702 GCF_002162155.2 Triticum dicoccoides | reverse complement strand
GCTCAGACGTCTGACTGTGGCATTTCTTTTAAAGCCCTGTCTGTGATGTCGCTCAGACGTCCGACTGTGGCATTTATTTTAAAGCCCTGTCTGTGATGTCGCTCAGACGTCCGACTGTGGCGTTTCTTTTAAAGCCCTGTCTGTGATGTCGCTCAGACGTCCAACTGTAGCATTTCTTTTAAAGCCCTTTATGTGATGTCACTCAGACGTCCGACTGTGGCATTTCTTTTAAAGCCCTTTATGTGGTGTCGCTTAGACGCCCGACTATGGCATGCATTTTATTTGTTACCCTTTCGAGGCGTCGCTTCAGACACCCGATCGGTTTCCCAGATATTTATTTTACGGGTTAAATCTTTACTGTTGAGCATTATTGTTTTACTCATGACGCACTCATGCATGCATTTGTTATATCTTTTGTCCAAACTGTCTTGTGAGTACTTTCAAAGTACTCACCTGGCTTGTTGATTTGGCCAGATGTTGACGAAGGCGATCTCATGGATGAGGAATTCAATAGCGAGTCCGACGCCTAGAGGAGTCCCAGTCAGTCCCGTGCGATCCTGTTTTGGTCATTGTATCATATCCGCTTCCGCTACCCCAGAATAAATTCATCGAGCCTCACCTCGATGCTCGATGAGCTGCCAGTAGAAGTCAAGTTATCCACCACCACATTTTATCTCGAGCTAGTAGCATGTCACCACACCCTTGTGCCATAACCGCCTCTATGTAAGATTTTGGTGAGTTTGTAATAAATTGTTGAGCAGCCTCAGCTCAACCCTGTAATATATTTGATGCTACTGGCTCTCTGTTTATCAAGTATTTGTCTACCAGAAAGGATGACTTCTCCTACACTGGGTTTAAAAGATCGGCTTTATTAATAAGCATTTTATTGAAAAGCCGGTCGTGACATTTTCGGACTAAGGTAACCCCTTTATCTCTGATATTACTATTCATCCAACCTAACTTTAAGGGGCATCCTACAGAATGCTCTGCTAGAATCATACTCATCGATTAGGAAGAGAGGTGTGAGACAATGCGTGAGAGACACCTAAAGATAATGTGCATACATGAGACACATAGGCAGGTCCATGTATATAGAAAGGGTCGATGGGGATTGTGCATGTGTATGCTTGCGAGAGGAAGAGTGCTTGTAATGAAGGTTAGTGAAAATAGTTGTAAATGGTTACGAGAGGGAGGGAGGGTTATATCTAGAGCATGTGTACGAGAAAGACACCTCGGGAGAGAGTGTGTGAGCATGTGTGAGAGACCACCGATGGAGAGTAAAACTACACGTAAAAGACTGCTGTACACATTGATTAAAGATATAAATTGTATCCAAATATTAGGATGGGATCATGATATTTGCAATTCGCGTAAGGAACGGTCATTGATCCATCAGACATCTAGATTCTATCAAATTTGAGCATGTCTATATTATTATTCGACACAATAGATCCACATAGTTAGTATTTTGAACTCCAAACAATGCATCGCTTTAGCAATCGAATATAAACGTGAGTATAGTTCATGTTGTGTGTGTAAAGCACATTATACATACGAAAGGTACACAATAAACATTATAAATAGCTACCTATGAACTAGCATACATTTGAATTCAACTTAAGGTGGTTTAAAAATCGAATTCACAATGAAGTCCATTCAATTATTTGAATTTGATATCATGGCATTTGTAAATCATACCTAAATTATGGGGGCACCAATCTTTTCTTTGATTTTGTACATAATAGCATATGTAGTCGTGTACAAAGTAGATTCAAATTTAGCTCCTCCATTCCAAAATAATCGTAGTTATAGGGTTTTCTAGTGTCAAAATTTCAAAAAGAAGCGGATAATTTAATGAGGTTTTCAAACATACAAGGTCAAATATAACGTTGTCTATTTAGGTCAATCCTCATAGTTCAAGAGTACTCTAAACGTGAATGCTTGTGTTTCAAAATTTCGAACGAAGCGCCAAAAGAGCCTCTACTAGCCCGAAACCGCGTGAGACCAATGTTTGGTAGTACTAGGAAATTACTTTTCTAATAACTCCGACCAGTGAAACCTACCGGCCAGACGTCCAAAGGTCTAAACCGGGGTAGGTTTGTAGCTTCATCTAGATGCCATGCAACCGCCTCCGAAAAACATTCATACACAATGGCCGCCTAAGCACACATGCGCGCGGCCGAAATTGCTCCCGTCCTCTATTTGGGTCACCTGGGATTACCATCCTACCCCCGACCCACAGTAGGTCTGAAATTTAAGAGGGGGCCAAGTTTGTACTTCCCCAAATTTCAAACAAGCGCGTCCCATCTTCTATTCAAAAAGCCAAAAACAAGCGTGTTCCAGACTGAAACATGGTTCCCCCTCCCCCTGCCCACCCGTATGATTCCCCATTCGTACTTCGTGGGCGCAACAACTACCTCTCCACCAGCCGGGAAAGCTCGGCGTCCTCCGTCCGCCACCCCATCCCACCCATCAACCGCCGCCCTCCTCCATCACGCCAGAGCCGATACCCCGATGTCGTCGTCCACTGCAACCTCAACCGCAACTCCCTCCACGGCTAGTAGTTGAAGCCAAGGCCGAGCCGTCCGTACTCGAGCCAGTTCAACCACGCCATCCTGCGCCTCATCGCTGCCTCTCCAACTTCGCCACCGTCCACCACACCGGAGCTGTTCCTGCTACGTCGTCCTTCACCGCCTCGGATCTGCTTCCCATCTGCCGATATACGGCCATGGCAACACAATCAACAATTTGGCCATGGGTTTGTCCAAGGATCCACGGCTCTCCAAAACATCGGTTCCCCCGGGAAAAACAAGAAGATCGCCGCGACATATCGAGACCACACTGGCAACCGATAAGGGTACTCCTCTTCCCTTATTCGTGCAAATCTTACATGTCTTCTTTCATGGTATTCATCCCACAGAAGACCCTAGTTGACCGCTTCTTCTTCAAACTAGATGTTCCTAGTAACTCGCGATGCACAAGGTTTCTCTTCATATACTATTTCACCTTAGCTAGAGGTCCGTCGCCCCCCTGAATTTCAATTTTTGGTCAGTTGATTCCCAATTAACGAAAGCATTCCCCGGTGTTATAGGTGCTAGTACGCCTATTATGCTGGGGAAGCAGTGCCTTGGTGTTTATCTTAGGGGTGTGTGGGGCCTAGAGCTACTGGCGCCTGATCTGGAGGTCGACCGAGATTAAAGGGATGGCCTGGAGGCGCTGCCAAGCACGGCGGTGGTGTGAGGTCGAGGGCAGGGCGGGGCGGCAGAGGCAGGGGTCTGGACCGGTGGTCGCTGGCGGTTCGAGAAAGATCGTCAATAGTGACTGGCGGGAGGTAGACGAAGGCCATCTGCCCGTTCCTTATAGATCGGACGGTTCATTAAAAAATTGACTGATCTATTTATTTTTAGTCGACTGTTATCTTAGATATGACCACATGTGGTGGTGTGTTGGAGGAGCACCTGCATTTCCTGTGCTCATATATTACAAAATCATACGGAGTAGAATCTAATTTTGTTTCCCATGCAATAATCTAGAGCTATCATATGTCTCCTGTCATTTATTTTTCAGCCAACTACTATCTGCTAATTTTACAGTGCACTAGTTCTGCACACACTTCACCCTTACTCTCACTATTGTGGTTTTATGCAAGGGTATTTCAGACTCTGCTGCCAAGAGAGAAGCCAAAAAGAAAAGAGACAAGTCGCTCCAGCATGGTACGCGGATAGGCCAGACACGTTTCACCCTTATAAAGGGTGCAGTGTCAGCAGATGGAGACGGTAAACGTAGCTCTGGAGTTGATGACCTTGCTTGCAATCAACCACCATTCCAGGTGCTTGCTTTAACTTCGCGGTGTCATATGTAGTTGCATGTTCCATATGGTGTCTAGCTTGTATTCGAAAGGCCGAAGTCGGTCTTTATTAAGATAAGGAAATATATTTTTTACATGAACCACCATCCCGTGAGCACCAGAAGACAAATAGCTAGTCAGGGCACTGGCTGAGCCAGTGACAAGCCCAGCAAAGACAGGCATCACCTGGAAGCCAACTAAAAAGCCGCGATGGTGGCGAAGCAGCCCACCTCCCACCAGGCTCTCAGGTCCTAGATGATCATGCTCACCACTCTAGCTGGATGTCTACCTTGTATTGCTTCCAATTTGGTTAAATTGCATCTTCTTAGCTTACACATTATACCTTTGAATATGACATGCCTTTCTGTTTTTGGTACATACTCGTACATCTGTGTATTAACCATGTTCTTACATCAAACTAATGTTCTTGTGTATCCCTCGTCAATCACTTATGATGAGGCAGGCAGGCAAGTGGACTACTCCTCATTTAAAGAATGCAGCGTCAGCCTCCCGGCATGATTCTCAAGAAACAGCAAGGCTAGATGAAGATAGTGAACGTAGCTCTGTAGTTGATTACAGCATTTCCCCTACACTAGCATCGCAGGTGCTTGCTCTAACTTGGCAGCGTGATATGTGGTTGCAATTTGCATATTGTGTCTAGATTGTAATTCTTCCAATCTAGTTAAAATGCATGTGCTAGTCTGCTTAGCTTATACATTATACCTGTTAATGTGGCATGCCTTCCTGTATTTAGTACATAGTACATCTGTCTATTAAGCATGTCCTTACATAAAACTGTTGTTTTTTTGTATCCCGCATCAATCAATATGACGAGACACCTTTAGTATATGCAGTGTGATATTAGTTGCATCTTTCATATAATTTATAGCATGTGCTGCTTCTAATTTGTTGATATTCCATTTATGATGGGATGCTTTTAACTTGGCAGAGTCATATTGGTTGCATCTTTCATGTGGTGTCTAGCTTGCATTGCTTCTTATTTGTTGGAATGATTTCTGCTTAGTTTACACAAACAGATGTGAACATGCCATGCCGTCCTATTTTTCGTACATATTCCAACCTGGTATCATGTGTTTGCCTTACATCAAAGTAGTGATTGTCAGTATCATGCATGAATGCGTTTTGAAGAGAGAATTTTATTGCTTTTTCTTATTGGTTTTACTTGACAATTCGAAATTAATAAAGCGGAAGGAAGTTAGCAAGGAAGTGGATAAAGGTGCTCCTTCCGAACGGAGGGCCTCTACAGTTTCTACTCCTCCACACCCCAAGATGATTTCCAAGACAAAACATGCATAGAGACTCAACAAAGTTGTGTTTATGATGAGCACGTCTCCCCTAGTGCACCATCACCGGTGCTCTCTCTAACATGGCATTGTTATATGTGGTTGCATGTTATGTGTGATGTCTAGCTTGTATTGCTTCTAATTTTGTTGAATTCCATCTGCTTACTTTACACATTATACTTGAATAAGACACGTGTTCCTGTTTCTAGAACATACAATATCTGTCTATCACACCACGTTCTTACATGAAATTACTACTGTTGTGAAACCTACAACAATCAGTTATCATAAGACACGTTTGACTTAGGGGAGTGTGATATAGGTTACATCTCGCATTCTTTTATAGCTTGTACTACTAATTTGTTGAAATGGCACTTATGACGAGACAGTTTTAACTTGGTAGAGTGATATTCGTTGCATCTTTGATATGGTGTCTAGCTTTCATTGCTTATAATTTGTTGAAATGCCTTCTCCTTAGTTTACACATCATAAGCTGTGAATATGCAATGGCACTAATGACGAGAGACCTCTAACATGGTAGTGTGATGTTGTTTGCATCTTGCATATGATTTATTTCTTGTACTGCTTCACATTTGTTTAAACGCCATTTATGATGAGACACTGTTAACTTGGCAGAGCGATATTTGTAGCATCTTTCATATGGTGTCTACCTTCCATTGCATTGCTTCTAATTTGGTGAAATGTCTTCTGCTTAGTTTACACATCATAGTTCTGGTTATCTCTTCCGTCCTGTTTTTCGTACATATTACATCCTCCTATCATGTGGTTTTCTAACATCAAAGTTCAGTTCATCTGCATCACGCATCAATTTGTTCTGAAGAACTAAATTGTTATTCATTTTTCTTGTCGGCTTGACTTAACATGGCATAGAGAAAGACGAAGAAACACAGAATGGTAGGGAATGAGAAGCGGATGAACCCTGCAGATTTTGCTGGTACTGATGGTGCAATCGAAGGTCAAAGTTCAGCGGAAAATTCTACTAACATGGAATCCCATGCTACATGAGCTGCAAAAAAAGCCAAACAGAAACAAATAGCTGCCACCAAACAAGTAGAGACAGCCCTAGTTCTTGCAACACCTACCACAGTACTACTAGCTGCACGACTTACTCGTGCGTCAACTGAGCTAGAAGCACGTTCCCAAGCTCCCTTGCCACCTGACACTACTTCCCAAGCACAATTGACACAAGAAGAGTTGGAAAGATCAGATAAACCTTGTGAGCTTCAACAGCAGGAAGGTAGTTGCTGGAGTCAAGTTACAGTTGCATGCTTCTTTATATGTAGTCTCACAGTTTGATGTACAATAACACTTCCTATGTTCGTTGTTGGACTAGCACCTAGGCGCAAGAGGAAACAAACATTAGGGATAATGCTCAATAGTTTAACTAAATCTAGAGGAGGAAGAATGGAGATCCGTTTTGAGGCAGGTTTAAAAAGGCCACGTGATGCTATAGAGTCAGCCAAGTTAGTATCAGAGGCAGCGGTTGCCGTTAGGTGTCATGTACGTATCCTCCCAACATGGATTCAGTACAAGAATGACAAAGATGAAACCCAGTTCAACACCTTCCTCGACCATTTATATGTAAGTATGGTTATGTATGGAAACTAGTAATATCGTTTTGCTCTGTCCCATACTTTCTAGGTTGCTGATAATGAGACTCCCATAATTTTCAACAGATGAGATTCAAGTTGGATAGCCAAGATGATGCAACCAGATAAGCTTGCACCCATGTTTTCAAGTCTGCTCTGTGACAGTATCGGTATAACTTGAGGAAAACTCACTTTGAAGGCAAGGCTAACAGTGAACTTTCCCAAACATCTCCAGTGGAAAATATATCGGATGAAGACTGGAGGGGCTGCATTAAACACTGGTCTAATCCGAAGTATCAGGTACATTATATAGATATGTGATCATATCACATGTTGAAGTCCTATTTACGCATGTGCCACACAAATCTATCTTCTTGTAGGTGAACTGTTCAAAGAACAAGGCCAACCGTACGAAAGTGAAATTCCAACAGACGACAGGATCTCGTAGCAATATTTCACACTGCGAGGCTCTTGTAATTAGCTGTTGTTTCACTCTTTTTGCTGTACCATATTATCAGATCTATATTGAGTTGTTCCAAATGGAGAGGAAAGCCCACAAGGAGCAAAAAGTACCTGAACCAAATGCTGTGGAAATCTTCAAGAACTGTCACACCAGTAAGAAGAAGGGCATGACTACACCAGTCAAAGCCGCTGTTGTAAGTCCTTAATCCTCATGCCTTTTAACTACTACTTACTCTGACTTGTTCCTTTAACTGCATGGTTTGCAGCCAATGTCTATTACTCTTTTCAATTTTATATACAATTGTCTTAGTGTATCATTGCACCTTACAAGGTTTAAAAGAGAGGAGTGATGTTCCTTTGATCTTGACCCGTAACCTAGTTCCGTGCTGGACTTGCCCACACAATGTTACAATTGCCTGTTTGTCTGCTCTTAGTTGTTTTGTGATATGAATGATGTCATACTATGCTTACCGTATTATAAACTTCATCTCTTTATCCTTAGCCCTCAATACAATGTAAAGAAATAAACAATACATTAGCGATGGTACATGGTCATATGTTGGAACCTGGTTTTATTATGTACATTGCAATAAGATACAACTAATATTTTACATGGGTTCACAAGAATAAGTTCTTTATATAGACCAAAGCTATTTTGTTTGGTTTTGCTGCCTCCTTAATATCTTCTATTCTGGTGCTACTAATGTAAAAACTCAACTTTTCAGCGAGCTATGGAAAAAATGGTGGAACCGCCACCTTCTGAAGGTGGGGAGGCAACTATAACCGCAATGTCAGCTCTTGGTGCAGTGGGTCAGTACCTGTCCACTAACAGCGCCAAAAGCACTTTCTTGCGTAATACTGGGTTGGTTGTTAAGGCAATCTCGTCCAAACTGCCTCATGATCAAGATATGCAAGCTCAAAGCAATGTTGTATCTGCGCTCCAAACACAAGTCCATTCCCTAACAGAGACCCTTTGTGAAACAAGGAGAGACATTGTTCGATGTCGTCAAGATATGCATGGTTTTGAAACCAGACTATCCGACATTTTATGTTGTTTAGGAGCCTAAGAGAAATGAAGGCGAGGGTTATGGTGCTCCATCGTAGAATACATCATGAAAACGTAACTGTCAAGTCAAATGAACTGAGCTTCTGAACTACTGGTGGTGCATTTATCTGCTAGACTGTTAAGTTTTATGCCAACCTTCCTTTTGTTATATAGTTGTAATTTGTTTTGGTGTGATACAAAATTTACTCTTAACGTGCAACCACCGGCTGAAGAAAACAGCAAGCCATTTTTGTATAGTGTAGGGTGTTCCCTATATTTGCACTGGTGGCAATCTTTGATGCCGAGTGGATGTAATCTGTGCAATCGCCTTAATAGCCTAGCGTTAGTTTTGGCCTTATTTATTTCCTAGTCTTCTTTTTCCCTGGTTTGCTTGTGGCCGCAACAACCATGGGCCATATACGGGCCGTAGGATCCATGGGTCTCCTATGGGCCGTCGATAAATGGGCCTCCAACAGGGCTCTAGAATCATGGGCCTTGGGCCGTCGGATAAATGGTCTACATGGGACATAAACAGGCGTAATTGGTATCAGCCAAGCACGGTAACTATGGGCATTCATAACGAGGGTGACACAACTAAGGGAAAAATCACAAGGCAAGCTAACTGAGTTGGGCAAGACCGCGTGTTTTACAAAAGTATGGGCATTCCTATCGAGGGTGACACAACTAAGGGCACAAATACAATTATCCCTAAAGTAAATTTGTTTTTCATTTTGGGACTGGGCATCCCTATTACCGCCGTACTCTCGTGCAATGACAGGTGAATAAACACTCATCTTGTGAAAACACATCTAGCATGGAAAATATTGGACACCCCTACTGCTTCATGAGCGGAACAAGCACACAAAAAGGAAATTCATTTTGAAAATTTGAGATGGCACATACAAATTTGCTTAGAACGACATAGAAATAACACATATAGGTAGGTATGGTGGACTCTTATGGCAAAACTGGCTTTAAGGTTTTTGGATGCACAAGTAATATTTCTACTTAGTACAAATGGAGAGTAGCAAAAAGATTCAGAAGCAACCAATACAAGGAACAAAAAATCACATAAGCAAGCATTAAGCATAACTAAGACTGAATAATGCACCACAAGTGGGATGTAATTTCATTCCATAACTATTGATTTTCGTGCTTGCATAGGGAATCACAAACCTTGACACCAATATTCTTACTAAAGCATAATTACTCACCAATATGACTCACATATCACTAACATCATATATCAAAACTATTACAAATAATCAAGTTTATTTTGTCCAATGATCTTCATGAAAGTTTGTATTATATCCCCCTTGAACATGTATCACTTTGGGACTAGTTTCATATGTTGCAATTGCTTTTGACAAGCTCAAACAAATCTAAGTGAAGAACATGAACATAAAGTTTTCGTCTGTCAAAATAACATAAGTGAAGCATGAAAGAATTTATTTAAAAAATTACTAACTCTCAAATAAATCTAAGTGAATCATGAGAGAATTTCTTCAAAAATATTAAAGCACACCATGTTGCGAAAAAAGATATAAGTAAAGCACTAGAGCAATTCCATAGATCAAAAAATTTAAGTGAAGCATAAAGAGCAATTCTAAAAAATCACAGCATAATTTTGGATCTCTTAAATAGGTATGTACAGCAAGGATACTTGTGACTAACTAAAAAGTAAAACAAGAAAATACTCATATAATACAAGGCGCTCCAAGCAAAACTCATGATTTGTGATGAATAAAAATATAGCTCCAACTAAAATATTGATGGTCGGTAGGAGAAAACGGGGATGCCTTCCGGGGCATCCCCAAGCTAAGTTGCTTGGTTCTCCTTGAATGTTATCTTGGGATGCCATGGGGCATCCTCAAGCTTAGGCTCTTGACACTCCTTATTCCTTCATCCATCGTGATCTCACCCAAAACTTGAAAACTTCAATCACGCAAAACTTAACAAAGCCTTCATGAGATTCGTTAGTATAAGAAAGAAAATCACTACCATAAGTACTATTTCAAACCCATTCATATTTTATTATTGCATTATATCTACTATATTCTAACTTTACCAAGGCTTAAACCCCCCCAAACAATCCATAGATTCATCAAAATAAGCACACAATGCAACGAAAACAGAATCTGCCAAAAACAGAAAAGTTTGTAGTAATCTAGAAACTGCGTATACTTCTGTAACTCCAAAAATTCTGAAAAATTAGGACAACATGGGCAATTTGTATATCAATCTTGTGTAAAAACTTCAGAGCATGTTTCTATGATTTTTTAAAATGCTGCTACTGGGCGCAAAAGTTTATGTTTTTCAACAAGATCAAATCAACTATCACCCAACATGATCCCAAAGGCTTTACTTGGCACAAACACTACTTAAAACATAAAAACACAATTAAAACAGAGGCATAACTGTGCAAACGGGAAAAGGCAAAAATAAATTTTATTCATTGTGTTTCCTCCCAACAAGCGCTATCCTTTTATGCCCCTAGACAGGGATTGATAATTTTAATGGTGCTCACATGAAAGAGAAAAAATTGAAGCACAAAGAGAACACCATATAGCATGTAAAAAACAAGTTTATGTTTAACATAATTCCTATGCATAGGCATTTTATAAGCAAACAAATTATCAAGGCAAGAAATTTGTAGCATATGCAAGGTAGAAGAACAAAACATTGACGATCTCAAACTAGCAAGAGGTAATTTATGAAAATTTCTACCACAATATTTTTATCTCCTATAATAATTATATGTGGGATCATATTCAAATTCAACAATATAGCTATCACATAACATATTTTCTACATGATCCACATGCATCAAAAGTTGACACTCTTCCATTATAGTGGGATTATCATCAAATAAGACCTCTCCAAGCCCACTTGTATCAAATATTTAATAAGATTGATCATTCTCCAAAGTAGTGGGATCATTATCACCTAGAGTTGACACTCTTCCAAACCCACTTTCAATATTATCACAAACGTATTCATCATGAGGCTTAAATAAATTTTCATGATCATAAGAAGGATCACCCCAATCATGATCATTGCAATAAGTAGTGGACATATCAAAACTAGCATCCCTAAGCTTAGGGTTTTGCATATTATTAGCACAATTGACATTAATAGAGTTTACAATAACACCATTGCAATCACACTTTTCATTCCAGGAGTTATCATGAATCACTTCATAAATTTCCTCTTTTAGCACTTCATCACAATTTTTAGATTCACGAATTTCAAGCAAAACTTCATAGAGATAATCAAGTGCACTCAAATCACTAGCAGATGGTTCAACATAATTAGATCACTTAAAAATATTAGCTAGTGGATGAGGATCCATATCAATAGATTTTAGCAAGCGAAGATGCAAGCGAATAGAAGACACATGGTCACATAAGCAAACGAAAGATCAAACAAGAAAAAGGCAAACGAAGAAGATGGAAAATTAAAAAGGCAAGTATTTGTGAAGTGGGGGAGATGAAAATGAGAGCCAACTGACAAATAATGTAAATTTCAAGGAGATGAGATTTGTGATTAGGAACCTGATAGATCTTGACTTGATCCTGCCTGGCAACGACGCTAGAAATTCCTTTTGATGTCGCTTGAACTACGTCGGTATTACCCCAAAGAGGAAAGGATGATGCAGTACAACTACGATAGGTATTTTCCTAAGTTATGAAAACAAGGTATCAATCCAGTAGGAGAACCAAGCAACACTATGTAAACGGTACCTGCACACAATGAACAAATAGTAGGAACCCGACGCGTAAGAGGGGTTGTCAATCCCTCTCAGGTAAACGAATGGTAAATAGATAGATTGATAGATGCAAATATATTAATGACAAATAAAATTCAGTAATGTATTTTTGGTTTTTGATAATATAGATCTGAAAATAAAAGATGCAAATAAAAAAAGGCAAATAGCAATGTAGATAGAAACTACATGATGGGAAAATAGACCTGGGGACCGTAGATTTCACTAGTGGCTTATCTCAAGAAATAGCAGGCGGTGGGTAAACAAATTACTGTTGGGCAATTGACAGAAGATCAAATAATCATGACGATATCCAAGGCAATGATCATTATATAGGCATCATGTCCAATAGTAGACTGACTCCTGCCTGCATGTACTACTGTTACTCCACAAATCGACCGCTATCCAGCATGCATCTAGTGTATTAACTTCATGGAGAAACGGTGTAGTGCAATAAGAATGATGACATGATGTAGACGAGATCTATTCATGTAGTAATAGCCCCATCTTGTTATCCTTAATAGCAACGATACATGCGTGTCTTGCTGCCTCTTCTGTCACTGGGAGAGAACACCGCAAGATCGAACCCATCACAAAGCACCTCTTCCCATGGCAAGAAAAATCGATCTAGTTGGACCCTCTAAACCAAAGATTCCAAGAAGAAATACGAGTCTATAAGTAATCATGCATATAAGAGATCAAAAGAAGACTCAAATAATATTCATGGATAGAAAATGACCATAAAATTGATCTTCATCGGATCCCAACAAACACATCACAAAAAGAGTTACATCAAATAGATCTCCAAGAGACCATTGTATTGAGAATCAAAAAGAGAGAAGAAGCCATCTAGCTACTAACTACGGATCTGTAGGTCTATGGTGGACTACTCACGCGTCATCGGAGAGGCACCAATGAGGATGATGAACCCCTCCGTGATGGTGTCTAGATTGGATCTCGTGGTTCTAGAACTTGCGGCGACTGGAATTGTGTTTCGTCGACTCCCCTAGGGTTTCAGGAATATTTGGGAATTTATAGGGCGAAGAGGCAGTGCGGGAGGTCACTCAGGTGGGCGCAACCCACCTGGGCGCGCCCAGGTGTCTTGTGCTCACCTCAGGCCTCCCCTCTGGCATTTCTTTGGCCCACTGGGTGTCTTCTAGTACAGAAAAAATCTCCAAAAAGTTTTGCTGCATTTGGACTCTGTTTGGTATTGATATTCTGCGAAGTAAAAAACAAGCAAAAAACAGCAACTAGCACTGGGCACTTTGTCAATAGGTAGTCCCAAAAATGATATAAAGTTGCTGTAAAATGATTGTAAAACATCGAGGAATGATAATATAACAACATGGAACAATAAAAAATTACAGATACGTTGGAGACATATCAACAAACAAACTAACAAACAAATACTTGCTTCCAATGCGATAACGGGGTTGTTAATCCCTTCACGGTTACTTGCAAGGATGAGATCTAATAGAGATAGGTACAAAAGATAAATAAAATTGCAAAATAAAGTAAAGGTAAATAAATTGCAGAAAGGTATTTTTGTATTTTTGGTTTTATAGATATGAAAATAATATGATGAGAATAGACCCGGGGGCCATAGTTTTCACTAGAGGCTTCTCTATTGAAAGAACGCATACAGTGGGTAAACAAATTATTGTTGAGCAATCGATAGAAAAGCGCAAAGTTATGATGATATCTATGGCAAGTATCATGAATGTAGGCACCACGTTCGATGAGTAGACCAACTCCAGCCTGCATCTACTACTATTACTCCACACATCGACTTCTATCCAGCATGCATCTAGTGTATTAAGTTAATAAGAACGGAGTAATGCCCGAAGCAAGATGACATTATGTAGAGGGATATATCCAATCAATATTTTATAAACTCCACATTTTTATCCTAATGGAAACAATGCAAATAAGTGTCATGTCCCCTTCTATTACTGGGATTGAGCACCATAAGATTGAACCCATTACAAAGCACCTCTCCCATTGCATGAAAAACCAATCTAGTTGGCCAAACCAAATCAATAGATCAAAGAGAAATACAAAGCTATCTTAATCATGCATAAAAGAGTTCAGAGAAGACTCAAATAATATTCATAGACAATCGGATGATAAATCCACAATTCATTGAATCTCAACAAATGCACCGCAAAAGAAGATTACATCGAATAAATCTCCAAGAACATCAAGGAGAACATTGTATTGAAAATCAAAGAGAGAGAAGAAGCCATCTAGCTACTAGCTGTGGACCCGGAGGTCACATATCATCGGAAGGGCATCAAGGTTGGTGTAGAAGCTCTCCGTGATCGAATCCCCCCTCCAACAGAGCACCGGAATAGGTCTCCACATGGGATCTCACGAGGACAGAAATTTACGGTGGCGGAAAAGTATTTTTGGTGTGCCCTCTAGTCTACGGGCAATATTTGGGTATTTATAGAACAAATATTAAGGTTGGAGGTGCCATGATGGGCCCACAAGCTCGGGGGGTGCGCCCTATGAGCTTGTGGCCCATCCGTGGGTGATTTGGGTGCTAGTGTTTCCACAATTCCGAAATCTCTATGTGATGTGCTAGGATTTACCAATATGGATGAATGTTCTCTTAATTTGCAGTTGTCGGATTCTACTGCTAAAAAGCCCTTGGGGCAGAATTAATGATGTTCTTATTCTTGCAAATAGAAACTATGTGCCCATTGATTTTATTGTACTTGACATTGATTGCAATCCGTATTGTCCCACCATACTTGGTAGACTATTTTTATGAACTATATGTGCATTATTGACATCAAAGAAGGGAATATCAAATTTTAGTTTCCGTTAAAGAAGGGTATGTAACTGATTGCTTGTATATGCGTTGTTTTTTTCCCGAAGAGGGGAGGATGATGCAGCACGTCAAAGGTAAGTATTTCCCTCAGTTTTGAAACCAAGGTTATCAACCTAGTAGGAGAACCAAGATACACTATGTAAATAGCACCTGGACACAAAACAAATACTTGCAACCCAACGCGTAAGAGGGGTTGTCAATCCGTCCTCGGTATGTAGATAGATTAAATTGTATGAGATTTGATAAATAGATCTAACTAAAACACAAAATGAAATAAATAATGAAAAAGTGCATCAAGGTATTTTTGGTTTTAATATAGGAAATAGGCCCGGGGCCCATAGTTTTCACTAGAGGCTTCTCTTGACAAAATAGCATACGGTCGGTAAACAAATTACTATTGGGCAATTGATAGAAAAGCGAATATTCATGATGATATCCAAGGCAATCATCATCTATATAGGCATCACGTCCAAGATTAGTAGACCGACTCTTGCCTGCATGTACTACTATTACTCCACACATCGACCACTATCCAGCATGCATCTAGTGTATTAAGTTATAGGAAAAATGGAGTAATGCAATAAGAACGATGACATGATGTAGACAAGATCTATTCATGTAGGAATAGACCCCATCCTTTTATCCTTAATAGGAACGATACATGCGTGTGATGACTCTTTCTGTCACTGAGATTGAGTACCGCAAGAACGAGCCCATCACAAAGCACCTCTTCCCATGGCAAGAAAAAATCAATCTAGTTGGCCAAACCAAACAATTATTTCATAGAACAAATACGACGCTAAAACAATTGAAAGGATATGCGGTGCCCCCATGTGTGGTTTTGGTAATTGATGACATTCTCTATGGACTAATGGTTGCATTGAGTTATATTTGAAGGATTTGTCCAAAGGCATTTCTTGAATTCTATGAGTTGACCAAGGTACTAGGAATTATCCAGAGATTGGTCATGTGAGTGTTGAGCTTATTGCAAGCATGTCTTGAAGAAGAAGATTGTCTGAGAATTCATGTTTACCTTCAAGACATCATCCAAAGGAAGAGAGTTGGAAAAGATTCAAGGTTGTTCAAGACTAAGTCAAGAGTGAATCAAGTTGATCAAAACACAAAGCATACAAGATGTACCGAGAGGGATCATTTGATCCCATGGTATGGTAATAATTGTCCATTACGCTTTGTGTACTAACCCATGGCCTACGTGTGAGTTCTATGTGGGGTTAGGTATGTTTCCATGGGTTTGTATCAAGAGGAAGATCTCATACAACCCACGAAGGATGACATCAAGTGGTGATCATCATCAAGATTGGGGTGTGAAAGTTCAAGTGGAGCATCACGAAGAGATCATCCTTGAAGCTTTCCGTCCATTGTGGTGGCAATGGACTTGTGAAGATGTGCCGAAGAGTAGTATACCCATAGTGGATTATGGGGGAGAAATCATCTAGTCTTCATCGAGCCAATGTAATCAAGAAAGGTGGTCCAACTTGAGGGAGTCAAGACCGTCATCATCTAGCTCAAGTGGACTATGTGCAAGGAAAAGGTTTGTACTTTATAGGTTTTCTATTTTACCGATCTCATGGATTTAGTTGGGAGACCGGATTGGAGGATCGATAGCCTTACTATCAAGGGGGGCTCTCGAGTGAGTAGCTTGATCGTATTGTTCGATGAGAGCTCAAACCATTGCATTCTTGGTATCATAATATTTGTTGGTTCTTGTTTGGATTTTCTCTTTGTGAGGTTTTAGAGCTTGTGGTTATCTTCATGACATGCTCTAGTTCATAGAAAACCGATTTCATATGCATCTTCTTTTGTGTTTCCGGTGTTGGAGTATTTACCTGCTTATTTGAGAAAGGTTTCTCACCATTTTATTTTGGATATTTTCTCAATTGCTATTTCTTGATATTTCTATCAAGATTTTATTTTCTCTTGTCAATGGCTTTCCAACAAACTTGATTTCGTCGAATTCAGAGCCTGTATGTGAAAGTTATGGCTGTTTTGATCTTACCTGTTTTACATAGACTAGTTGTATTGCTTCTTACACCGGTTCTACCGGTTGATCGGTACTACCGGTGTTTGGGGCTGTTGTAATGCTCCAGAGTTGGTCCAATGGTTGTACCGGCCATGTACTGCTCTACCATCGGACTAGTTTATGTTTTGGAGCGGTTCTTGGGCGGTTGTTGGCCGGTTTTACCGGTTAGTTCGTGTTTAACCGGTACTACCAGTGCCATGGGCGGTTGTACTGCTTAGTGATTTTCCTACATGGAGGTTTTATCTATGCTTTGACCGGTTGTACCGGTACTTACACCGGTTGTACCGGTTCTACTATTTTCTGCACATAACAGGCAGATTCGTGGGGACCTATAAAAGGGGATCTTCTTCCCCATTGGACCCTATCCCTTTAGCTCATGTTCTTCCCCCATTGTTGACCTTCTTCGAGCTTGCTATCTCTCAATCCCTCCATGGATTCTTGCTAGTTTTGGTAGGAAAAGAGAGAGGAGATCTAGATCTATGTTTCCACCAATCACTTTCTCCTCTATGTGAGGGGAACCCTTTGGATCTAGATCTTGGAGTTCTTCGAGTTCTCCTTGTTGTTCGTCCTCTCCTCTTCCTCCATAGCTTTTGTTTCTTTGGTGGAATTTTAGAGTGAGGGACTTGGGCACTCCATGTGCCCTTGCCATTGCATTAGTTGCATCGGTTTGAGTTCTCCATGGTGATACGTGGAAGTGAAAAGTTGAGAAGCTTATTACTCTTGGTGCTTGGTACATGTGATCTTGTTTCTCCTGGGTGCTTGGGTGTCCTAGACGGTTGGTGGTGTTCGGAGCTCAATCATTGTGGTGTAAAGCTCCAGGCAGGCGTCGGGGTCTCCAATTAGGTTGTGGGGATTGCCCCGAGCAATTTGACGGGTACTAGTGACCGCCCCAAGGGTTGCTAAAGTGTACAAGTTCAGTGACCGCCCCAAGGGTTGCCATTTGTACGGGTTCAGTGACCTCCCTCAAGGTTCCCTTAGTGGAATCATGGTATATTGCATTATGCGAGGACGTGAGGAGATTACGGTGACCCTAGTGGATTCTTGGTGAGCATTGTGCCTCCACACTGCTCCAAACGGAGAGTAGCATCCGAATGGGTGTGAACTTCGGGATACATCATCGTCTCCGCGTGCCTTGGTTATCTCTTACCCTTGAGATAGCCATATTGTTTCTTGTCATATATGTTGCTATCACCTAGTAGTTTATCTTGCTTAGCATAAGTTGTTTGTGCACATAGATGAGCCTAGTTGTTGTAGGTTTTGTGCTTGACAAATTAACCGCTAGGTTTATTCCGCTTTTGTTCAAGCCTAAAACGTAATTATTTTAAAGCGCCTATTCAACCCTCCTCTAGGCGACATCCACGATCTTTCTCTTGGTATCAGAGCCTCATCCCTCTTTATTAGGCTTAACTACCTAGAGAGTAAATATGTCGACTAGGGGATTATGATTCTCTGCCACTCTTAGTTTCAATGGCACAAATTTTGATGTTTGGGTAATTCACATGCTTAATATATTTAGGGCCACAGACCCAAATTTAGAGCGAATTGTAGATATGGGTTTTTCTCCTCCAAAGGATCCCCACAGATTATCTTTAGAGGATGAGAAAAACTCTTATCTCCATGCTTGAGCTTCTAATGTTCTTTTTGATGCTTTGAGCAATGAAGTGTTATTTCAACTCATGCTGTTTCGGGATGCTCATGAGTTGTGGACAAAGCATCAAGATAAATATGGCGTGTCCAAGATTTGTGGAAATGATTGTTCTCCCTCCACCTCCAACCGTGTTGTGTTCTCAACTTCTTCTACTTCGCCTAAATGTGGATTTCCACAAGGTAATGATATGGTGAGTAGTGCTGTTCATTGCAATGATGGTGGTGGTGTTATTGTTGATGATTCTTCATCACTATCTTATTGCAATGATTCATCTTCGGACTTTGACACTTCAAGCACCCTACATGTTTCACATGCCTGTGTTGATAGTCCTTGCATAACATGTAGAAAGGGCTTGAATAAATCTCATGATGATATGCTTTCTATATCTTGTTGCCATGATAAAAATGCATGTGTTTCCTCTAGTTGTTGTGCTAACAATGTGGAGGAAACCCAACACTCCATGGAATAAGATGTGAATGATGCTTCAAGGGATCTTACATCATCATCTATTGCTTCTCACTTTTTCCATATGGCTAAGGCTTTGAAGGTATCTCCTACTTCAAATCCCAATATATCTTGTGATGATGATGTTAATGATGATAAGAATGATGATGATGTTGTTAATGATGAAGATAATAATAATATTGCCTCCTTAAAAATTAAGGGGAAATGATTTTTAAAGCTGTTCATAAAAATAAAAATTGCTCATTCCAACTCCATGGAAATCATGTCCATTGCCATTGAGGGAAAGAAATATATTGAGGAGTTGGAATCTCATCTCGAGGGACATGAGGTAACCATTGAAAAAAATGGAAGGTCATGAGTGTGATTACGCTAATAAGATTGTAGACCTCTCTCAACCTCTTGAACTTGAACAAACCACCAAGGAATCTCTTGAGGAGACTTTTGCTCTTGAATTATCTAGAGTGAAGGAATCTTATGATAGAGCTCTTGAGGTGGCCAATTATTTTGAAACTAAAAATGAGAAGCTTGAAGTTGCGCATGCTAAACTCCTTGAGGACTTTGGGCACCTCAAAAATGGATCAAGGGTCTTTAAGGGTGAGCTCATCAAACTCACCGAGTCTCATGCACAACTTAAAGCTTCACATTCAAAAGAGCTTGCCAAGTTGCCTTCTCCTCTTGCTATTATTGATGATGCTTGTGCTACTAACTCTATTACTTGTGAAGCATCCATTGTGAAGGAGAATGTTGAGCTTCAGGCTCAACTTGAGTTCCTATCTAGAAATTATGGGAAATTGAAAGAAAGCCATGAAATGCTCTCAAGCTCTCATGATGATCTTCCAGTATCCATAATGTGCTAAAGATAGCTCATGAGGCCATGATTGCTAAGGTAACATCTAGTGAACCTCATGTGGATACTATCACTACTTCAAGTCAAAATGCTATATTGCCATGTGTTAGTCCTTCCTTGCCTTGTTGCTCTAATGATGAGGAGTATACTTCCTCTAGTACCTGTGTTGAGACTAACCATGTAGAGGAAATCAAAGAGATCAAGGCCCAAGTCACTTCTTTGAAGAAAGACTTGGAAAAGAGTCATGAAGGGAAATCCACACTCAACAATATCTTGAGTGTGCAAAAATCCCCCAATGGCAAAGGTGGACTTGGATTCAACTCCAATAAAAAGAAGTCCAAGTTGAACAAGAAGAAGGGCCAAGTACAAGTCAAGAATTCGGCCAAGATTGTTTGCTTCAAGTGAAAAGTTGAAGGGCATCATGTTAGATCTTGCCCATTGAAGAAGAAGCCTATTAGTGACAAGCAACAAGGGAAGTGGCCACAAGTTCACTCTCATGACCAACCTCAAGTTGAAGAAAGGCCTGTTCCTAAGAAGACTCAAGGTAATGCTTCTCAAGTTGAGAAATCAAGTGAGAAGAAAGTGAAGAGTAGATGTTGCTACCTATGTTGTGAGAAAGGTCACATCGCTTCTTCATGCACGATGGTACCTTATCCAACCCTATTCTAATTGATGATATCTATTCTCTTGGAAAGGATAAGGTTGGCAATGTGTTTGCCAAATTTGTTGGTACTCAAAGTGGTGTCAAGAAAAGAACCATTTGGGTAGCCAAGCCTATTGTGACTAACCTCTTAGGACCCAACTTGGTTGGGGACCAACTAGCTCAAACTTGATCAATAGGTGTTGTTGGAGGGCGTTGAAGACTTGGCTACATTATGAAGAGTTAAGAGGACTTCATCATTCTTATTGTCTCAAGCCAAGTCAATTGGATTATCAAGTTTCTATCGTATATCCAATGTGCCTCCTTGCGGTAACTTGTAGTTCAATTGTTTACATTGAAAGTTACTTGCCCCTTTGCATGTTTTGGTTTTGTTCCTTGCATGTGTTTGTATATGTTGTGCCTCAAGTTTTCTTATCTTGAGAAATCAAGTATGTGTATGTTGGTTTGCACATCATGTACGTGTGTGTCGTGCATTGAGCCTTTGTGCATCTTGTTTGTATCTTTATTGGCTCTTGAGAGAGATTAATGGAACATCCCATTTTGGGGGAGTGATGTGCTTTGTGCACCTCACAATCCTATAAATGTGTGTACATGAGTAATACCATCTAGTATTGATATTACAAGATTATCTAGTCTCTATGTGGTATGTCTTCTCATAAGAAATTCAAATTCTAAATAGTCCTTTAATTATCTCTTGTTGGATCCTCTTTTTGCATCTTGTAAGTTTTCATTGGTATCTCATTATGGGGGAGTAATATGCTTTGTGTATCTTGCAAGCCTACAAAATGTGCACATTTGAGATATTGTCACCTAGAGTTGATATTGTAGATTATATTGTTCATAGGTGGCATGTTAGCTCTACAAGTTGCAAGTTGCCTATGTGTTTGGTGTGAAGAAGATGTCGGATATCCTTGCTATTTGTCACCGAGAATTATTTCCAAATTCTTCTTGTCTTTTGACAATTGGTACTCACTTATGCGTGGTAGAAATTATTGATCATCTTCATAGTGGAGTTTTCTTCTTATTTCCTTATCTCTTGCCAATGATTGTATCAACATCAACTCCCTTTGTCTTCCATACCACTTGTGGATCTTGTTAATTTCTTGATCTTGTCTAGTGTTTTGTAGATACAGTGAAAGTGGTGATCCCACCTTGTGCATTTTGAATTCAACTGCAAATTTCCTATAATGCACTACTCTTGGGGAAGCTATCCTATTTTGTATAAAACACTCATCTTGTGATCCTTATCAAGTGTGTGTTGGTGGAAGGCAAGCCATTTTCTTTTTGGTACTTTGTGCCATCATGAAACTTTGTAGAGAGCTTCGTTTGTTTGGAACCATCCTCTCTTTTGGGAGTTTGATGTCTTTTTTTAGTTTGTACCAATGGATATCTCATTCTTCCATGTATCTTTTACTGATATCCTCCAAGTGATGATTTGTTCTTTTGGTATCTTTTCTTCACTTGGTAGTTCTTGGTCAATTGGTATTGGTTCTTGAAATTCTTGAGCATGCATATTAACTTTATGTAGTTTCTTTGGCATGCTTTATTTCTTTGACCCAATATATAAGAGAAACTCCACCAAGTCTCAAATTGGATGAGATGTGCATGAAATTCATTTTCATATCTATATGCACATATTTGTGTGGAGTTTGTCCTATGTATTATTGATTCTCTAACTCTTTGGTCCCAATGAGTTTGGGTACCATTTTGTTTGTGTTGTTGTTCTAGGAACAATTGGAGATGCATTGGATGCTCGACTCAGCCACAAGGAAGGTGGTGTCACCATGTGCTTATTGTAGTCAAGCTAGGATGTTCATTAAACTACTATCTACTACCTTCAATTGGTTTCTTCTACATCCTTCCAATGATATCTCGGTAACAAGTATCTATTCATGCATTTTTTTCTTGCATTCAACCTTGTGTAGGTTGCATCTTGGCAAGATATTCATTCCATGTTATGATACTTGTTTCCTCTTTCAAAGCATCTCAACAATGATCTCTTGTTGCTTTGTGATGTCTTTGTTTTTCGTGTGGTTGGGCTTCATTTATATACAATTAGACCATATCTAGACATGTGCTATGCTTTCAAGCAAATATATTATTGGTATATTTATGAATTCCTTGTGGATATCTTGTTCTTTCCTTTTTGTAACTATTTCGTGTGTACATCCTTCTTTGTGGATTGATATCATCATGATCTTCATCTACCTTGAATCTCATACACTTGAGAGAAGTTGCATATCTAGTTGATATCCCTTCCTTTGACGTCCACCGTTTCTTTCTCATATTTATTTTCCTTGGTGTCTCTAAGGGAGTCCTGGATTAGGGGGTCCTCGGACAGCCGGACTATATGCTTATGCCGGACTGTTGGACTATGAAGATACAAGATTGAAGACTTCGTCCCGTGTCCGGGTGGGACTCTCCTTTGCATCGAAGGCAAGCTTGGCAATTCAGATATGTAGATTTCCTTCTCTGTAACCGACTCTGTGTAACCCTAGCCCCCCTCCGGTGTCTATATAAATGAGAGGGTTTAGTCCGTAGGACAACAACAATCAGAATCATAGGCTAGCTTCAAGGGTTTAGCCTCTACGATCTCGTGGTAGATCAACTCTTGTAATACTCATATCATCAAGATCAATCAAGTAGGAAGTAGGGTATTACCTCCATAGAGAGGGCCCGAACCTGGGTAAACATCATGTCCCCCGCCTCCTGTTACCATTAGCCTTAGACGAACAGTTAGGGACCGCCTACCCGACATCCGCCGGTTTTGACACCGACATTGGTGCTTTCATTGAGAGTTCCATTGTGTTGTCACAGTAAGGATTGATGGCTCCTTCAATCATCTACAATGATGCGATCCAGGGTGAGGTCTTCCTCCCCAGAGAGATCTTCGTATTCGGCGGCTTCGCACTGCGGGCCAACTCGCTTGGCCATCTGGAGCAGATCGATAGCTACGCCCCTGGCCATCAGTTTAGGTTTGGAAGCCTGAATTATACTGCCGACATCAGTGGAGACTTGATCTTCGACGGATTCAAGCCCATGACAGGTACACCCTACAGTCGCAATGAGCATGACCTAGATCTTCCATTGGATGGTGATCAGGAGATTACACCTGCTGTTGCCCCGGCTTTAAATCCGGAGCAGATCGTGCCTTCCGAGGGCGGGAGGATGGACCCTGCCACGGAGGCCGCACACTCAGCGGCGATAGAGCCGAACACAGATCTCACTTCTAAGGAGGTCTGTGTCTTTGGACCCTCGGACTCATCTCCGTCCTTAGGCTCCGAACCGCGTGCATCGTGCCCATCGGACCTGACTGGGCACCGATCATGGAGTTTAGCTCCGCAGATATCTTTTAGCACTCGCCCTTGGGTGACGTGCTAAACTCATTAAAATCTCTCTCCCTATCAGGAGACTCTTGGCCGAACTATGTCCGGCTTGAGTGGGAAGCGGACGACGAAGGAATTTGTTACCTACCACCACCCACTTAATAGCCACTATCGACAACTTAACCGACATGCTTGATTTCGACTCCGAAGACATCGACGGTATGGACGACGATGCCGGAGAAGAACAAGAACCACCGCCCACAGGGCACTGGACAACCACCTCATCATATGATATATATATGGTGGATACACCCAAAGAAAACGATGGCAAGGATCAAAAGGATGCAACGGAGGGTGACCCTCTCGAGAAGCAATCTAAGCGCCGACGTCACCGGCGCCGCTCTAAACCCCGCCATAGCAAAAATAGTGATACCGGCACAAGAGACAATAGCACTCTGGATGATGCCGAAGACGAAAACAATCCCGCCTAGCCAAGATTCGAGCAGGCCAGACGGGAGGATGGGCAAGCTAGCCCTGATGAACATGCAATGGATGGAGACTCGGAGGATGACAATTACATGCCCCTCTCTGGAGACGAGGTGAGCCTCGGCGACAAAGAATTTATCATGCCTGAGGATCCCGTCGAGCAGGATTGCTTCAAGCGCCAACGTATAGCCACTCGAAAGAGCCTGAAGAAAAAACAGCATCAGCTTCAAGCTGGTCAAGATCTGCTTACTAACAGATGGACTGAGGTCTTGGCAGCTGAGGAATACGGACTCGAGCACCCAACGAAAAGTTACCCGAGGCGCAGGTTGTTACCTCAATTTGAAGATGAGGCACTAGAGCCTATACTACCAGCGCAGGATGCGGCTGACCGGCCACCTCGTGGCCGAGACAAAGGAGCATATCAACCCGAACAACAGCCCGCACCCTGTCACCAAACAAATAAAAACACGAAGGCCCGGGGCTACACGCAGGACCTGCGAGACGAATTGGAAAAAAAGCAGGACAATCAAGATCAATCTACGGATCACAGGGGCGCACCCCGATGTGTGACGATGACCGCCACACCGGATATACTAAATATAAATCGGTCGGGCCGAATATAGCAGAACAGACTCATCTGAACTGCGTCGTGATGTAGCCCGGCATAGAGGCGCCGCACACCCCCTATGCTTCACTGACGAAGTGATGGAGCATGAATTCCCAGAAGGGTTCAAGCCCGTGAACATTGAACCATATGATGTGACAACAGACGCCACGGTATGGATCGAAGATTCCTTCTCCACATTCACATGGCCCACGGTGATGATGTACATGCCATCAAGTACCTCCCACTAAAACTCAAGGGACTGGCTCGGCATTGGCTGAATAGTCTGCCGGCAAACTCCATTGGCAGTTGGGAGAACCTGGAAGACGCATTCCTGGACAACTTCCAGGGCACTTATGTGCGACCACCGGATGCTGAAGACTTAAGTCACATAACCCAACAGTCCGGAGAGTCAGCCAGGAAATCCTAGAATCGATTCTTAACTAAAAAGAACCAAATTGTCGACTGTCCGGATGTAGAAGACCTTGCGGCCTTCAAGCATAACATCCGTGATGAGTGGCTTGCTCGACACCTTGGCCAAGAGAAGCCGAAATCCATGACAGCCCTTATGACACTCATGACCCGATTTTGTGCGGGTGAGGACAGCTGGTTGGCTCGCAGCAACAGCAAATCAAGAAATCATGGCACTTCTGAAACAAGAGATAACAACAGCAAGTCCCGACGCAGCAACCACAAGCGTTCAAATAATGACGATAACGCTAAAGACACGACCGTTAACGCTGGATTCAGCGGCTCTAATACCGGTCAAAGGAAGAAACAATTCAAAAGAAACAGCCTGGGCACGTCCAGTCTGGACCATATACTCGACCGTCCATGCCAAATTCATGGCACCCCAGGAACACCAGCCAATCATACCAATAGAGAATGCTGGGTCTTCAAACAAGCCGACAAGTCAGGTGCCGAAAACAAGGAGAAGGGGTCGCAAAGCGATGACAACGACGAGGAGCCCCGGCCACCAAACACAGGAGGGCAAAAGAAGTTTCCCTCGCAAGTTAAAACAGTGAATATGATAAACGCTACCCATATTCCCAAGCAGGAGCGGAGGCGCACACTAAGGGACGTCTACGCAACGGAGCCAGTCGCCCCAAATTCAACCCATGGTCATCTGGACCGATCACTTTTGACCACAAGGATCGTTCGGCAAATACCTGTCAGGGCGGCTCAGCTGCACTAGTCCTTGACCAAATAATTGGCGGATTCCACCTCACACGAGTCCTTATGGATGGAGGCAGTAGTCTGAACCTGCTGTATCAGGACACAGTGCGAAAGATGGGTATCGATCCTTCAATGATCAAACCCACTAAAAACACCGTTAAAGGTGTTATACCAAGTGTGGAGGCCCGTTGTACAGGCTCCATCACTCTGGACGTAGTCTTCGGACCCCCGGATAATTACCGCAACGAAGAGTTAATCTTTGACATCGTCCCTTTTCGCAACAGCTATCATGCCTTGCTCGGACGAAACATGTTTGCTCGATTCAATGCGGTGCCACATTATGCCTACCTTAAGCTCAAGATGCCCGGTCCACGCGGCGTCATAACATTTAATGGCAAGGCCGAACGCTCCCTCCGTGCCGAAGAGTACACCGCCGCCTTAACAGTAGAAGCACAGAGTGGCATCTTTCAATCGAACCTTCAGTCGATAGCCAAGCTTCTGGACACCGTCAAAGGAGTCCGAACTACTTCGCAGCAGGATAGCCCAGCTCGTCAAGAGCTCAATCAACCACTCCGGCGGTAGGCAGAGGCAAAGCTAGGTTAGGCCCCAAAATGCGGCTCAACCGCTCCGTGGCACACAAACATTTTTTGCATTTTCTGTGCAGGTCCACTTTTGTGTAGGCCATCACTGGTGACATGGCGACCAGACCCATGAGGGGACAAATATTCCAAGGAGGGAAATAACTCGAACGCGCAAGGGAATCCTTAGATATTCCCCTCGCTGACCATCCGACTACAACCCGGATCCACACACAGCCTCCCCCGCCTGGTCTCAGCAGGTTCCGAAGTCATATTTCTTTTCATCACATTACTTGTACTCGTGCACATTGATGTATTATTCAATTACAACATGTGGCTTTATATGACGCTTACTTGCTGTTGTTTCTTATTGATACAATTTGTCAAATGGCATCCGTACACTACAATATGCCTTAATATGCCAGGGGCCTAGTTGTACCCATAATACGGCAATAAAGTCCCAACACCTTCATGGTCGTCCAGCACCCCGAACTTATAGCATTATATGCATCGGATCCGAATCATGTCTTGGGTCAATAGTTGGGTTTCCCGGCTCCTGTGCTTGCTACCCTACATTCCACTATATCAGCTAGGGTAGTAAAGGGAGAACTACTGTGATTGCGTCCAGGTTCTTCCGGACGAGCGCCTCAGTAGAGAAAGCCGAAAACCGACTGTCATGATACGGCGAGAGCTGGTCAGCTATTCGAGAGGTTACCAAATCTTTAACGATTTCTCCCGCATTATGCGATACCTAGTGCAGCGTGCGACAGATCGGCTTTTTCTTCCGATCAAGCACTTATAGAGCCCCTAGTGCGGTCTTCCGAACACCAGGGGCTGCACCTACCTTTCTTTTGTCAAACTCCTATGGCTAAGTGAGGGTGATAAAGCCTTATAGTCTGATTGCCTGGTTCGTTGCGCTGAACACCTCCTTCAAGGACCCAAAACTAGGGTAAAGAGTGCTCAGGTTTATCCAGAACACCCCCGTACTTCCTACGTGGGGGAAGAAGCCGACGACTGGCCAAATCTCAGGATTAATATATAAAACGTCCGCACAAGAGGTAAAATTTTCAAATAACAGGCATTATATCATTTAAATGACCTCGTTCAACATTACATGGGATAACTTGAATATATTCATGGGAATATAATATCCTTGGCACATTGCTCCGCTACAAGGCGGGATCCTTTCAGGACACTATCACAATATAACTCGGGCTTGCAGTGCTCCTTCCCCGCAGGCAGTCCTTCGGTCATCAGCTTTTCGGCATCCATCTTCGCGCAGTGCACCTTTGCACGGGTGAAGGCCATTCGCGCACCTTCCATACAGACCGACCGTTTGATGACTTCAAGTCAAGGGCAGGCACTTACAAGCCGCTTCATGAGCCCGAAGTAGCTGCTGGGAATCGCCTCGGCAGGCCATAGCCGGATAATTAAATCCTTCATGGCTAGCTCAGCCGCCTTATGCAGTTCGATCAGCTGCTTCAGTTGGTCGGCAAAAGGCACTAGATACTCTGGCGCCAGATATTGCGACTAGAAGAGCTTCTCGTAGTGCTCCTTTATTCGTCTAGGTAGAATTGTGCGGCATCAGATACACTGCACGGTAGCTCTGCAAACACCCCTGGAGAAATCCGAATTCAAATTAGTAACATGATTTTCTCCCTTCAAATATCTGCTTTGCATAGAAAAAGCCTTAACCGCCGCGATCTTCCTGGCCTCATGGATTTCCTGTAGGTCGCCTTGGGCTTCGCCCCGGGCATCTTGTGTGGCTTGACGAGACTTGGTGAGTTCGGATTGTTTCTCCATTAAACTCTGCTCCAAGGTCTCGCATTTCTTCGCGGCTTCATGAAGCTCTTGCTGAACTTGAAAAACCCTGGCTTCGTGCTTTTCACGAAGAGACTGCTCTATGGCTGCCTTCTTCTAGGCCTCGGCCACCGCCTTCTTAAGAGCTTTGATTTCGGCCGTCGGTCCTAGAGGACATCATGAAATTTTTTCATCATACTCAATTATTTATTCGCGCTAAATGCGAACAAGGTTTTTTGCATACCTTGGTTATCCTCCAAATGCTTCTTCACTTGGCCGAGTTCTTCTTTGGCCCGCTCCTGACTCTGCTTCAGTCCGGAGACTTCCGCGGTATGAGAGGCGGCAATCACAACAGGCGTTTGCTTATAAAAAACAAAAGAGGGGAGAGGTGTCACAAGGTAAGTCTCCTACGAACATATATTTGATCCTCTGTCCGGTTTTTTTTACTGAACACCGAACAGTGTATCAGGGGCTACTCTTTGAAACCTCACAACATACCTCAAAGCCCGTTATAAGGCTGACGCAGGCTTCATTCAGCCCGCTTTTAGCAGACTGAATCTTCTCAATCACCGCACCCATAAGGGCACGGTGTTCATCAATGATGGAGGCTCTCTTTAGCGCTGCTGATAAGGTATCCGGCACCTCTGCTTGGGCTGAGGTTGCCGGTGGAACAGGCGCACCCCCTTCTGTCAAGGGAGGTTGCCTGCCTGATTCCAGAGCCGTGTTGGTCTTCGGAACTGTGTCCGGCTGGGGGCCGAATTCAAGATAGCCCCCGCTGTCGGTGTCCATGGGAGCCTTTCCCCCGTGTGTCCGGCCACCGAGGTTTGACCCTCTGGTGCCGCCTTGACGGTCTTCCCACCCCCTCCTTGGCTTGGGTCCCTTCGGGACGATAACCTGGTGTCATTCATGTGTTTGGGGGAGGGGGCCGTTGGGGGTGTCCCGCTTTCCATAGCATCCGAGCCCAGTGAATCCTCTGATGAGGATTGTTCGGCGCGGGACTTGGCCGGACTGCAAAAAAGACATGACGCTATGCGTTAAATGCTGTACGAAAGTGAGTCTAGATACACAAACATGTCCGAGCTTTATATACTCATGATTTCACCAGGGGCAGGACCCTGGGATCCCACTCCGGGCTGCTGTCAGCGGTAGTGGCGGATTCCTCCGGAAGGGGAGTCTTACCCTTCTTACGTGACTCAGCCTCCAAATGTGTGGAGGCCGTCCGTTTCTTCATCCCCCCTGCTAGGGGGGGTCGGCCTTCCTCCTCTTCCCCATCCTCTCTAGAGGAAGAGCGGGCCTCAGAATCTTCGGATATTGTGTCCGAAGTGCGTTGGTGACGAAGGCCGCCCCTGGTCTGTTTGGCCTCTTTCTCGGCTTTCTTCTTCGGTGCCTTATAAGGCGCCAAGACCAGCATCTTCGTCAGAAGTGGGCCGGCTGGTTCTTCTGGCAGTGGGGCCGGGCAGTAGATCTGCCCTGCCTTCTTTGTCCAGCCCTGGGAGAGTTGTGGAAAAACACATTAAGCATTTCCCTTGGATTATGCAGATAAAGATATGACTTGCCAATATACGAAGACTTACCGTACTCGCGGGTCAGGACAATTGGTACCCGCGGTCCTCGGTTGAATCCGGCCATGATTTGCCGGACTTAAAAGAACACCTTCCAGATGTATTTGTGCGATGAGTCGAAAAACCCTGATAGGGTCTGGTGCTTGGCCGGGTCGAAATCCCATAAATTGCAAGCCCTGTGTTGACAAGGGAGTATCCGGCGAACTAACATCACCTGGAATACATTGACAAGTTTGATATTCCTGTCTTCCATACCCTTGATGCACGTCTGGAGCACCGACAACTCATCTGGCGAAGACCAGTTCAGGCCCTTCTTGGTCTAGGACGTAAGCCGCAATGGAGCTCCAGATCAGAATTCGGGAGCTGCGACCCATTTCGTGCCGCGTGGCTCAGTGACATAGAACCACTGTTGTTGCCACCCTTTGATGGAATCATTGAAGGTACCTGATGGCCATGTAAAATTGGGCATCTTGCTCACCATGGCTCCTCCGCACTCCGCGTGCTCGCCTCTCACCACCTTGGGTTTCACATTAAAAATCTTCAGCCATAATCCAAAGTGTGGAGAGATGCGGAGGAAGGCCTCGCACACGACGATGAATGTCGAGATGTTGAGGAAGGAATTGGGAGATAGATCGTGAAAGTCGATCCCAGAGTAATATATAATGCCGCGAACAAATGGGTGGAGGGGAAACCCTAGCCGGCGGACAAAGTGAGGGAGGAATACAACCGTCTCATGGTGTTCCAGAGTAGGGACAATCTGTCCCATCGTCGGAAGGCGGCGGCTAATCTTCTTGGCCAGATACCTGGCCTCCCGGAGTTTCTTGATATCCTTCTCCCGGATGGTGGAGGCCATCCACTTGCCTCCCGCTCCGGATCCGGACATTTTCGGAGGTCCTTGGTGGGCGGAAGGCGAATGCTTGGGCGCTGGAGCTCGAGCGAGAGAGAATGGATGAGTATAGGAAGAAGAAGGCGTGGGTAAAAGAGGGGAGTCCTTATCTCCTTATAAAGGCAGCAGGGATCGTGAGCCTCCCCACTTGCCCTGGAAACTCGTTTATTCCCCAAGCGCCGTGTTAATGGCATGGTTGGGTTACCCACACCCGTATTGATGAGAATTCCATGATAAGGGGACACGATCTCTGCTTCGACAAGAAGTGCCAATAAAACCGCCTCGCAAGATGCGCAGTAGAAGGTTGAGAAAACGGTTAATAATGACCGGGCCGCGGCATGATGTCACGCTATGAAAAAGTCGTCAGCTGATTAGACTTGTGGAATATTTTGCTCTCTACGGTGGTATGTGGAACTTGTTTTGCAGACCCGGACACGATTCTTCTGTTCAAGATCTTCTTTGGAGTATTCGGAGAAGGAACCCACCTTGCAATGTCGAAGACAATCTGCGCGCCGGACTCATTGTCTTTGATGCCTGGTTCAGGGGCTACTGAGGGAGTCCTGGATTAGGGGGTCCTAGACAACCAGACTATATGCTTATGCCGGACTGTTGGACTATGAAGTTACAAGATTGAAGACTTCGTCCCGTGTCCGGGTGGAACTCTCCTTTGCGTGGAAGGCAAGCTTGGCAATTCGGATATGTAGATTTCCTTCTCTGTAACCGACTCTGTGTAACCCTAGCCCCCCTCCGGTGTCTATATAAACCGGAGGGTTTAGTCCATAGGACAACAACAATCAGAATCATAGGCTAGCTTCTAGGGTTTAGCCTCTATGATCTCGTGGTAGATCAACTCTTGTAATACTCATATCATCAAGATCAATCAAGCAGGAAGTAGGGTATTACCTCCATAAACAGGGCCCGAACCTAGGTAAACATCGTGTCCCCCGCCTCCTGTTATCATTAGCCTTAGAGACACAGTTTGGGACCCCCTACCCGAGATCCTCCGGTTTTGACACCGACAGGCTCCGTAAAAGCTTTTTCCTTGAGTACCTGCCTTATCTTGTTGCTTCTTGATGCACTCTTGTGTGGTGAAGATTATTTTCCTCATGCTTGTCTTGACGAGGCTTTTGCCATCTTTTTGGGACCCCTCATCTTGATGAGGCTTTCCTTTTCTATCTTCACAATGGATTGTCACAAGCTTGGTTATTATTTCACTTTTTAGTAAGCTTGTGTATCCTTTTGCTTGTCGTGTGTGCATGGGAAGGACATGTCTTGCACCTTGTATCTCATTTATCCAAGACTATGGTGATGCTTAATCCTCATCCTTATACTAGGCTTCTCAAGTGCTTTGCCATGACTCACACACATCATCTTGGTTGAGCCTATTCTTAAGTTGCCTCTTTTACATGTTGCTCAACCATGTGTTTGTTTCAAGTGCTAGGCTTTGTTTCCTATATGCTCGCTTGCACTTGTTGTGAGTTTTTATTGATTTTGGGGGAGTGATGATCCTATTTTGTGACCGTTGTACTAAAATACAAATATTCTTAGTTGTGCAAAAATCATGGGGAGCTTCTCTAGTTTCTTTAGAACACTCCTATGCTCATATCATAATATCTTTTATTCATATGGATCATAGGATCTTTGGTCTAGTTGGTTCAATTGGTATCTTTCGTTTGCTTGCTTTAATTGGTATCTTTTGATTGCTTGATTGCTTGTGTCTCTCTTTGATTTGTCTTTATGGCATATCTTTCTTTAGCAATCTTTGTGCCTCAATATAGTTTGTCTTCCTCCAAGTATTTACCTTCGGATATGTGTATGGCATTCCACTCTCTTATTGATAAATACACAATTTATGGAGGACACAATTTATTGCAAGGTGCTATTAAGGAATTATCCAAAGATTGGGCATGTGAGTGTTAAGCTTATTGCAAGCATGTCTTGACGAAGAAGATTGTGTGATCATTAATGTTTACCTTCAAGACATCATCCAAATGAAGAGAGTTGGAAAGATTCAAGGTTGATCAAGACTAAGTCAAGAGTGAATCAAGTTGATCAACACACAAAGCATACAATATGTACCGAGAGGGATCAAGAGATCCCATGGTATGGTAAGCATTGTCCATTACACTTTGTGTACTAACCCATGGTCTATGTGTGAGTTCTATGTGGGATTAGGTATGTTTCCATGGGTTTGCATCAAGAGGAAGATCTCATACAACCCATGGAGGATGACAACAAGTGGTGATCGTCATCAAGATTGGTGTGTGCAAGTTCAAGTGGAGCGTCACGAAGAGATCATCGTTGAAGCTAGCCGTCCATTGTGGTGGCAATGGCCTTGTGAACATGTGCCGAAGAGTGGCTCACCCATAGTGGAGTATGGGGGAGCAATCATCTAGTCTTCATCGAGCCCATGCAATCAAGAAAGGTGGTCCAACTTGAGGGAGTCAAGACCGTCATCATCTAGCTTAAGTGGACTATGTGCAAGGCAAAGGTTGGTCCTTGATAGGTTTTCTATTTTACCGGTCTCATGGTGTTAGTTGGGAGACCGGATTATAGGATCGATAGCCGTACTATCAAGGCGGGCTCTCGAGTGAGTAGTTTGATTGTATTGTTCGGTGAGAGCTCAAACCATTGCATTCTTGGCATAATCATATTTCTTGGTTCTTGTTGGGATTTTCTTTTTGTGAGGTTTTAGAGCTTGTGGTTATCTTCATGACATGCTCTAGTTCATCGAAAACCGATTTCATATGCATGTTCTTTTGTGTTTTCGGTGTTGGAGTTTTTACCAATCTTATTTGAGAAAGGGTTTTCACCATTTTATTTTGGATATTTTCTCAATTGCTACTTCCTTATATTTCAATCAAGTTTGTGTTTGCTCTTGTCAATAGCTTTCCAACAAACTTGATTTCATCGAATTCAGAGCTCGTATGAGAAAGTTATGGCTATTTTGATCTTATCTGTTTTACATAGACCGGTTTTACCGCTTCTTACACCAGTTGTAATAGTTGACCGGTACTACTGGTGTTTCAGGCTGTTGTACCGCTCCAGGGTTGGTCCCATGGTTGTACCAGCCATGTACCGCTCTACCACCGGACTAGTTTCTGTTTTGGAGCGGTTCTTGGGCGGTTGTTGGCCAGTTATACCTGTTAGTCCGTGTTTAACCAGTACTACCGGTGCCATGGGCGGTTGTACCACTTAGTGCTTTTCCTACATGTAGTTTTTATCTCTGCTTTGACCGATTGTACCGGTACTTACACCTATTGTACCGGTCCTATGCTTTTCTGCACATAACATGCAGATTCGTGGGGACCTATAAAAGGGGATCTTCTTCCCCATTGGACCCTATCCCTTTAGCTCGTGTTCTTCCCCCATTGTTGACCTTCTTCGAGCTTGCCGTCTCTCAATCCCTCCATGGATTCTTGCTAGTTTTTTTTGGGGGGGGGGGGAGAGATAGGAGACCTAGACCTTTGTTTCCACCAATCACTTTCTCCTCTATGTGAGGGGAACCCTTTAGATCTAGACCTTGGAGTTCTTCATGTTCTCCTTCTTGTTCTTTCTCTCCTTTTCCTCCATAGCTTTCGCTGCTTTGGTGGAATTTGAGAGTGAGGGACTTGGTCACTCTGTGTGCCCTTTCCATTGCATTAGTTGTATCAGTTTGAGTTCTCCATGGTGATACGTGGAAGTGAAAAGTTGAGAAGCTTATTACTCTTGGGTGCTTGGTACCCTTGATCTTGTTCCTCTTGGGTGCTCAGGTGCCTTAGATGGCTGGTGCTGTTCGGAGCTCAATCGTTGTGGTGCAAAGCTCTGGGCAAGCGTTCGAGTCTCCAATTAGGTTCTGGGGATCGCCCCAAGCAATTTGATGGATACCAGTGACTGTCGGTGTCAAAACCGGCAGATCTCGGGTAGGGGTTTCCGAACTGTGCGTTTAAGGATCGAAGGTAACAAGGAGGCAGGGGACACGATGTTTACCTAGGTTCGGGCCCTCTTAATGGAGGTAATACCCTACTTCCTGCTTGATTGACTTTGATGAGTATAGGGGTTCCAAGAGTTAATGTACCTCGATATCATAATGGCTAAACCCTAGATGTCTAGCCCGTATGATTGTGATCGCCCCTATGGACTAAACCCTCCAGCTTATATAGACACCGGAGGGATATAGGGTTGTACATAGTCGGTTACACAGACAGGAAGGTATATGATCCGAATGCCAAGCTTGCCATCCACACAAAGGAGAGTCCCATCCGGACACGGGGGAGGTCCTTCTATCTCGTATCTTCACGGCGCATCAGTCCGGCCCATGTCACACATGCCGACTTCCCGAGGACCCCATAGTCCAGGACTCCCTCCGTAGCCCCTGAACCGGGCTTCAATGACGATGTATTCAGCGCGTAGATTGTCTTCGGCATTGCAAGGCAGGTTCCCCCTCTGAATACTCCAACACAGTCCTCCACGCAAAATAGATGTATCCGGCTTTATTAAACAATTACAGCCTTAAGCTGTAAGGGCAAAAATATTCGAAACAAAATAAGTCACGTCCATAGGCAATTTTTCCGGCTAGGCGTTATGTCCTGGCCTTGTTAGCATTCTGAACCGTTTTACAGCCCCGTTTCCCATTTCGAGGCACGGCCATTGACATGTCTTGTCAAAGCAGAGATCGTGTCCCATTATCATGGGATTCTCATTAATAAGGGTTTGGGTAATCCAACCGTGCCGTTCACACGTCCCCTTGGGAATAGGCGAGATTTAAGGCTTGTGAGGGGGCGCTTGACATCCACTGCCTTTATAAGAAGATAAGGATCTATCTTTTTACTGTTGGGGAACGTAGCAGAAATTCAAAATTTTCCTACGTGTCACCAAGATCTATCTATGGAGAAACTAGCAACGAGAGAGAGGGGAGTGCATCTACATACCCTTGTAGATCGCTAAGCGGAAGCGTTCAAGAGAACTGGGTTGAAGGAGTCGTACTCGTCGTGATCCAAATCACCGGAGATCCTAGTGCCGAACGGACGGCACCTCCGCGTTCAACACACGTACAGCCCGGTGACGTCTCCGATGCCTTGATCCAGCAAGGGAGAGGGAGAGGTTGAGGAAGAATCCATCCAGCAGCAGCACAACGGCGTGGTGGTGGTGGAGGAGCGTGGCAATCCTGCAGGGCTTCGCCAAGCATCGCGGGAGAGGAGGAGAACTTGGGAGAGGGGGAGGGCTGCGCCAGAACTTCAGGTGTGGCTGCCCTCCCTCCCCTCCACTATATATAGGTGCAAGGGAGAGGGGGAGGGGAGGGGGGCGCAGCCTTGGCCCTTCCTCCAAGGAAGGGTGCGGCTAGGGAGGAGTCCATCCTCCCCAAGGCACCTAGGAGGTGCCTTCCCCTTTTAGGACTCTCCCTTTCCCTTATCTCTTGGCGCATGGGCCTCTTGGGGCTGGTGCCCTTGGCCCATATAGGCCAAGGCGCACACCCCTACAGTCCATGTGGCCCCCCGGGGCAAGTGGACCCCTGGTGGACCCCCGGACCCCTTTCGGCACTCCCGGTACAATACCGATAATACACGAAACTTTTCCGGCGACCAAAACAAGACTTCCCATATATAAATGTTTACCGTCGGACCATTCCGGAACTCCTCACGACATCTGAGATCTCATCCGGGAATCCGAACAACATTCGGTAACCACATACAAACTTCCTTTATAACCCTAGCATCATCGAACCTTAAGTGTGTAGACCCTACGGGTTCGGGAACCATGCAGACACGACCGAGACATTCTCCGGTCAATAACCAACAGCGGGATCTGGATACCCATGTTGGCTCCCACATGTTCCATGATGATCTCATCGGATGAACCACAATGTCAAGGACTCAATCGATCCCGTATACAATTCCCTTTGTCTAATGGTATTGTACTTGCCCGAGATTCGATCGTCGGTATGCCGATACCTTGTTCAATCTTGTTACCGGCAAGTCTCTTTACTCGTTCTGTAACACATCATCCCATGATCAACCCCTTGGTCACATTGTGCACATTATGATGATATCCTACCGAGTGGGCCCAGAGATACCTCTCCGTCACACGGAGTGACAAATCCCAGTCTCGATTCGTGCCAACCCAACAGACACTTTCGGAGATACCTGTAGTGCACCTTTATAGCCACCCAGTTACGTTGTGACGTTTTGTACACCCAAAGCATTCCTACGGTATCCGGGAGTTGCACAATCTCATGGTCTAAGGAAAAGATACTTGACATTAGAAAAGCTTTAGCATACGAACTACGATCTTTGTGCTAGGCTTAGGATTGGGTCTTGTCCATCACATCATTCTCCTAATGATGTGATCCCGTTATCAACAACTTCCAATGTCCATGGTCAGGAAACCGTAACCATCTATTGATCAACGAGCTAGTCAATCAGAGGCTTACTAGGGACATGGTGTTGTCTATGTACACACACATGTATCTGAGTTTCCTATCAATACAATTATAGCATGGATAATAAACGATTATCATGAACAAGGAAATATAATAATAACTAATTTATTATTGCCTCTAGGGCATATTTCCAACAGTCTCCCACTTGCACTAGAGTCAATAATCTAGTTCACATCATCATGTGATTAACAATGATAGGTCACATCGCCATGTGACCAACATCCAAAGAGTTTACTAGTGTCTAAACTAGTTCACATCACCATGTGATTAAGTCTCAATGAGTTCTGGGGTTTGATCATGTTTTGCTTGTGAGAGAGGTTTTAGTCAATGGGTCTGCAACATTCAGATCCGTATGTACTTTGCAATTCTCTATGTCATATTGTAAATGCTACTTCCACTCTCCACTTGAAGCTATTCCAAATGGTTGCTCCACTATACGTATCCGGTTTGCTACTCAGAATCATTCGAATAGGTGTTAAAGCTTGCATCGACGTAACCCTTTACGCCGAACTCTTTATCACCTCCATAATCGAGAAACATGTCCTTTATTTACTCCAAGGACAATTTTGACCGCTGTCCAATGATCCATTCCTGGATCATTCTTGTACCCCTTGACTTACTCATGGCAAGGCACACTTCCGGTGCGGTACACAACATAGCATACTATAGAGCCTACATCTGAAGCATAGGGGACGACCTTCATCCTTTCTCTCTCTTCTGCTGTGGTCGAGCTTTAACTCTTAACTTCATACCTTACAACTCAGGCAAGAACTCCTTCTTTGAATGATCCATCTTGAACACCTTGAAGATCATGTCAACGTATGTGCTCATTTGAAAGTACCATTAAGCGTTTTTTGATCTAACCTCATAGATCTTGATGCTCAATGTTCAAGTAGCTTAATCCAGGTTTTCCATTGAAAAACACTTTTCAAATAACCCTATACGCTTTCCAGAAATTCTACATCATTTTTGATCAACAATATGTCAACAACATATACTTATCAGAAATTCTATAGTGCTCCCACTCATTTCTTTGGAAATACAAGTTTTTCATAAACTTTGTATAAACCCAAAATCTCATCAAAGCGTACACTCCAACTCCGAGATGCTTACTCCGGTCCTTAGAAGGATCGCTTGAGCCAGCATACCTTTTAGCATCCTTAGGATCGACAAAACCTTTCTGATTGTATCACATACAACCTTTCCTCACGAAAACTGGTAAGGATATTCGTTTTGACATCCAATTGGCTGATTTCATAAATGCAGCTAATGCTAACATGATTCCGACGGACTTAAGCATCGCTACGGATGAGAAAATCTCATCATAGTCAACTCCTTGAACTTGTGAATAGCTCGTCGCCACAAGTCGAGCTTCACAGACGGTGACATTACCGTCCACGTCCGTCTTCTTCTTAAAGATCCATTTATCTCAATGGCTTGCCGATCAACGGCCAAGTCCACCAAAGTCCATGCTTTGTTCTGATACATGGATCCTATCTCGGATTTCATGGCTTCTAACCATTTGTTGGAATATGGGCCCACCATTGCTTCTCCATAGCTCGTAGGTTCATTGTTGTCTAGCAACATGACCTTCAAGACAGGATTACTGTACCACTCTAAAGTAGTACGCATCGTCGTCACCCTACAAGGTACAGTAGTGACTTGATCCGAAGTTTCATGATCACTATCATAAGCTTCTATTGGTGTAGGTGCCACAGGAACAACTTTATGTGCCCTGCTACACACTAATTGTAGTGACGATTCAATAACCATATCAAGTCTCCACCACTCAATTTTTCGAGACAACCTTTTTTTCTCGAGAAAGGACCTGATTCAAGAAACAATCCCTATTGCTTTCGGATCTGAATTAGGAGGTATACCCAACAGTTTTGGGTGTCCTATGAAGATGCATTTTATCCGCTTTGGGTTCGAGCTTATCAACCTGAAACCTTTTCACATAAGCGTCGCAGCCCCAAACTTTTAAGAAACGACAACCCGGGTTACTCTAAACCATAGTTCAAACGGTGTCGTCTCAATTGAATTACGTGGTGCCCTATTAAAGTGAGTGCGGTTGTCTCTGATGCCTAACCCATGAACGATAGTGGTAATTCGATAAGAGACATCATGGTACGCACCATATCCAATAGGGTGCAACTATGATGTTCGGACACACCATCACACTATGGTGTTCCAAGCGGTATTAATTGTGAAACAATTTCCACAATGTCTTAATTACATGCCAAAGCTCGTAACTCAGATACTCATCTCTATGAACATGTCATAGACATTTTATCCTCTTGTCACAATGATCTTCAACTTCACTCTGAAATTACTTGAACCATTCAATAATTCAGACTTGTGTTTCATCAAATAAATATACTTAGTATCTACTTAAATCATCTGTGAAGTAAGAACATAACGATATTTACTACATGCCTCAGCACTCATTAGACTGCACACATCAAAGTGTGTTACTTCCAACAAGTTGCTATCTTGTTCCATCTTATGGAAAACGAGGCTTTTCAGTCATCTTGCCTATATGGTATGATTTGCATATATCAAGTTATTCAAAATCAAGTGAGTCCAAACGATCCATCTGCATGGAGTTTCTTCATGCGTATACACCAATAGACATGGTTTGCATGTCTCAAACCTTTCAAAAACGACTGAGTCCAAAGATCCATCAACATGGAGCTTCTTCATGCGTTTTATACCAATATGACTTACATGACAGTGCCACAAGTAAGTGGTACTATCATTACTATCTTATATCTTTTGGCATGAAAATATGTATCACTATGATCGAGATTCAATAAACCATTCCTTTTAGGTGTAAGACCATTGAAGGTATTACTCAAATAAACAGAGTAACCATTATTCTCCTTAAATGAATAACCGTATTGCGACAGACATAATCCAATCATGCCTATGCTCAACGCAAACACCAAATAACAATTATTTAGGTTTAACACCAATCTCGATGGTAGAGGGAGCGTGCGATGCTTGATCACATCAACCTTGGAAACACTTCCAACACATATCGTCAGCTCACCTTTAGCTAGTCTCCGTTTATTCCGTAGCTCTTTTACTTCGAGTTACTAACACTTAGCAACCGAACCGGTATCTAATACCCTGGTGCTACTAGGAGTACTAGTAAAGTACACATTAACATAATGGATATCCAATATACTTCTATCGACCTCGCCAGCCTTCTCATCTACCAAGTATCTAGGGTAATTCTGCTCCAGTGGCTGTTCCCCTTATTATAGAAGCACTTAGTCTCAGGTTTGGGTTCAACCTTGGGTTTCTTCACTAGAGAAGCAACTGATTTGCCGTTTCATGAAGTACCCCTTCTTGCCCTTGCCCTTCTTGAAACTAGTGGTTTTACCAACCATCAACAATTGATGCTCCTACTTGACTTCTACTTTCGCGGTGTCAAACATCGCGAACACTTCAAGGATCATCATATCTATCCCTCATATGTTATACTTCATCATGAAGCTCTAGCAGCTTGGTGGGAATGACTTTGGAGAAACATCACTGTCTCTTCTGGAAGATCAAGTCCCACTCGATTCAAGTGATTGTTGTACTCAGACAATCTGAGCACAAGCTCAACGATTGAGCTTTTCTCCCTTAGTTTGCAAGCTAAGAAAATCGTCGGAGGTCTTATACCTCTTGACGTGGGCACGAGCCTGAAATCCCAATTTCACCCCTCAAAACATCTCATATGTTCTGCAACATTTCGATAAATGTCTTCGGTGCCTTAACTCTAAACCATTTAACATTACCGAACTATCATGTAGTCATCAAAACGTGTATGTCAGATGTTCGCAACATCCACAGACGACGTTCGAGGTTCAGCACACCGAGCGGTGCATTAAGGACATAAGCCTTCTACTGTCCGCATAATTGATACTATCAACTTTCAACTATATTTTCTCTAGGAACATATCTAAAACAGTAGAACTGAAGCGCGAGCTATGACATAATTTGCAAAGGTTTTTTTTACTATGTTCAGGATAATTAAGTTCATCTTATGAACTCCCACTCGGATAAACATCCCTCTAGTCATCTAAGTGATTACATGATCCGAGTCAACTAGGTCGTGTCCGATCATCATGTGAGATGGACTAGTCATCATTGGTGAACATCTTCATGTTGATCGTATCTACTATACGACTCATGCTCGACCTTTCGGTCTCTTGTGTTCCGAGGCCATGTCTGTACATGCTAGGCTCGTCAAGTTAACCTAAGTGTTTCGCGTGTGTAAATCTGGCTTACACCCGTTGTATGTGAACGTAAGAATCTATCACACCCGATCATCACGTGGTGCTTCGAAACGACGAACTTTCGCAACGGTGCACAGTTAGGGGGAACACTTTCTTGAAATTTTAATGAGGGATCATCTTATTTACTACCGTCGCTCTAAGCAAATAAGATGTATAAACATGATAAACATCACATGCAATCAAATAGTAACATGATATGGCCAATATCATTTTGCTCCTTTTGATCTCCATCTTTGGGGCTCCATGATCATCATCGTCACCGGCATGACACCATGATCTGCATCATCATGATCTCCATCATCGTGTCTCCATGAAGTTGTCTCGCCAACTTATTACTTCTACTACTATGGCTACCGGTTAGCAATAAAGTAAAGTAATTATATGGCGTTGTTCAATGACACACAGGTCATACAATAAATAAAGACAACTCCTAAGGCTCCTGCCGGTTGTCATACTCATCGACATGCAAGTCGTGATTCCTATTACAAGAACATGATCAATCTCATACATCACATATCATTCATCACATTCTTCTTGTCCATATCACATCACATAGCATACCCTGCCAAAACAAGTTAGACGTCCTCTAATTGTTGTTTGCATGTTTTTACGTGGCTGCTATGGGTTTCTAGCAAGAACGTTTCTTACCTACGCAAAACCACAACGTGGTATGCCAATTGCTATTTACCCTTCATAAGGACCCTTTTCATCGAATCCGTTCCGACTAAAGTGGGAGAGACTGGCACCCGCTAGCCACCTTATGCACCAAGTGCATGTCAGTCGGTGGAACCTGTCTCACGTAAGTGTACGTGTAAGGTCGGTCCGGGCCGCTTCATCCCACAATACCGTCGAAACAAGATTGGACTAGTAACGGTAAGCATATTGAACAAAATCAACGCCCACAACTACTTAGTGTTCTACTCGTGCAAAGAATCTACGCAATAGACCTAGCTCATGATGCCACTGTTGGGGAACGTAGAAGAAATTCAAAATTTTCCTATGTGTCACCAAGATCTATCTATGGAGAAACTAGCAACGAGAGATAGGGGAGTGCATCTACATACCCTTGTAGATCGCTAAGCGGAAGCGTTCAAGAGAACGGGGTTGAAGGAGTCGTACTCGTCGTGATCCAAATCACCGGAGATCCTAGTGCCGAACGGACGGCACCTCCGCGTTCAACACATGTACAACCCGGTGACGTCTCCCATGCCTTGATCCAGCAAGGAGAGAGGGAGAGGTTGAGGAAGACTCCATCCAGCAGCAGCACAACGGCGTGGTGGTTGTGGAGGAGCGTGGCAATCCTGTAGGGCTTCGCCAAGCACCGCGGGAGAGGAGGAGAACTTGGGAGAGGGGGAGGGCTGCGCCAGAACTTCAGGTGCGGCTGCCCTCCCTCCCCTCCACTATATATAGGGGCAAGGGAGAGGTGGGGGGGGGGCAGCCATGGCCCTTCCTCCAAGGAAGGGTGCGGCTAGGGAGGAGTCCATCCTCCCCAAGGCACCTAGGAGGTGCCTTCCCCTTTTAGGACTCTCCCTTTCCCTTATCTCTTGGCGCATGGGCCTCTTGGGGCTGGTGCCCTTGGCCCATATAAGCCAAGGCACACACCCCTACAGCCCATGTGCCCCCCCGGGGCAAGTGGACCCCTGGTGGGACCCCGGACCCCTTTCGGCACTCCCGGTACAATACCGATAATGCGCGAAACTTTTCCGGCGACCAAAACACGACTTCCCCATATATAAACCTTTACCTCCGGACCATTCCGGAACTCCTCGTGACGCCCGAGATCTCATCCGGGACTCCGAACAACATTCGATAACCACATACAAATTTCCTTTATAACACTAGCGTTATCGAACCTTAAGTGTGTAGACCCTACGGGTTCGGGAACCATGCAGACATGACCGAGACGTTCTCCGGTCAATAACCAACAGCGGGATCTGGATACCCATGTTGGCTCCCACATGTTCCACGATGATCTCATCGGATGAACCATGATGTCAAGGACTCAATCGATCCCGTATACAATTCCCTTTGTCTAATGGTATTGTACTTGCCCGAGATTCGATCGTCGGTATGCCGATACCTTGTTCAATCTCGTTACCGGCAAGTCTCTTTACTCATTCCGTAACACATCATCCCGTGATCAACCCCTTGGTTACATTGTGCACATTATGATGATGTCCTATCGAGTGGGCCCAGAGATACCTCTCCGTCACACGGAGTGACAAATGCTAGTCTCGATTCGTGCCAACCCAACTGACACTTTCGGAGATACCTGTAGTGCACCTTTATAGCCACCCAGTTACGTTGTGACCTTTGGTACACCCAAAGCATTCCTATGATATCCGGGAGTTGCACAATCTCATGGTCTAAGGAAAAGATACTTGGCATTAGAAAAGCTTTAGCATACGAACTACGATCTTTGTGCTAGGCTTAGGATTGGGTCTTGTCCATCACATCATTCTCCTAATGATGTGATACCGTTATCAACAACTTCCAATGTCCATGGTCAGGAAACCGTAACCATCTATTGAGCAACGAGCTAGTCAATCAGAGGCTTACTAGGGACATGGTGTTGTCTATGTACCCACACATGTATCTGAGTTTCATATCAATACAATTATAGCATGGATAATAAACGATTATCATGAACAAGGAAATATAATAATAACTAATTTATTATTGCCTCTAGGGTATATTTCCAACATTTACCCTACGCCTTCTTCCTCCTCAGCCCATTCGCCATTCGAGCTCCAGTGCCCAAGTCCTAATCCTTTCCATTGCCACCAAACCCCCCAACCATGTCTGGATCTGGAGCACAAGGCAAGTGGACGGCTTCCTCTATTATAGAGGAGAACATCAAAGAGCTCCAGGAAGCTGGGTACCTGGACGCGGATATAATCCACCGGCTTTCTACCAAAAAGAAGATCATTCCCACTCCAAAGCCTAATGAGAGGGTTGTGTTCATCCCCCATTTCCTTCGCGGACTAGGGTTTCCCCTTCATCGTTTCGTCCGTGGTCTCATGTTCTACTATGGGCTAGATTTTCATGATCTAGCGACCAGACCTCAAACGGTCAACTCTATGTGCATCAGTGTCATCCCTAGAATGGTAATGCTGACACGCACAGTACTCGACGAATTATAGCAGAGTTTCAATCACGCACTTATTACATCGAGTCCTCATAATGAGTATGAATACGCAAACTTATCATGGATGAAGGCCATCTAAAATAGATAACTGCGGAAGCTTCGAAGGTAAATGAGTTCATCAACTCCAACAACATAGCTGAGTGCAAAACAACGACCTATCACACCTTATTTGTCGTCTGAGTAGTCTGCAACATAAGATGTTGCAGCCGTGCAGGTCAGCACATTGAATATGCTGGCAGAGTTACACTGTAAACCAATGAAATGCAAGAACTATATCTACATGCAATATTTGGCTGGTGGAGGCTGTAAGTTTATGATTTTGCATAAAGCTAGTTTTTCCCTACAAAAAAGTAATAAATTTATTTAACTACTCCCAAGGTTCCCAATATTTGAGAAGGTAACCCCAACTCAAATCCCAATTAAAAGTATCATCATTAACCCAATTCAAATTAATTAAAATAATGTGATGAGACCACATCAATAGATTCAAGTACTAGATACTCAAGATGTCCATAACCGGGGATATGGCTAACCATGATTAGTTTATACACTCTGTAGAGGCTTGCGCACTTTACCCCACAAGACTCGACCGCATCCATGATCGGATGATAAAGACATAGTCTTTCTGAAGCACTTACTCTCTACTCCGGGCGGACCGGTACACCTACTTTCCCCTACATCTGCTAGTCCACCTATTCAAGGGCTCATGCAACTTACTCAACTATGCCAGAGCCCATAATGGCTTGTGGCTGCACACGGAAGTTTCTAGCATGAATAATCTTATGACCCCTTTGAGCCTTGGTGGCATTCCATTGGAAAATCACACGGGTACTCCGGGATTTCCAATAACAGGCAACACCGGGTTCCCCAGGTGCCTCAACCAATCCACCCAGATGTATATTAAAGTAGCCACCTTAGTGTTATCCATGATTAAATAACTTTCAAACTTCCATGTGTAAATCACGATCAAATCCCCGTCTATGAGTATGGCTATGCAATAATAAGCATAACGTATATTCCCGGGCTGATCAAAAGGTATTAGGTTCCTACCTCAAGCACTACAACCAAAACCACATGTTCCCAATCCTACTCATACAAATATTTGAGGGCAGAACTAATGCATAGTAAAAATTGGGTATAAAAGAGTATGATTCAAGTGTAACTTGCCTGGCTGACGATCTGCAAACTCTAGAGATTCGTAGTAACAAGCTTCACACTCCGAGTAATCTATCATGGACAAACAATAGCATACATAAGCAATCACTCAAAGGAAACACGAGAAAAACCGAGAAAAGATCCAAATCGGACACGAAACAAGAAAATGTCTTAAACTAACAAAAGTTAAACCTAACAGCAATATTATCATGTACATTAGATCTTAATAGTAGGTACATGTGATTAGCTACGATCTGCAAAAAGATTCAACTCAAACGTAGCAACGAAACTCAAAATACGAACAAAAAAAGATCGTTTACTAATCTGGACTAAACTCAAATTTTACAGTACCAAAATCATGTTCAAGTTGGTTAACTGGAAATAACAGAACGATATGAAGATTTAGGTGTTGGTTTCATCTAATTTGGATAAACGAGTAAAAAGTTATGCTAGTTTAAAGATCAGGGGCTAAATCGCGAGAAAACTATTCATGGATAGGTCAGTGGCCGAAAATAAACTAAAAAGAAAAACCCTACGGCGCGAGCATTTGCTATCTGAACTTAGACGGCGAATCGTTCGTTGAACCAAACAAACGAGCGTTCGTTAAATAACAAAACCTAAAAAAATCGATCTATAACAATCGAGCCGAACTAAACCGAAAAAAACCGGGTTGACCGGTTCGTAACGGTTCGACCGCGACTATCGACGGCGGCGGTGGCGACGGCTCCGATCGATGGTGCGGGGCGGCAACGGCGTGAGGCAGGCGAGGCGGTGGCGGCGGTGGCTATGCGGGGTCGGCGGCGGTCGCGCAGGGCAGCGGCGCAGAAAGCGGCTCAGGGTTTCGACGGCGGCGGCGGAGAGTTGCGGCGGCGATGCGGAAAGCGGCGGCGGCGGTGGGTGTTGCTGCTGGAGATGAAGCGGGCTACCGCGTGACGTGGAGGAGAGGCGGCGGGGCGGCACACTAATAAAGGGGGGAGGCTCGACCCCGACTTGGTGCCCAAATCGGCCGGCGGCGGCGCGGCGGATCCGGACTCCGGTGAGTTCGATCCCCGCATGGGAGAGCGAGGCGGTGGCAGCGCGGGTCGGCCTGCTCGGCTGGGCCTTCAGCCCAGTCGGGCGGCAAGTTTTTTTAAATAAATTTCGCCCGAAAGAAAATCCTAAATAAAATATAAAAAATCCTAAAAATTCCAGAAACAATTTTCACCGTCCAAACCTAAGATTTAGGACAAGATGAACATTTTTTGGACAAAGATGCAATTTTAAAAAATGCAATATTTTTCTAATTCAAATAAAATAGCAAATAGAATACCAATAAAATCATAATTTGATTTTAAAATTATTTTTCCAATATTTCTCTTAGGTTGAAGAAGTCATATTATCTTCTCTCATATATTTTAATATTGGAAATAATTGGAGAGAAAAATAGTAAAATCAAATTGATCCTTTCTTCAAATTTGAAATAAATTCAAATAAGAATTTTGTGAAACCTCCAACTCTCTCCTTGGATCCTTGAGTTGCTTAAGATTTCTAGGTCCTCAACCAAATGCAAGAATAAAAATTATATGCATATGATGATCTATGTGTAACATCCAAATTGAAAATTGGGATGTTACAAACCTACCACCCTTAAGATGAATCTCTCCCTTGAGATTCGGGTTGGTCAACAAAAAGGTTTGGGTGGTCTCTACGGAGATCTTCTTCTCGCTCCCAGGTGGCTTCATCCTCCGTATGGTGGCTCCACTAAACTTTGCAAAACCTGATAACGTTGCTGCGAGTAACACGACTAGAAAACTTGAGAATCTTGATTGGCTTCTCTTCATATGTCAAATCACTGTCTAACTGAATTGCTTCCAGTGGCACTGTATCTCTCAGAGGAATACCGGCCGTCTCTGTGCGGCACTTCTTCAACTGGGAAACGTGAAACACATCATGACCTCCTGACAATCCTGTATGCAACTTCTCCCATGCATTCCAAAACTCTGTATGGTCCCACAAAACGTGGTGCTAGCTTTCCCTTGACTCCAAAACGCTTAACTCCTCGAAGTGGGGACACACAAAGATATGCTCTGTCTCTGACTTCGTAAACTATCTCCTTACGTTTAGTATCCGTATAACACTTCGACCTAGACTAGGCTACCTTGAGTCTGTCGTGAATCAACTTGACCTTCTATTCAGAGTCTTTGATTAAGTACGGTCCAAACAACTGTCGATCTCCAACTTCATCCCACGATAACGCTGTCCTGCACCTCCTCTCGTACAAAGCTTTGAAAGGGGACATCTTCAAACTGGCTTGATAACTGTTGTTATAAGAAAACTCTGCATATGGCAAATTGTCATCCCATCTAGATCCATAATCTAGCGCACAAGCTCTCAACATGTCCTCCAGAATATGATTGACTCTCTCGGTTTGTCCATTTGTCTGTGGATGAAAGGTTGTATTGAACTCTAGCCTGGTACCTAAAGTTTCATGCAACTGATTCCAAAACTTTGAAGTAAACTGGGTTCCTCTATCTGATACAATGGTCCTCAGAACTCCATGCGGACATACGATCCTGGTCATGTATATCTTTGCCAACTTAGCACTCGTATAGGTGGTCTTCACCGGGATGAAATGAGCTACATTCGTCAAAACGATGGAATACAACCCAAATAGAGTCATATCCTGAACGAGTCCTGGGTAATCCAGTGATAAAATCCATGCCAAGTTTATCCCACTTCTATTCGGGTATCGGCAATGGTTGTAGCAATCCAGCTGGCTTTTGATGCTCTGCCTTGACTCTCTGACATACATCACATACTGCTACATACTCGGCTATATCCTTCTTCATTCCTGTCCACCAGAAACTTTCCTTCGAGTCACGATACATCTTAGTGTTTCCTGGGTGAATCGAGTATGGCAAATCATGGGCCTCCTTGCATAATCAACTTCCTGATCTCGGGGTCATTAGGCACATATATGCGATCCTCAAACCGTAAAGTGTCATGCTCATCCTCACGAAATCCTTTAGCCTTTCCTTTACTCATCCTTTCCTTTATCTCGGCAATCTCCTTGTTTGTCTTTTGGGCTTCTCTAATCTTCCCCAAAAGAGTGGACTGAATTTCCGATGTTGCAACATAACCTCCCAGAACTATCTCCAAGCATAACTCTTGAAGATCATCTGCTAGCTCCTTAGGTAATCCTCCGGTTATGAGAGTGTTAACATAACTCTTGCGGCTCAACGCATCTGCTACAACATTGGCCTTTTCAGGGTGATAGTGCAATTTCATATCATAATCCTTGATGAGCTCCAACCATCTCCTTTGCCTGAGGTTCAACTCCTTCTATGTGAAGATGTACTTCAAACTCTTATGATCCGTGTATACCTCACAATGGTTTCCGATGAGAAAATGCCTTCATGTCTTCAACGCATGCACTACGGCTGCTAACTCCAAATCATGTGTAGCATAATTCAGCTCATGAGGTTTAAGCTGCCATGAGGCATATGAAACAACTCTTCCTTCCTACATAAGTACAGCTCCAAGTCCTCGTCATGAAGCGTCGCAATATACTTGGTAATCCTTCCGTTGGTCTAGGAGAATCTGCATTAGGGCTGTAACCAAACGTTTCTTTAACTCCTGAAAACTAGCTTCACACTTCTTGGTCCATTTAAACGTGGTGTCCTTATTCAATAACTCCGTCAATGGGCTTTGCAATCCTGGAGAAATTCTCAATAAACCTCCAATAATAACCTGCGATTCCAAGAAAACTTCTGATCTCTCCAACTTATGTGGGTGCCACCCATTTAGTAACATAAGTAACCTTGGTAGGGTCTACTGCTATTCCTTCTCCAGATATAACATGTCCGAGAAATCCAACTTCCTTTAACCAAAACTCAGATTTGCTGAACTTGGCATACAAGTGATGTTCTCTGAGCTTCTCAAGAACCAAAAGCAAATGCTCCTTATGTTCCTCTTCATTCTTCGAGTAGACCAATATATCATCAATGCACACCATGACGAACTTATCCAAAAACTCCATAAACACTTTGTTCATCATGTTCGTGAAATAGGCAGGCGCGTTAGTCAGACCAAATGACATAACGGTATACACATATAGCACGTACCTTGTGGTAAAAGCTGTCTTAGGTATATCCTACTCTAGGATCTTCAACTAGTGATAACCTGATCGAAGATCAATCTTAGAGAAAACTTTAGCTCCTTGCAAATGGTCAAACAAATCATTGATCATCGGCAGAGGGTATTTGTTCTTGATTGTCACCTCATTGAGCGCATGATAATCAACTACCATCCTCAAAGATCCATCCTTCTTCTCCACTAGAAGCACTTGGGCTCCCCATGGTGATGAACTTGGTCGAATGTAACCTTTCTCCAGTAACTCCTTTATCTGCGTCTTAATTTCCTCTAGATCCTTTGCGGGCATCCGATACGGTCTCTTTGATGTTGATCCGGTTCTTGGAAATAGGTCAATCAAAAACTCAATGTCTTGATCCGGTGGCATGCCTGGTAACTCCTTCGGAAATACGTCGGGGTAATCCTTCACCACTAGTACTTCCTCCTGTACAACTCCTGATAAGGAATTTACTTGAGTCCTCCTCAGCGCATGCCGGGATACATACTTGATCCTCTTTCCTTCTGGGGTGGTGAGAAGAATTTATTTACCGGCGCAATTGATGTTTCCTTCAAGCTTGGATAGCCAATCCATTCCCAGTATCACATCCAATCCTTGTGACTCCAGAACAATTAGGCCGGTAGGGAAAACATGTCTACCTATGGTTAGTGGCAACAGATAGCATCCCCTACTAGCCATATACTCCGCTCCTGGGGAACTTACTAACATAGGTGACTTAAGGGCTACCGTTGGCAGGTTATACTTATCCACAAATCCCCTTGATATTTATGAATGCGATGCACCAGTAACGAAAAGAACAAGTGTGGTAAATGCATTAATCAAAAACTTACCGACAACTGCGTCAGGTTGATCCTCAATCTCCTCCACGCTGACATGGTTCACCTGACCTTTGCTGAAAGGGTTGAGCTTCTTGGCTGAACCTCCGATGCCATTTCCATTCTTAGCTTCAGGACATTCAGTGGCATAATGTTTGGTCTTCTGGCACTTGAAATAGGTAATGTGGATCAAATCCCTCTTGGTTGGTGTTGAAGGGTTGGAACGGTTCTGGCTGCTGCTTCCTCCTTTCCCATTTCCATTCTTGGAGCCACTGCGGGTTATGCGAACTTGCTCCATTGTGCGTATGTCCTCCATGGTTATGGACTCCATGGTTGTGGTTATGTCCTCCTAAGTACGGGGAATAGAGGGGCTTCTGCCGAGCTCCTGAAGTGTACCTTCCCTATCCATAATTCCTCTTGTGGTTATCAATCTATTGTTGCTTGCCTTCAATCATGAGAGCCCTGTCTACCAACTCCTGGTAGTTGTTGAATGTTGACCACCATCAACTGCATGCTCAGCTCATCATTCAGTCCTTCCATAAACTTGTCCTGCTTAGCGGCATCTGTAGGTATGTCATCAGGGGCATAGCGTGCTAACTTGCTAAACTCATCCACATACTGGCCCACTGTACGTCCTCCTTGGCGCAAGTTGTGAAACTCGCGCTTCTTCATGCTCATAGCTCCTGCTGAAACATGGGCGGTGCGGAAAGCATGCTGAAACTGATCCCATGTAACAGTGTTAATGGGGTAAGTGGCTGTGAAATTCTCCCACCATGATGTTGCGGGTCCATCAAGCTGATGTGTGGAAAAACGCACTCTTTCCGCATTAGTGCATCCTGTAGTGGTCAGCGCTCTTCCAATCTTGCGGAGCCAATAATCTGCAACAATCGGCTCGGTGCTACTAGAGAACACCGGCGGATTCAACCTTAGAAATCGGGCTAGATGATCAACAAGGGGTGGTGGTGTGGGTTGTTGTTGTTGTTGTTGTTGTTGTTGTTGTTGTTGTTGTTGTTGTTGTTGTTGTTGTTGTTGTTGTTGTTGCCTTGGTTCTGGTTCTGAACTAGTATCTGCATCAAGGCATTCTGCTGCTGGATCAACTGAGTGAGCTCCGGTGGGAAGGCAAATCCATTGTCACGTCTCGGAGGCATATGATGGGGTCTAAGAGAGATTCACTACCCATATGCTCATGAGACAAACACAATCAATTTCACTTCATTCAATAGCACACAAGATCACACAATCAGTCTAACATATGATTACAAACTCGGTCATTGCTAACTACTTGGAGGAATACTACTAGTTACAATTGTGGTCATCTAGAAATTTTCGCTAGAGGAAGACTCGGTGATATCTGCTCCAGCTTCGTCAACGTAGTCGTCATCGCTGTCATCATTTGCATCACTATCCATGTCGGTGTCGTCTAGGATGATGTAGTGCTCCGAACGGATCTCTGTTGTTCGCTTGATATTGTCCACTGATATTCCCATCTCCTCTTCAGGTCTTCATGCTTCTCCAATAGTACGGCGATCTCTTCCTCGTATCCATCACATGTAGTCTTGAGTTCCTCTTCTAGCTCGTTGTTTCTATTCACCAATTTCTTGATCTTCTTCATGTGGATAATTTGTTGATTCTCCAGTCAAGGAATATGATCTCCCATCTCTTGAATGTAGGATGCAATTGATCCATCCCTCCTGGTACGAATCATCTCCCATTTGTCATCTCGGCGGCCACATATCTGGTAAATGGTATTCTCTAGCTCCTTGTGATACACCTCACACATGCGTCCAAAGGTTATATGTGCTGCCATGCTCTTTCATATACTCCAGCTTGGTGCATCCAGGTAGAAATCAATAGGCTCCGTTGTTGGTGCAAATGTCCTCCCAGGTACCCAAACTTTTATCTTCCAGCGCTCCTCTTCCAGTACAGATGTAGAGAAAGTCCCCGTGAAGCTTGGTAGTCTGATGTTCAAATACTTAGTGACTTCATTCAAGTGTTTCCCGAAAGGGGAGTCGACATGCGGCTGAGTGAACTTGTTCCTCGGATCTGCCATCTATAGAGTAGAAAGAGAGGAGAATTAGAAATGAGTAGAGAAGAGAAATCATGTGGCTCATTCTAGTGGTCGCGTCCTACAGTCAGCATGTGCTCTGATACCATCTTATAGCGACCAGACCTCAAACGGTCAAGTCTCTGTGCATCAGTGTCATCCCTGGACCGGTAATGCTGACATGCATAGTACTCGAGGATTTATAACAGAGTTTCAATCACACACTTATTACATCGAGTCTTCATAATGAGTATGAATACGCAAAATTATCATGGCTGAAGGCCATCTAAAATAGACAACTGCGGAAGCTTCGAAGGTAAATGAGTCCATCAACTCCAACAGCATAGATGAGTGCAAAACAACGACCTATCACACCTTATTCATCGTCTGAGTAGTCTGCAACATGAGACGTTGCAGCCGTATAGGTCAGCACATTGAATATGCTGGCAGAGTTACACTCTACATGCAATATTTGGCTGGTGGAGGCTGTAAGCTTATGATTTTGCATAAAGCTAGTTTTTTCCTACAACAAGGGAATACATTTATTTAACTACTCCCAAGTTGCCAATATTTGAGAAGGTAACCCCAACTCAAATCCCTATTAAAAGTATCATCATTAACCCAATTCAAATTAATTAAAGTAACGTGATGAGATCACATCAATAGATTCAAGTACTAGATACTGAAGATGTCCATAACCGGGGACACGGCTAACCATGATTAGTTTATACACTCTGGAAACGTTTGCGCACTTTACCCCACGAGACTCGACCGCATCCATGATCGGATGATCGAGACATAGTCTTTCTGAAGAACTTATTCTCTACTCTGGGTGGACCAGTACACCTACTTTCCCCTACATCTGCTAGTCCACCTCTTCAAGAGCTCATGTAACTTACTCAACTATGCCGGAGCCCATAATGGCTTGTCACTACTAGGGAAAACCTTATACACAACATCTTAGCAGTAGAGCTGGACAAAACAGGGTGCTACTGCTACTTACTAGTAGCGTTTTTAATTAGACCGCGCTAATGCTACTACTTTAGTAGTAGCGCGCTACTGCTATACTTGTACTGGGCGCAGATGGCTAGCCCCAGTTAGCAGTAGCGCGTATGCCTGACCAGCGCTACTGCTACGTCCCTTAGCAGTAGCGCGTATCACTGAAACGCGCTACTACTTACTTACCTTATCCTGGAGTGGTTCACTACACCCTCTCACTCACTCTCCCTCTCAATCGCTCTCGCCCGCGCCGAAGCCGTCGTCCGCCGCCGCTGCGCTGCTCCTTGCCGAGGTACTCCCACCCCCCTCCTCCGGCCGCCCTCCTCCCACCACCCCTCCCTCCTCCTCCTCCGGCTACCCCCTCCCTCCTCCTCCTCCGGCCGCCTCCTCCCTCCACCCCCGCCCC
>NC_041393.1:618755984-618771957 GCF_002162155.2 Triticum dicoccoides | reverse complement strand
GCCCCTCTCTCCTTCCTCCTACCTCCATCTCTTTTTTTCTGTTTTTCACTGTAGTTTTTTACTATTGTATAATGTAGTTTTTTCTAATGTTTTTAGTAAGTGTTTAAAATAATTAGTAAGTAAACTAATAAACTAGTTGAACTAGTTTAGTGTTAGTAAGAACTAGTTGAATTAATAGAACTAATGAATCTTTAGTAAGAAACTTAATATAACTAGTTGAACTAGTTTATTTTTAGAAAGAACTAGTTTATTTCTACTTATAGTAAGTTTATTTTTAGCAAGAACTAGTTGAATTAATAGAAATACTTGAACATGTCACGTTTGTTGTAATTTTTTACTTTAAGCAATTATTCCCGCATCGACGTCGACGATGCCTATCTCGCATCCTTGTCGTCAATACCCGTCGTTCGTTAGGGTTTTGGTTGCATTAGTGATGTTATATGTACGATACTATTTGGGATGTAATAGTGATAACTTATAGGGTTTTTGTTTTTGAAGAAATGAAGGAGCCCCTCCGTCATCCCCACCATCGTCCTCGTCACCGACCCCCTCCGACCTCGAGGTGAGACCAGCCAATTCTCCATGTCAAAATGAGTCCTATAAGATATGATGTAGATAAAAACATGTATATCTTGTGTTGCTCAAATAGGATATGTGATTGCCCAAGTGGCCGGTTGATACGTCTCCAACGTATCTATAATTTTTGATTGTTCCATGCTATTATATTACCCGTTTTGGATGTTCATGGGCTTTACTTTACACTTTTATATCATTTTTGGGACTAACCTACTAACCGGAGGCCCAGCCCGAATTTCTGTTTTTTTTCCTATTTTAGTGTTTCGAAGAAAAGGAATATCAAACGGAGTCCAAACGGAATGAAACCTTCAGGAGCAATCTTTTTGGAACAAACACAATCGAGGGGACTTGGAGTGGATGTCAAGCAACAGAGGAGGCAGCCACGAGGGTGCCCGGCGTGCCCCTAGGGCTGGGCGCGCCCCCAACCCTCGTGGGTCCCTCGAGCGTCCATCGACCTACTTCTACCTCCTATATATACCCACGTACCCTGAAACCATCGAGGAGCACCACGAAAATGTAATTCCACCGCCTCAACCTTCTGTATCCGCAAGATCCCATCTTGGAGCCTTCGCCGCCGCTCCGCCAGAGGGGGAATCGACCATGAAGGGCCTCTACATCATCTCCAAGGCCTCTCCGATGAGTTGTGAGTAGTTTACCATAGACCTTCTGGTCCATAGTTATTAGCTAGATGGCTTCTTCTCTCCCTTTGAATCTCAATACAAAGTTCTCCTCGATCTTCTTGGAGATCTATTCGATGTAACTCATTTTGCGGTGTGTTTGTCGTGATCCGATGAATTGTGGGTTAATGATCAAGTTTATCTATGAGAAATATTTGAATCTCCTCTGAATTTTTTAATATGCGATTAAGTTTTCTTTGCAAGTCTCTTCGAATTATCAGTTTTGTTTGGCCTACTAGATTGATCGTTCTTGCAATGCGAGAAGTGCTTATCTTTGGGTTCAATCTTGCGGTGTCCTTCCCCAGTGACATCAGGGGCAGCAAGGCACGTATTGTATTGTTGCCATCGAGGATAAAAAGATGGGGTTTATATCATATTGCATGAGTTTATCCCTCTACATCATGTCATCTTTCTTAATGCTTTACTCTGTTCTTTATGAACTTAATACTCTAGATGTAGGCAGGAGTCGGTCGATGTGTGGAGTAATAGTAGTAGATGCAGGTAGGAGTCGGTCTACTTGTCACGGATGTGATTCCTATATACATGATCATGCCTAGATAATCTCATAACTATGCGATTTTGTATCAATTGCCCGACAGTAATTTGTTCACCCACCGTAATACATATGCTATCTTGAGAGAAGCCACTAGTGAAACCTATGGCCCCCGGGTCTATCTTTTATCATATAAGTTTACCAACTAGTTTTATTTGCATCTTTTACTTTCCAATCTATATCATAAAAATACCAAAAATATTTATCTTATCATATTACCTCTATCAGATCTCACTTTCGCAAGTGGCCGTGAAGGGATTGACAACCCCTTTATTGCGTTGGTTGCGAGGTTCTTGTTTGTTTGTGTAGGTGCGTGGGACTTTTGAGGAGCCTCCTACTGGATTGATACCTTGGTTCTCAAAAACCAAGGGAAATACTTACACTACTTTGCTGCATCACCCTTTCCTCTTCAAGGAAAACCAACGCAAGCTCAACACGTAGCAAGAAGGATTTCTGGCGCCGTTGCCGGGGAGGGCTTCCCTCAAGTCAAGACATACCAAGTACCCATCACAAACTCATGTCCCTCGCATTACATTATTTGCCAGTTGCCTCTCATTTTCCTCTCCCCCACTTCACCCTTGCCATTTTATTCACCCTCTCTTTCCCATTCTCCTCTCTTTTTCTCTTATCTTTTGTTTTCTCGTCGTCATGGCTAGTCCCTTATCCGCTCCTATGTCTCCCGAGTTTGAAGTTCTTCAGTTCAAGCAAAGGCAAGGAGAAAACTTAAAATATGCTTGGTATAGGATGATGGAATCTTATCGTAATTGCACCCTAGAGGTGAATTTTAGAACTCTACTTCCCAATTTTTATGTTGGGCTAAATATGTCCCATAGACAACTCTTGGATTGCATTGCCAAAGGAAACTTTATTGAAATTGATCCATGTATTGCGCATGAAATTATAGAGGGAATAGTGGGAACTCTTCCTCAAAAATGGGGGCCACATCCTACCCAAGAAGAAACACAAGTGTTTGAAAAGATTTGCGAAGTAACAAAAATCTTACAAAAGTCTCTTGAACCTCTTAAGAGTGTTAGCGGAAATCTTCACCGCATGAATATGTTGATTACTCTTTGCAATAAGCGGTTGGACTCTTTAGATCTAAAGATTTCCGAGTATGAAGGGAAATGCAATGAACCTCCCGGATTCGAGCATGACTCCGCTAAAAAAGTGAAAATTAAAGATGGCACTACTTAGATCTATCTCCGCTTTTATGCTTAGCTAGGGGCGTTAAACGATAGCGCTAGTTGGGAGGCAACCCAATTTTATTTTTGTTTTTTGTTTTTGCTTCTGTTTAGTAATAAATATTTCATCTAGCTTCTGTTCAGATGTTTTTTCATGTTTTAATTAGTGTTTGTGCCAAGTAGAACCTATAGGATACCCTATGGTGATAGTTAATTTGATTCTGCTGAAAACAGAAACTGTGCGAGCATGAAAATAATTTTAGTTATTCACAGAAACGTTCTTTTGCGTTGATTCTTTTTTATATAGATCAATAGACAAATTTCCCAGGACTTCCTATTTTGGTAGGATTGTTAGAGTTCCAGAAGTATTCGAGAGTTACAGATTGCTACAGATTGTTCTGTTTTTGACAGATTCTGTTTTTCGTGTGTTGTTTGCTTATTTCGATGCATCTATGGCTAGTATCGGTGGATATGAACCATAGAGAAGTTGGAATACAGTAGGTTTAACACCAATATAAATAAATAATGAGTTCATTACAGTAACTTATGTGGTAGTTTTTCTTTCTTGCGCTAACGGAGCTTATGAGATTTCCTGTTGAGTTTTGTGTTGTGAAGTTTTCAAGTTTTGGGTAAAGATTTGATGGACTATGGAATAAGGAGTGGCACGAGCCTAAGCTTGCGGATGCCCATGGAACCCCAAGATATTCAAGGATAACCAGAATCCTAAGCTTGGGGATGCCCCGGAAGGCATCCCCTCTTTCGTCTTCATATATTGGTAACTTTACTTGGAGCTATATTTGTATTCCCCACATGATATGTGTTTTGCTTGGAGCGTCTTGTATGATATGAGTCTTTGATTTTTAGTTTACCACAATTATCCTTGCTGTACACACCTTTTGGGAGAAACCCACTTGATTGGAATTTATTAGAATACTCTATGTGCTTCACTTATATCTTTTGAGCTAGATAGTTTTGCTCTAGTGCTTCACTTATATCTTTTAGAGCACGGTGGTGGCTTGATTTTGTAGAAATTGTTAATCTCTCATGCTCCACTTATATTATTTTGAGAGTGTCTTAGAACAGCATGGTATTTGCTATGATTATAAAATTGGTCCTAGAATGATGAGCATCCAAGTTGGGTATAATAAAAACTATCATAGGAAGTGAATTGGATGCTATGATCAATTTAATACATGATAATTGTTTTGAGATATGGAGGTGGTGATATTAGAGTCATGCTAGTTGGGTGATTATGAATTTAAAGAATACTTGTGTTGAAGTTGGCAAGTCCCGTGGCATGCACGTATGGTAAAAGTTGTGTAACAAATTTATTGCATGGAGTGCTCTTTTGATTGCCTTCCCTTGCGTCGAGGTCGGGGGCGCGCGATGGTTAACTCCTACCAACCTCCCCCCTAGGAGCATGCGTAGTAGTACTTTGCTTTGAGGGCTAATAAAACTTTTGCAATAAGTATATGAGTTCTTTATGATTAATGTCAGTCCATGGATTATACGCACTTTTACCGTTCCATCATTGCTAGCCTCTTCGGTACTATGCATTTCCCTTTCTCACCTTGAGAGTTGGTATAAACTTCACCGGTGCATCCAAAACCCGTGATATGATACGCTCTATCACACATAAACCTCCTTATATCTTCCTCAAAACAGCCACCATACCTACCTATTATGGCATTTCCATAGCCATTCCGAGATATATTGCCATGCAACTTTCCACCATTCTGTTTATCATGACACGCATCATCATTAACATATTGCCTTGCATGATCATGTAGTTGACATCGTATTTGTGGCAAAGCCACCATGCATAAGTTTTCATACATGTCATTCTTGATTCATTGCCCATCCCGGTACACCGCCGGAGGCATTCATATAGAGTCATATCTTGTTCTAGTTTTGAGTTGTAATTCATGAGTTGTAAATAAATAGAAGTGTGATGATCATCATTATTAGAGCATTGTCCCCAAAAAAGAAAGGCCAAAGAAAAAAGAAAGAAAGAAAAAAAAGGAAAGGCCAAAAGAAAAAAAAAGACCCAAAAAGAAAAAAAAATAAAAAAAGAAAAAAGGGGGCAATGTTACTATCCTTTTCCACACTTGTGCTTCAAAGTAGCACCATGTTCTTCATATAGAAAGTCTTTTATGTTGTTACTTTCATATACTAGTGGGAATTTTTTATTATAGAACTTGGCTTGTATATTCCTACGATGGGCTTCCTCAAAATGCCCTAGGTGTTCGTGAGCAAGCAAGTTGGATGCACACCCACTTAGTTTCTTTTGTTGAGCTTTCATACATTTATAGCTCTAGTGCATCCGTTGCATGGCAATCCCTACTCCTCATGTTGACATCAATTGATGGGCATCTCCATAGCCCGTTGATTAGGCTCGTCAATGTGAGACTTTCTCCTTTTTTTTCTTCTCCACACAACCTCCATCATCATATTATATTTCACCCATAGTGCTATATCCATGGCTCATGCTCCTGTATTGCGTGAGAGTTGAAAAAGGCTGAAGCGCGTTAAAAAGTATGAACCAATGTCTTGGCTAAAACCGGGGTTGTTCTTGATGGGAGTACTTTGTGTGATGAAAACGAAACATAGCCTAACGATACGATTTTGCAGGGATGAACCTTCTAATGCCATGATATTTTGAGAAGACATGATTGCTTAGTTAATATGCTTGAAGTATTACTATTTTTTATGTCAATATGAAGTTTTATTTTGAGTCATTTGGATCTAAACATTCAAGCCACAATAAAGAAAATTACATTGAGAATTATGCTAGGTAGCATTCCACATCAAAAATTGTGTTTTTATCATTTACCTACTCGAGGACGAGCAGGAATTAAGCTTGGGGATGCTTGATACGTCTCCAACGTATCTATAATTTTTGATAGTTCCATGCTATTATATTACCCTATTTGGATGGTTATGGGCTTTACTTTACACTTTTATATCATTTTTGGGACTAACCTACTAACTGGAGGCCTGGCCCGGATTGCTGTTTTTTTGCCTATTTCAGTGTTTCGAAGAAAAGGAATATCAAACGGAGGCCAAACGGAATGAAACCTTCGGGACCGATCTTTTTGGAACAAACGCAATCCAGGGGACTTGGAGTGGACGTCAAGCAACAGAGGAGGCGGCCACGAGGGTGCCAGGCGCGCCCCTAGGGCTGGGCACGCCCCCACCCTCGTGGGCCCCTCGAGCGTCCACCGACCTACTTCTTCCTCCTATATATACCCACATACCCTGAAACCATTGAGGAGCACCACAAAAACATAATTCCACCGCCGCAACCTTCAGTATCCGCGATATCCCATCTTGGAGCCTTCGTCGGCTCTCCGTCGGAGGGGGAATCGACAACGGAGGGCCTCTACATCATCTCCAAGGCCTCTCCGATGAGTTGTGAGTAGTTTACCACAGACCTTCGGGTCCAAAGTTATTAGCTAGATGGCTTCTTCTCTCTCTTTGAATCCCAATATAAAGTTCTCTTCGATCTTCTTGGAGATCTATTCGATGTAACTCTTTTTGCAGTGTGTTTGTCGAGATCCGATGAATTGTGGGTTTATGATCAAGTTTATCATGTAGAAATATTTGAATCTCCTCTGAATTCTTTTATGTGTGATTAATTTATCTTTGCAAGTCTCTTCGAATTATCAGTTTGGTTTCCCCTACTAGATTGATCGTTCTTGCAATGGGAGAAGTGCTTAGCTTTGGCTTCAATCTTGCGGTCTCCTTTCCAAGTGACAGCAGGGGTAGCAAGGCACATATTGTATTGTTGCCATCGAAGATAAAAAGATGGGGTTTATATCATATTGCATGAGTTTATCCCTCTACATCATGTCATCTTTCTTAATGCGTTACTCTGTTCTTTATGAACTTAATACTCTAGATGCAGGCAGGAGTCGGTCGATGTGTGGAGTAATAGTAGTAGATGCAGGCAGGAGTCAGTCTACTTGTCATGAACGTGATGCCTATATACATGATCATGCCTACATAATCTCATAATTATGCGCTTTTCTATCAACTGCTCGATAGTAATTTGTTCACCCACCGTAATACTTATGCTATCTTGAGAGAAGCCACCAGTGAAACCTATGGCCCCCGGGTCTATCTTTTATCATATAAGTTTACCATCTACTTTTATTTGCATCTTTTACTTTCCAATCTATATCATAAAAATACCAAAAATATTTATCTTATCATATTATCTCTATCAGATCTCACTTTCACAAGCGGCCGTGAAGGGATTGACAACCCCTTTATTGTGTTGGTTGTGAGGTTCTTGTTTGTTTGTGTAGGTGCGTGGGACTTTTGAGGAGCCTCCTACTGGATTGATACCTTGGTTCTCAAAAACTGAGGGAAATACTTACACTACTTTGCTGTATCACCCTTTCCTCTTCAAGGAAAACCAACGCAAGCTCAAGATGTAGCACCGGTCATGTTTGCGGGTTACACCTCCGAGTGGCCTATGTTTAGCCGGAGTGTTTATTAATTTCCGTTCCGACAAATTTCAGGCGCTCGATATGTCCTGTTTTAGCAAAGGTCATGCCGGAATTTTCCGTGAATTTTTGCATGACTTGTGATACAATATGTAGGAAATATCGAGTGCCCTGGATTTTCTAGAAAGATAATTAAACGATATTTCGGGTTGACTTTAAGACTGTCGAGGCTGAAGTATCTCGATTGTTGTCATGGGGGTCGTTTCTCCTTCTTCTCCGGGTGCTAGACCTTTGTTATGCACTGGGGGAAGGAGGAGTAACGACCATCAACGACGGTCGCAAATGTCAGAGAGGAATCAGTGAGGTAGAGTATCCACCATATATCAGAGGACGAAGAATCTCGACTGTTATCATGGGGATAGCTTCTCCTTCATTCCCATGTGCTAGAAAATTTAGTGTAATGCACTCGGGAATAAAAGGAGGAGCTACCATCACCGACAGTCGAATATATACACCACGTGAGCTGAGAGTTATCAAGAAAAGACTCGACAGACTCATAGTCAACCCGTGATGAATCATAATGATCTAATTTAGTTTTTTTAGTACATATATTTAATTGTACACGTTTAATCTTTGAATTATGAACATACAAAATGTCGTCGGACGAAGGAGGTCCCGGGGAGTGCTCCTGGTGTAGCGACAACCGGGGTTTCTACGACGGGCCTCACCTGGACGAAGGTCGGTGCTTCAATATTAAGCTCGAGGAGGCCTTCGGTTGTGAAACGGTATGCTACGATGCTAAGTGTTTTTTTCGTAATTAAGCTCGACTTCTACTACTTCAACGTATAATTTTCGTCTTTTACAATTCGACTATTTTATCCCATGCCATGCAAGACGCTATGTCTTGGAGAGGTTGGGTTTTGAAGATCATGAGAGGAATGAAACAAAGAAAATTAACCTAAGTACCCATCATGGTATGGATTTTGAAGTAAATATATACAATTCTGAGAGCATATCCAATTTTGGTTGCCCGGGTTGGGAAGCACTTTGCAAGATGTATGATTTTCAAGAGGGTATGTTTGTCACCATGGATCTTGGTGATCCTGACATCGACCAAGACAATTTGGACATTTGGATTCTTGTTGATACGCTTCCAATTCTACCGCTATGTGAGTTCCTCAAACATAGTGATTAAGTAATTTATATTGTTTATTTCAAAATAGTTGACAACTTATTTCCATTGATAGCTTATTTTCATTCTTCAAAGAGTGTGCGGAAGATGGTAGACACAACCAACTACACTGATGGCTCTGAGTTAACTTATCAGGAGAAAAATCATCTGGTCGCATATTGTACTGAAATTGAGAATTACAATGCCTTTTATCGATCTCCTCCAAATTATGGTGAGTACGTGCCACTAGTGCACGTGTTGAACCATGATAACTTCCATGGAGATATCATGGTAAGTTTTTTTACTATTACGACATCCATACATCTTTTGCATACTTTAAAATTGAAATACATTGCTAACTACGAAGTTATTACTATGTTTTTCAACAAAAAATCCCGACGGATTGTGTGCCTAATTTGATGTATCAGAATGGTCGTCTTGATGTTTTGAACATACAGCCAGGTCGTCCTACGAATCTCACCTGTCGATACCGGATTTCTAAAAACGGTGAACACATGATAATCAAAGAATGGAAGAAATGTATGGACAGTCGTAAGGAGGTTCTTGGAAGCAACATTATGCGAAAGGCAAGAATTGGAGACATGATAATCTCCATTCTCCATAATGGAGAGTCATGGGCTATCTTGTTTTATGCTATTTTACCTAAGATAATATAGTAGGTCCTAAGACAATGTAGTAGGTCCTATGAGGTACAATATGTTTATGAGAGTTGATTATGATGATTAGTTGTGATTATGTCTAGTGACCAACTTGTATGTGATGTCTCATTGATGAAAACGATGATCATGAGGAGGTGTTATATGACAATGATGTATTATATATGATGATAAGTTGTTAATGATATGATGATGATGATGATATTTATTATATCACTGGGTGAAAGAACTACGGATTAGTTTCAAGTGGATGTCCATCCACATGAAACTAGTCCATGGTTCTTTCTCCCACTGATGTAATAACTCATTATGATGTAAAAGCAATCTCTAAATTGTTGTGGTATGAAAACTTTTATAAAGGTGTATGAATACAACAAGAAATAAAAAAGAAATACGGAATAATAGTAGTAGCGTGTTCTAGGAGAAGCGCTACTACAAATTACCAGTAGCGCTCATAGTGGAAAGCACTGCTACTAAGTCGATATAGCAGTAGCATGGTCCAACCGGCGCTAGTGCTAACCGTTAGCTGTAGCGCCTTACTGGTAGCGTGGTACCCCGCGCTACTGATAGGCTATAAACACGCCCTACTGCTAGGGTTTTCCCTAGTAGTGTGTGGCTGCACACGGAAGTTTCTAGCATGAATAATCTTATGATCCCTTTGAGCATACATGGAATTCCATAGGAAAAATCACACGGGTACTCCGGGATTTCCAAAAACAGGCAACACTGGCTTCCCCCGGTGCCTCAACCAATCCACCTAGATGTATATTAAAGTTGCCACCTTAATGTTATCCATGATTAAATAACTCTCAAACTTCCACGTGTAAATCATGATCCAATCCCCGTCTACGAGCATGGCTAAGAAATAATAAGCATAACGTATATTCCCAAGGTGATCAAAAGGTATTAGGTTCCTACCTCAAGCACTACAACCAAAACAACATGTTCCCAATCCTACTCATGCAAATATTTGAGGGCAGAACTAATGCATAGTAAAAACTTGGTATAAAAGAGTATGATCAAAGTGTAACTTGCCTTCCTGATTATCTGCAAACTCTAGAGATTCGTAGTAACAAGCTTCGCACGCCGAGTAATATATCATGGACAAACAATAGCATACATAAGCAATCACTCAAACGGAACACGAGAAAAACCAAGAAAAGATGCAAATCGAACACGAAAGAAGAAAATGGCTTAAACTAACAAAACTCAAATCTAACAACAATATTATCATGTGGACTAGATATTAACAGTAGTACATGTGATTAGCTGTGATTTGCAAAAAGATTCAACTCAAACGGAGCAACGAAACTCAAAATACGAACGAAACAAGATCGTTTGCTAATCTGAACTAAACTCAAATTTTATAGTACCAAAATCATGTTCAAGTTGGTTAACTGGAAAGAACAGAACTATACGAAGATTTAGGCGTTGGTTTCATCTAATTTGGATAAACGGGTAAAAAGTTATGCTAGATTAAAGACCAGGAGCTAAATTGCGAGAAAACTATTCACGGTAGGTCCCTGGCTGAAAATAAACTAAAAAGAAAAACCCTACGGCGCAAACATTTGCTATCTGAACTTAGCCGTCGAAAATCGTTCTTTAAAACGAATGAACGAAAGAGCATTCGTTAAATAACAAAACCTTAAAAAACTGATCTATAACAATCAAACCAAATTAAACAAAAAAAAACGGGTTGACCAGTTCATAATAGTTCGACGACAACTGTCGAGGGCGGCGGTGGCGGCGGCTCTGGTAGGCGGCACTTGGCGGCAACGGCGCGAGGCGGGCGAGGCGGCGACGGTGGTGGCTACGCGGGATCGGCGGCGGCGGAGTGGGGCGGCGATGCAGAATGCAGCTCGGGGCTTCGGCGGCGTTGGCGGAAGGCGGCGGCGGCGGCTGCGGGTGCTGCTGCTGCTGTTGAGGCGGAATGCGACGCGAGGTGGAGGAGAGGCGGCGGGGCGGCGCGCTTATAAACGGGGGGCTCGGCCCCGACTTGGTGTCCAAGTCGGCCGGCGGCGGCGCGGCGGATCCGGACACCGGCGAGTCCGATCCCCGCACGGGAGAGCGAGGCGGTGGCTTCGCGGGCCGGCCTGCTCGGCTGGGCCTTCGGCCCAGTTGGGCGGGAAGTTTTTCTAAAATAAATTTCGCCCGAAAAAAAATCCTAATAAAATATAAAAAAATTCTAAAAATTCCAGAAACAATTTTCACCGTCCAAACCTAAAATTTAGGACAAGATGAACATTTTCTTGACTAAGATGCCATTTTCAAAAATGCAATATTTTTCTAATTCAAATAAAATAGCAAATAGAATACCAAAAAAATCATAATTTGATTTTAAAATTCTGTGTCCAATATTTCTCTTAGGTTGAAGAAGTCATATTATCTTCTCTCATATATTTTAATATTGGAAATAATTGGAGAGAAAAATAGTAAAATCAAATTGGTTCTTTCTTCAAATTTGAAATAAATTCAAATATGAATTTTGTGAAACCTCCAACTCTCTCCTTGGGTCCTTGAGTTGCTTAAGATTTCTAGGATCTCAACCAAATGCAAGAATAAAAATGACATGCATATGATGATCTATGTATAACATCCAAATTAAAAATTGGGATGTTACAGTTGTGTTCATCCCCCATTTCCTTCACGGACTAGGGTTTTCCCTTCATCCTTTTGTCCGCGGTCTCATGTCCTACTATGGGCTAGATTTTCATGATCTAGACCCAAATTCCTTCCTCAACCTTTCAGCGTTTCTCGTCATGTGTGAGGCATTCCTCCGCGTCCCTCCCCACTTCGGCCTATGGCTCAGGGTCTTCAATGTGAAGCCAAAGGTGGTCGAGGGCAAACACGCGAAGTGCGGCGGCGCTATGGTGAGCAAACTCCCCAACGTCACCTGGCCAAAGGGGACCCTTGTATGGCGCGTCATAGGATGGCAGCAGGGGTGATTCTATATCACGGAACCCCGCTGTAACACCCCGATGTAATGATGCTACAGTAATCCCTGGGGTAAAGTTAATCCTTTTGCTAAAGAAGTGTTTGTTCATCACTGTTCCTATCTTTTTCAAATTCCAGTTGAACTCAAATTCAAATTCTGAGTGAAATACAAAAATGCTCAAACATGAAAACTAAAATGTTCATCATGTGGAAAGTATTCTTCTGGTAATATTGGTGATAAACTAACATTTTTCCAAAATGTCTAAGTTCCCTAAACTAGTTAAAACTGTGGCTAAAGAAAATAAATTAAATGCCTTTTTAATTTATAAAAATTGCAAACTATTTCAAAACCCTCACAATCCTTTTGTGGCAGTGCCCAATAATTCTTTGAAACTATTTTGGTGAGTGGCATATTTTTGCAAAGTCAGTTGTGTCTAAAAGAAAAGCAAAAGCTACTGGAAAAAAAAGAAAAGAAAAAGGAAAGGCACCTAGCTCGACGAGCACCCGAGAATGCCGCCGCCTCCACTCGTCGGCAGCGTCGATTCCACCCGATTCCGGGGAAACCACCACCACCACTGGACGCGGCACTCGCTGCTCGTTCGAACGCGCCCAAGCGCGCGCGAAACCACCCATCATTGATGAAATCCGACGCGTTCCGGTGACGCGCTACCGTGTTTTGGGTCACCGGAGCAACTCTGGCGTCGGCAGCCGACGTGGCTATGCGGGCCCCACCCCTAGGTCACGACCAGTGGGCCATGGGGACCCGTTGACTGGGTTGACCCAGTCAACATGCTGACTGGGCAGCCCGGTACCTCTGACATGTAGGCCCAACCACATAATTAAGCTAATTAAAAGGTTTTTGTAATTAGAAGTAATTAGTATTCCAATCTGCTACTAACTTGTGGGGCCCAGTTGTTAATTAACCTCGTTTTAGTTAGTTTAAATTTCTGTTAGTCCATTGTCTATGACAGGTGGGACCCACTGGTCAGTTTGACCTGGTCAGCCGTCCTGTTGATTGCTGACATCACAATGACGTCGTGCTGATGTCATAACTCATTCTGTTAATTTAATTATTTCCAGAAAATGTTTAAAACGTAGAAAAATCATAAAATAATTCGTAACTCGGATGAAAATGTTTTCTACATGAAAGTAGCTTAGAAAAATCCAATGAATCCAAATACGCGTTCCGTTCATCTATCACATGCCCCTAGCATGCTGAACATGGAACATTCCCCCTCCGATCTGTCTGACACAAATCCAGAACCGGGAAAACATTCCCGGTTGAATTCCCCTTTCACCTTATTCGTGTAGCCATACCTTAGGTCACACCCGGCACAACATATTGCCATCTTATGCTTTGTGATGCTATGTTTGCTTTATATTTATTGTTTCATCCCCCTCTTCTCTTTGGTAGCCCCGAGACTGATGCTGCCCCTGTGATTGACTACGTCAACGACGAAACTTCTTCCTTTTCAGCAGAGCTTCCAGGCAAGCCCCCCCTTTGGCCATCCCGCCATCGCCCATTCTATTCTATGATGCTTGCATTAGATTTTGCTACTGTAATTGATTGCTCCTATTCCGATGCATAGCCTGCTTTTGTAACCTGCTTATTGTTACCTACCTTCTTATCCTAAACTGCTTAGCATAGGTTGGTTAGTGATCCATTAGTGACCCCCACCTTGTCCTTGTTGCCCCTGCTTCATCATCGACGACTCGATCAACGCGATCGACGACCAGAGCCCGACACCTCACATCACATCACGCCCCTTTTGTTGCTCGACTCTGCAGAGTTACCATTGAGTGTCGCGCGTGGTCCCTCATACATCACTCATGATGAGATCTCTGTAGTGTAGCTATTCGGTCGTGGTCATCGAGGGTGATTTCCTCCTTAACCACTTCCGATACGACTCTGTCATGAAACCTTCAATGTGAACCTTGAGGGTGGTTCCTCTTACATTCACCTTGATGATTACATCGAGTGGAATCCATTGGGGGTGATTCCTCGGGTTTTCCCCTTGATGTTTGGACACACGAATACTTGGACTTTCCAACTATTACTTGGAAAGGCGGGTCGACCCTGAGGGGTACCCGCGAGTGATGTGGAGACGTGTTAACCTGGAGGGTACCCAAGAGTTGAATACGAGGCGTGGCCGGGCATTCTTAGCCCTTGCCACAAGTCCTCGAGACAGGGCGACGGGGTTACATCTTTCATGGGTCTCTGCTCGTGACTGCACTACCAACACACTAACGGTTTGGATATTTGATCCGAGGGGGTGATAGCACTAACCATCACGTGGGCATAGTATGGGCATTCTGCGTCGTATGCATAAGCCGAAGCTTAATAGACATCAGCGACTGAGCAACGCACGCCGGGTTGGACTGCGTAAGCACCTGCCTTTTTAAGGAGGTAGCTAGGTCTGCTCACCGGCCACGTTCGCAACATGCAGGCGTTCCCGGGGCGATGGCCCATGACCCCTGGGGGCATAGGGTTAGTCCAGCATGCTGACCTCTCTATTAAGCCTAGGTCTGGTTGCGGCGTATTGTTTGGCCGAGGCCGGGCATGACCCAGGAAAGTGTGTCTGGCCGGAGCTAATCGAGCGAGGTGGGTAAGTTGGTGCACCCCTGCAGGGAACAAAACATCTATAGATATCCTATCCTACGGTAACACACACTCGGAGTAGTATCCCGATCGATACAACTAGAACTAGATAGTTGAGGTGATAACTGGATAGTATGGCTCTGGGATTGCTTTCTCGTAGGGAGTCGAGAAAGGATCTCTGGCCGAGGTTGATAACACTACTGCTACTTTACTTTATGCTACTCTTATCTCTTGTGATGCTGCAAGATGCTTGAAGAAGTTGAAGATGCTAGTCTTTGATAGGACTAGGCTTTCCCCTTCTGTTCTGGTGTAACACCCCGGATGTAACTTTCCATATTTGTATCTCCAACTCTTGCCATTTTCGGTGATGTGATATGATATTCCCTCTGTGGTTGGGTTTTGTCTTTTGTTCTTGCATTTTTATTCATGTCATGCATACCATATCATGTCATCATGTGCATCTCATTTGCATACGTGTTCGTCTCATGCATCCGAGCATTTTCCCCGTTGTCCGTTTCGCAATCCGACACTCCCACATGCACCGGTGCACCCCCCTCTTATCTTCTTTCCGTGTGCGGGTGTTGAACGTTCTCGAAATGTACCGAGCCTTGCCAAGTGGCCCTAGTATAGCACCGGTAGACCACCTGTCAAGTTTCGGGTCATTTGGAGCTCGTTTGGTACTCCAACGGTTATCCGCATATCCGCAAAGGCCTCTTTTAAGTTGCAGACCAACAACCCTCCAAAACAGCCCAATAACCCATCTAACTCTCCTCCATGCTCTCGGTCGTTCGATCACGATCGTGTGGGCGAAAACTACACCTCATTTGGAACTCCTAGCTCCCTCTACCTATAAATAAGCCTCCCCCTCCGAAATCCCGGATCAAATCCCCCCGAAACCCTAAAATTTCCCCTTCCGCCGCCACCGGACACGTCCGGCCGCAGCCGGACACGTCCGGCTCGCCCCGCCGCCGCCACGTGTCGCCGCCGGGTTCGTCCGCCGCCCGCCGCCGCCGCGGCCCGCCTAGGCCCGCGCGGGGCCCTTCCCGGCCCGTGTCGCCGCCGCCGCCGCCCCGCGGGCGCCCGAGGGCGTCGCCGCCGCCCCGCGCCCTCCGGTCGCCGCCTTCGGTCACCGCCGCCGTTGCCTCCGTGCCGCC
>NC_041393.1:618746102-618755526 GCF_002162155.2 Triticum dicoccoides | reverse complement strand
CCGCCTCCGCCCGCGCCACCGGCTGCCGCCCTCTCCGGCCCTCCTCCGTCGCAGGCGCCGGATCCGGCCGCTCCGGCCCTTCTCCGGCCGCGCCCCGACTCCGACGCCGTCATCCTCCTCTCTCCGGCGAGCCGCGCTGCCGCGCGCGCCAGATCCAGATCCAGCGGTTGAACTTCCCCCCTCCGTTTTCACTAAGTATGTTATTCTGCTGTAAAAATCATTGCATGTTCATTGCATCACATCTTCGCATCTGTAGCTTCGTTTTGGGCGTGTAATATGTCAAATTGTTCGCCTCGAAGAGTACATCATTTCATTACGTTGCATCATTTGCAGTTGAGGTCACCTTGATGCCCGAAATGCTGTTGGAAGAGGGCTTCATATCGTTAGTTTCAGAATCTTATCAGCACGAGCTCTTTTGTCATTTTTGCCATGATTGATGTGTGCATCCTATGAGGGTGATCCCTAAATTTGTTTTGAACTAGGCTATGTCTTCTTTACAGAGGTGCTTACCATGTATTTTTTTGATCAATCTGGTGACTAGCACAAGCTTGCAAACTAGGCTTCGTGTTAACGCTGATTTTAGTTCCTGTTTTGCTGTAATTTTGGTGCCATGTAAATATGTTGCTACAGAGTAATCGATGCATAATTTGAGATACTTCAGTAAGGGTGTTTTGAAAACATTGTTTTGCTCTATCCATCCATTGTCATGGTTGCAATTATGGAGTAGTCTAGCATGTCATTTTCGTGCTCTACTTTTGCTTCAAATTGTTTCCTGGCAGATTGTTTACATGTTATTCAATTTGGCCGCGGTTGTTGTAGTTGGTCCGGGTATGCTATGATGTTATTTCTTGCCATGTATAGCTTCTATGACATGCCTTCTTGATGGATGTGTGCTTAGTTTATCATGAGGTGCTCTGTAGTGAGTGCTTCGAGCTCACGAAGGTGCCTTCATAATTATTTCAATGCCATGCTTTGTTTGCAGAAATCTGTTAACGAAACTTGCTATGTTTACGTGGGTGCCATCATATTTTCTAGTCCTTTTTGGCTTATGGTCAGTAAGGGACTTTTGATCTATGCTTTGAGTATATTCATGCCATGTCTTATTTTGCTATTATAAGTTCCTGTAGCATGTTGATAACCTGCTCTGAACATTGCTTCGTGCTGCTGTTTATGCCATGTCCAACCTGATAATTTTATGCACTTTCTCCAGGCTTGTTTGAACCTGTTATGATGTGATTTAGCCGTAGCTCAGTGTTACTCTTTTGTAAAGCATCTCCTGTAGATGATCTCTATATGTTTTGTTTTTATGTTGGGGTGCTGTAGCATAGTTTATTGTTGCATGCTAAGTAGCATCGTGCTGTTAATCGCAGCTTTGTGCCATACTTGTCTTGCTTGCCATTTGCAAACCGTGCATCCGAATCCGGTGATCTTTATGTCGATTTCAACCGAAATCATCTTATCTTTCCAGTGGCATACTTGGTTTTCCTAGTTGATGCCTTGTTCATCATCTTTCCTTCCGAAGCACGCATAGGCATTGCATACCACATCCCGCATTTCATGACATGTAGTGCATCATGTTGCTTGTGCATTGCACCGTGATTTATTGTGGTTCCTTGTGTTCTTGCTTTGGGTAGAGCCGGGAGACGAGTACGTGCACGAGGAACCTGTTGAGTATGCTAACGAGGATCCAGCGTTCGACAACTCTGAGAACCTTGCAGGCAAGATGATCATACCTTCGAAATCATTACTATCTTTGCTTGCTAGTTTTCGCTCTATCGCTATGTTAGCCCCACCTGCCTTTGTTTACCATGCCTCCCTATTGCCATGTTAAACCTCTTACCAACTTGTCCTAGCAACCATTGATTGGCTATGTCACCGCTTCCGCTCAGCCCCTCTTATAGCATTGTTAGCTGCAGGTGAAGCTGAAGGTTGTTCCAGGTCGGAACGTGGTTATTTCGGGATATCACAATATCTCCTATTTATATTAATGCACCTTATATACTTGGCAAAGGGTGGAAGGCTCGGCCTTATGCCTAGTGACTTGTTCCACTCTTGCTGCCTTAGTTCCGTTTACCGGCGTTGTGTTCCTTGATATTGCATTCCTTACACGGTTGGGTGATTTATGGGACCCCCTTAACAGTTCGCTTTTAATAAAACTCCTCCAGCAAGGCCCAACCTTGGTTTTACCATTTGCCACCTAAGCCCTTTTCCTTGGGTTTTCGCGAGCCCAAGGGTCATCTTTATTACCCCCCGGGCCAGTGCTCGTCGTGAGTGTTGGTCCAACCTGTCAACCGCCGGTGGCCACCAGGGGCAACTCTGGGCTGGCCTACCGGAAGTTTGGACGATCTGGTATGCCCTGAGAACGAGATATGCGCAGCTCCTATCAGGATTTGTCGGCGCATCGGGTGGCTTTGCTGGTCTTGTTTTACCATTATCGAAATGTTTTGCGAACCGGGATTCCGAGACTGATCGGGTCTTCCCGGGAGAAGGTCTATTCCTTCGTTGACCGTGAGAGCTTGTGATGGGCTGAGTTGGGACACCCCTGCAGGGTATATAATATTTCGAAAGTCGTGCCCACGGTTATGAGGCAGATGGGAATTTGTTAATGTCCGGTTGTAGATAACTTGACACTTGACTTCATTAAAACACATCAACCGTGCGTGTAGCCGTGATGGTCTCTTCTCGGCGGAGTCCGGGAAGTGAACACTATTTGTGTTATGCTTGACGTGAGTAGTTTCAGGATCACTTCTTGATTGCTTATAGCTTCTCGACCGATGCGTTGCTTCTCTTCTCGCTCTCACTTGCGTATGTTAGCCACCATATTTGCTTAGTGCTTGCCGCAGCTCCACCATATTACACCTTTCCTACATATGAGCTTAAATAGTCTTGATCTCACGGGTGTGAGATTGCTGAGTCCCCGTGGCTCACAGATTCTACCAAAACAGATGCAGGTGCCGAGGATACTGGCGTAGATGGCGCAACTGAGCTGAAGTGGGAATTTGATGAGGCCCTTGGTCGTTACTATGTATCATTTCCAGATGATCAGTAGAGGTGCCTAGTCGGGACGATCGGGGATCTATGTAGCATTTGGGGTAGTCTTCTTTTATTTTGGTTCCGTAGTCGGACCTTGAGTGTAATCTGGATGATGGATGTCTATTTATGTATTGTGTGAAGTGGCGACTGTAAGCCAACTATGTATCTTTCCCCTTATGTATTACATGGGTTGTGCGAAGATTACCTCACTTGCGACATTGCTTTCAATGCGGTTATGCCTCTAAGTCGTGCTTCGGCACGTGGGAGATATAGCCGCATCGAGGGCGTTATAAGTTGGAATCAGAGCCATCCCCGACTTAGGAGCCCCCTACTTGATTGTTTGCTGGCGATGTTGAGTCTAGAACAAAAATGTTTTGGGTCTTAGGATTATATATATCGGAGAGTAGGATTCTTTTTACTCCTCAGTCCCTTCGTCGCTCTGGTGAGGTCTCCTGACGTAGATGTTTTGACTATCCTCTTCTCAAATTACTCAAAAAAAATTTAGGATCACGCGATTTATCTTGGAATCGTTTCGATGGTTTTGTGACGAGAACATTGTTCTTGGTGCCTCCTGACATTTAGGGGTTGTGGCAGTGTCCCGGGGAGTTGAGCTCCGAGGTGTTGTTGTCACAATTTTATCGTTGCAGTTCTGGAATACCTGAGATTTGCCGACATCGAAAATCTCTTTTATGCAGTTGTTGGTGAGATAACCCTCATAACCCAGGACTGGGGCGATCTCGGGAGTATTGCCATAACTCGTATAACGGATGCTTTTTGAAGGTTGAGGTACACGATTTTTGAAGGTTTCTTGGTTATGTGTTGACGGATGGATACATCTGGATGTAGGGATTGTTAGTTTGGGTGAGATATTGTGCTTCCGCTGTATCCCCAACACCAGATTGCATAACCGGAAAGTTTCGGGAGTTTATAGGTGGGATTCAAGTACCTCTAGCATTTCTTCCCGCAGATATTTGGTTTGTGATTGGGTAATCCTTACCACTTATTTGTTCCAGTTGTACCTTGTTTATTTCATTCATCAATCTCTATTCAAGTGGCTTCTCACCTTAATGGACGTGTGACGTTTACTTTGGAATTCATTCGTCCATCTTTGTTCGAATGTTTATTGTGAAGACTATATGTTGCAATTTCTATCCGATTGATTCAACTTGTCTATCTCTCTATCAAGATGCTAACGGATGTCAACCTCTTCAGGATGGCTCCGCCAACGCGTCAGAATCCGGATCGCAATGATGGAGTCAGGCGAACCCTCCACCTCCACCTCCGCCTCCGGAGGCATGGCAAGCTTTGATGGCAGCCTCTAACGCCCATGCTCAGATGATGATCCAGCTCATGCAAGAGCGCAACCAAGGCCAAGGCAACCAAGGGAATCAAGGTCAAGGGCAGTTCAATCATCAGCCTCAGTTTCTAACCCTCAACCAATTCCTTGCAAATCAGCCGAAGTCTTTCAGCTACTGTGCCGAGGCCACGGACGTCGATGATTGGCTCGTGGATATCAACAAGCATTTTGAATGCAGCAATGTCAGGCCTGAGGACTATGTCAAGTTCACTTCTTTTCAGCTCAAGGACCAGGTAGCTGATTGGTTCCAGCAATACAAGGATTCTAGAGGTGGTCGAGTGATTACTTGGACTGATTTCTGTCGGGACTTTAAAGCTCACCATATTCCTACCAGTGTTGTTGAGAGCAAGCGTGAGGAATTCCGCAATCTCAAGCAAGGCAACATGTCAGTGTATGAATAAAACAAGCAGTTTCAGAAACTTGCTCGCTTTGCTAAGCAAGATGTTCCAGATGAGAAGAGTATGATCTATCAGTTCAGAGGTGGCCTTAGAGAGGATCTGCATTTAGCTCTCGTTCTTGTTGAGCCTACTCAGTTTGATAATTTCTACAATATGGCACTCAAGCAAGAAGGTGCTCAGCTCAAGTGTGAGGCTTGTAAGAAGAGAATCAGGGATGCAGTGCAATCTTCTTCTTCCTCACAAGTGGCAGCTAAGCAGCAGAAGTTCTACCTGCCTCCTCCTCCGTTTCGTCAGCCTTACCAACAGAATAACTCAGGTGGTCGTGGATTTTCCCACCCACCCATCCCAAGCTTTCAGAACAAGTCTCAGCCTCAAGCTCCAAGGTCAAGTGCTCCTTATCATCGTCCGCTCTCAGAAGTGACTTGCAACAAGTGCCAGCAGAAAGGTCACTACGCGAACAAATGCTTAAATCAAAGGCACCTTCCTCCTCCTCCTCCTGTGAGATCTTCAAGCAATGCAGTGGTCAAGCATAATTCAAGTTTGCAAAGGTCAACATGTTGAATGCAGCTCAGGCAGAGGATTCTTCAGATGTGATTATCGGTAATCTTCGAGTTAATGATATTCCTGCAAAAGTTTTATTCGATATTGGTGCATCGCATAGTTTCATCTCAAGACCTTTTTCATCTAAGCATGAGATGGTTTTTCAAGATTTGCCTAGACCGTTATCAGTTGTCTCTCCGGGTAAATTCATGAACGCAAGCTCCATGGTTCTGGATGTTTCCATCCAGATGGGCGACTATAAATTTCTGTCTTCTCTAGTTGTTCTTGGCGATTCTGATATTGATCTTATTCTTGGGATGGACTGGCTTTCTAAGCACAAGGCTCAGCTTGATTGTGCTGCCAGGCAAATTGAATTGACACACCCTTCTGAGGATGTTATCATCTATGCTGCTCGCGATGAAACCATTTGGTTGTTTTATCTCAATGAGAAGGGCGAATTGGATGCTATTTCTCAAATTCCAGTCGTTTGTGAGTACCAAGATGTCTTTCCAGAAGAGCTTCCGGGTATGCCTCCTCATCGGCCAGTCGAGTTCGTTATTGATCTTGATCCTGGAACAGAACCCGTTTGCAAACGTCCATACAAGCTTGGACCCAAGGAGCTGAAGGAGTTGAAGAAGCAGCTCGATGAACAAGAGCGTCTGGGTTTGATCAGACCGAGTTCTTCCCCATGGGGTTGTGGAGTTCTTTTTGTCCAGAAGAAGGATGGCACGGACCGACTTTGTGTCGATTACCGTCCGTTGAACAAGAAGACAATCAAGAACAAGTATCCACTTCCCAACATCAATGAGCTTTTCGAGCAACTCAAAGGCGCTAAAGTCTTCTCCAAGCTTGACCTTCATATGGGTTATCATCAGATTCGCATTCGTGAACAAGACATTCCCAAGACAACATTCAGAACAAGCTATGGTTCTTCTGAATATACTGTCATGTCTTTCGGCCTTGTCAATGCTCCTCCAACGTTCTCTCGCATGATGAACTTTATCTTCAACCCATACACCAATGAATTTGTTCTGGTGTATCACGATGATATTTTGGTCTTCTCCGAGAATAAGCAGGATCATGCCAAACATTTGCGATTGGTGCTTGACAAGCTCAGAGAGCATCAATTCTATGCGAAGTTTTCCAAATGTGAGTTCTGGCTTGATGAAGTTCTTTATCTTGGTCACATCATCTCCGCCAAGGGAATTGCTGTTAATCCGGCGAAGGTTTCTGCAGTTGTGAATTGGGAACCTCCTCAGAATGTCAAGCAGCTCCGCAGTTTTCTCGGTCTTGCAAGCTATTGCCGAAGATTCATTGAGAACTTCTCTAAGATTGCAAAGCCTCTTTCCAACCTCCTCCAGAAGCATGTCAAGTATGTCTGGACGCCTGAGTGCGACGTCGCTTTCAACACCCTCAAAGAGAAGCTAGTCACAGCTCCTGTTTTGACTCCTCCTGATGAATCCAAGCCATTCGAAGTTTTCTGTGATGCTTCCCTTCAAGGTCTCGGTGCTGTGTTGATGCAAGAGAAGAAAGTTGTGGCCTATACCTCTCGTCAGTTGAAGCCCAACGAAAAGAACTACCCCACTCACGATCTTGAGTTGGCGGCAGTTGTCCATGCATTGATAACATGGAGACATCTCTTATTAGGAAGGCAAGTGGACATTTTCACCGATCACAAGAGCCTCAAGTATATCTTCACTCAACCCAACCTTAACCTCATGCAAACTCGATGGGTCGAAATGATTCAGGAGTACAATCCGAATATCGAATATACTCCTGGCAAGGCGAATGTGATTGCAGATGCTCTGAGCCGAAAGGCTTATTGCAACAGTCTAATTCTCAAGCCATTTCAACCAGATCTTTGTGAAGCCTTCCGCAAGCTGAATCTTCAAGTTGTTCCTCAAGGATTTCTTGCCAACCTCATAGTCTCTCCTACTTTGGAAGATCAAATTCGTGAGGCACAACTCCTGGATACCATGGTGAAGAAGGTGAAACATGGTATTGACAAGCGCATTCCTAAATACAAGTGTTATCGCTTCGATGACAAATATACTCTTTTCTTCGAGGATCGAATTGTGGTTCCCAAAGGTGAGCTGAGAAAAGTCATCATGAATGAGGCACACAATTCCCTCCTATCCATTCATCCTGAAAGTACGAAGATGTACCATGACCTCAAGCAGTCATATTGGTGGACTCGAATGAAGCGAGAGATTACTCAATTCGTGAATGAATGTGATGTCTGCAGAAGAGTGAAAGCAGAACACCAAAGACCAGCCGGTCTCCTCCAATCTCTTGCTATTCCGGAATGGAAGTTTGACCATATCGAGATGGACTTCGTGACTAGTTTTCGTAAATCCAAGCGTGGAAATGATGCTATCTTCGTTGTCATTGACAAGCTTACCAAAGTGGCTCATTTTCTTCCTATCAAAGAATCTATCACAGCAGCTCAGCTGGCAGAGCTATACACCTCCAGAATTGTCTCCTTGCACGGCATTCCACAATTGATATATTCAGATCGTGGAAGCATATTCACTTCTAATTTCTGGGACTCCTTTCAGACGGCCATGGGTTCCAACATTCGTTTCAGCACAGCTTTCCATCCTCAAACAAGTGGCCAAGTCGAGCGAGTCAATGAAATCCTGGAAGATATGCTCAGGGCTTGTGTCATCTCTTTCGGTATGAAGTGGGAAGATTGTCTTCCATATGTCGAGTTCTCCTACAACAACAGCTTCCAAGCGAGTTCGGGCAAGGCTCCATTCGAAATTCTCTATGGTAGAAAGTGCCGTACTCCTCTCAATTGGTCTGAGACAGGTGAACGCCAACTTCTTGGCAACGACTTGATCACAGAAGCCAAAGAAATGTGCAAAGTCATTCGTGAGAATCTCAAAGCCGCGCAATCGCGCCAAAAGAGTTACTATGATAGCAAGCACCGTGACTTGGCTTTTGAAATCGGAGACCATGTCTACCTCCGCGTCTCTCCAATGAAAGGCACTCGTCGCTTCGGTATCAAAGGGAAGCTTGCCCCTAGATACGTGGGTCCTTTCAAGATCATTGGCAAAAGAGGCGATCTCGCCTATTAACTTGAGCTTCCATCCAACTTTGCAAACGTGCACGATGTGTTTCACGTGTCACAGCTTCGCAAGTGCTTCAAGACTCCTGAGCACACTATCAACTTCGAAGAGATCGACCTCCAAGAAGATCTCTCTTATCACGAGCATCCCATTGCTATTCTTGAAGAGACCGAGCGCAAGACTCGCAACAAGTCAATCAAATTCCTGAAAGTGAAGTGGTCACACCATTCCGAACGAGAAGCCACCTGGGAGCGCGAGGATCACCTCTGTTCTAAATATCCGGAGTTCTTTCAGTCCTAGATCTCGGGACGAGATCCTCTTGTAGTGGTGGAGTGTTGTAACACCCCGGATGTAACTTTCCATATTTGTATCTCCAACTCTTGCCATTTTCGGCGATGTGATATGATATTCCCTCCGTGGTTGGGTTTTGTCTTTTGTTCTTGCATTTTTATTCATGTCATGCATACCATATCATGTCATCATGTGCATCTCATTTGCATACGTGTTCGTCTCATGCATCCGAGCATTTTCCCTGTTGTCCGTTTCGCAATCCGACACTCCCACATGCACCGGCGCACCCCCTCTTATCTTCTTTCCGTGTGCGGGTGATGAACGTTCTCGGAATGTACCGAGCCTTGCCAAGTGGCCCTGGTATAGCACCGGTAGACCACCTGTCAAGTTTCGGGTCATTTGGAGCTCATTTGGTACTCCAACGGTTATCCGCATATCCGCAAAGGCCTCTTTTAAGTTGCAGCCCAACAACCCTCCAAAACAGCCCAATAACCCATCTAACTCTCCTCCATGCTCTCGGTCCTTCGATCACAATCGTGTGGGCAAAAACTACACCTCATGTGGACACTCCTAGCTCCCTCTACCTATAAATAAGCCTCCCCCTCCGAAATCTCGGATCAAATCCCCCCGAAACCCTAAAATTTCCCCTTCGGCCGCCACCGGACACGTCCGGCTCACCCCGCCGCCGCCACGTGTCGCCGCCGGGTTGGTCCGCCGCCCGCCGCCGCCGCGGC
>NC_041393.1:618685129-618745661 GCF_002162155.2 Triticum dicoccoides | reverse complement strand
CCTCCGTTTTTCACTAAGTCTGTTATTCTGCAGTAAAAATTATTGCATGTTCATTGCATGACATCTTCGCATCCGTAGCTCCGTTTTGGGCGTGTAATATGTCAAATTGTTCGCCTCGAAGAGTACATCATTTCATTCCACTGCATCATTTGCAGTTGAGGTCACGTTGATGCCCGAAATGCTGTTGGAAGAGGGCTTCATATCGTTAGTTTCAGAATCTTATCAGCACGAGCTCTTTTGTCATTTTTGCCATGATTGATGTGTGCATCCTATGAGGGTGATCCCTAAATTTGTTTTGAACTAGGCTATGTCTTCTTTACAGAGGTGCTTACCATGTATTTTTTTGATCAATGTGGTGACTAGCACAAGCTTGCAAACTAGGCTTCGTGTTAACGCTGATTTTAGTTCCTGTTCTGCTGTAATTTTGATGCCATGTAAATATGTTGCTACAGAGTAATCCATGCATAATTTGAGATACTTCAGTAAGGGTGTTTTGAAAACATTGTTTTGCTCTATCCATCCATGGTCATGGTTGCAATTATGGAGTATTCTAGCATGTCACTTTCGTGCTCTACTTTTTCTTCAAATTGTTTCCTGGCAGATTGTTTACATGTTATTCAATTTGGCCGAGGTTGTTGTAGTTGGTCCGGGTATTCTATGATGTTGTTTCTTGCCATGTATAGCTTCTATGACATGCCTTCTTGATGGATGTGTTCTTAGTTTATCATGAGGTGCTCTGTAGTGAGTGCTTCAAGCTCGCGAAGGTGCCTTCATAATTATTTCAATGCCATGCTTTGTTTGCAGAAATCTGTTAACGAAACTTGCTATGTTTACGTGGGTGCCATCATATTTTCTAGTCCTTTTTGGCTTATGGTCAGTAAGGGACTTTTGATCTATGCTTTGAGTAGATTCATGCCATGTCTTATTTTGCTATTATAAGTTCCTGTAGCATGTTGATAACCTGCTCTGAACATTGCTTCGCGCTGCTGTTTATGCCATGTCCAACCTGATAATTTTATGCACTTTCTCCAGGCTTGTTTGAACCTGTTATGATGTGATTTAGCCGTAGCTCAGTGTTACTCTTTTGTAAAGCATCTCCTGTAGATGATCTCCATATGTTTTGTTTTTATGTTGGGGTGCTGTAGCATAGTTTATTGTTGCATGCTAAGTAGCATCGTCCTGTTAATCGCAGCTTTGTGCCATACTTGTCTTGCTTGCCATTTGCAAACCGTGCATCCGAATCCGGTGATCTTTATGTCGATTTCAACCGAAATCATCTCATCTTTCCAGCGGCAAACTTGGTTTGCCTAGTTGATGCCTTGTTCATCATCTTTCCTTCCGAAGCACGCATAGGCATTGCATACCACATCCCGCATTTCATGACATGTAGTGCATCATGTTGCTTGTGCATTGCACCGTGATTTATTGTGGTTCCTTGCTTGTGTTCTTGCTTTGGGTAGATCCGGGAGATGAGTACGTGCACGAGGAACCTGTTGAGTACGCTAACGAGGATCCAGCCTTCGACAACTCTGAGAACCTTGCAGGCAAGATGATCATACCTTCGAAATCATTACTATCTTTGCTTGTTAGTTTTCGCTCTATCGCTATGTTAGCCCCATCTGCCTTTGTTTACCATGCCTCCCTATTGCCATGTTAAACCTCTAACCAACCTATCCTAGCAACCATTGATTGGCTATGTCACCGCTTCCGCTCAGCCCCTCTTATAACATTGTTAGCTGCAGGTGAAGCTGAAGGTTGTTCCAGGTCGGAGCGTGATTATTTCGGGATATCACAATATCTCCTGTTTATATTAATGCACCTTATATACTTGGCAAAGGGTGGAAGGCTCGGCCTTATGCCTAGTGACTTGTTCCACTCTTGCCACCATAGTTCCGTTTACCGGTGTTATGTTCCTTGATATTGCATTCCTTACATGGTTGGGTGATTTATGGGACCCCCTTAACAGTTCGCTTTGAATAAAACTCCTCCAGCAAGGCCCAACCTTGGTTTTACCATTTGCCACCTAAGCCCTTTTCCTTGGGTTTTCGCGAGCCCAAGGGTCATCTTTATTACCCCCCGGGCCAGTGCTCGTCGTGAGTGTTGGTCCAACCTGTCAACCACTGGTGGCCACCAGGGGCAACTCTGGGCTGGCCTACTGGAAGTTTGGACGATCTGGTGTGCCCTGAGAACGAGATATGCACAGCTCCTATCGGGATTTGTCGGCGCATCGGGTGGCTTTGCTAGTCTTGTTTTACCATTGTCCAAATGTTTTGCGAACCGGGATTCCGAGACTGATTGGGTCTTCCCGAGAGAAGGTCTATTCCTTCGTTGACCGTGAGAGCTTGTGATGGGCTGAGTTGGGACACCCCTGCAGGGTATATGATCTTTCGAAAGCCATGCCCGCGGTTATGAGGCAGATGGGAATTTGTTAATGTCCGGTTGTCGATATCTTGACACTTGACTTCATTAAAATACATCAACCGTGTGTGTAGCCGTGATGGTCTCTTCTCAGTGGAGTCCGGGAAGTGAACACGGTTTGTGTTATGCTTGACGTGAGTAGTTTCAGGATCACTTCTTGATCGCTTCTAGCTTCTCGACCGATGCGTTGCTTCTCTTCTCGCTCTCACTTGCGTATGTTAGCCACCATATTTGCTTAGTGCTTGCCGCAGCTCCACCATATTACACCTTTCCTACCTATGAGCTTAAATAGTCTTGATCTCGCGGGTGTGAGATTGCTGAGTCCCCGTGGCTCACAGATTCTACCAAAACAGATGCAGGTGCCGAGGATACTGGCACAGATGGCGCAACTGAGCTGAAGTGGGAATTTGATGAGGCCCTTGGTCGTTACTATGTATCGTTTCCAGATGATCAGTAGAGGTGCCCAGTCGGGAAGATCGGGGATCTGTGTAGCATTTGGGGTAGTCTTCTTTTATTTTGGTTCCGTAGTCGGACCTTGAGTGTAATCTGGATGATGGATGTTTATTTATGTATTGTGTGAAGTGGCGACTGTAAGCCAACTATGTATCTTTTCCCTTATGTATTACATGGGTTGTGCAAAGATTACCTCACTTGCGACATTGCTTTCAATGCGGTTATGCCTCTAAGTCGTGCTTCGACACGTGGGAGATATAGCCACATCGAGGGCGTTACATCTGGCATTCTATAGTTCACTCGACAGATACCACCCATTTTATTGATACCGATGCATATGTAGTGTAGATCCTTGCTTGCGAGTGTTGGGGAACGTAGCAGAAATTCAAAAATTTCCTACGTGTCACCAAGATCTATCTATGGAGAAACCAGCAACGAGGGGAAGGAAAGTGCATCTACATACCCTTGTAGATAGCTAAGCAGAAGCGCTCAAGAGAACGGGGTTGAAGGAGTCGTACTCGTTGTGATCCAAATCACCGGAGATCCTAGTGCCGAACGGACGGCACCTCCGCGTTCAACACACGTACAGCCCGGTGTGGTCTCCCATGCCTTGATCCAGCAAGGAGAGAGGGAGAGGTTGAAGAAGACTCCATCCAGCAGCAGCACAACGGTGTGGCGTGGCAATCCTGCAGGGCTTCGCCAAGCACTGCGAGAGAGGAGGAGTACTTGGGAGAGGGGGAGGGCTGCGCCAGAACTTGTGGTGCGGCTGCCCTCCCACCCCCCACATATATATAGGGTCAAGGGAGAAGGGGGCCGGCCCCCTCAGATCCAATCTGAGGAGGGGGCGGCGGCCAAGGGGGGGAGGAGTGCCTCCCAAGTCAAGTGGAGGTCCTCCCCCTTAAGGTTTTCCCCTTCCCATGCGCATGGGCCTTGGGGGGGCTGGTGCCCCTGGCCCATTAAGGCTAGGGCGCCCCCTTATAGACCATGCTACTGTATTGGACGTGGTGGAACAATTTCCGGAGCTCCGGACCCCTCCGAAATCCTCCGGAACCTTCTGGAAGCTTCCCGGTACAATACCGAAATAACCCGAACTTTTCCCGGAACCCGAACAACAACTTTCCATATATAAATCTTTACCTCCGGACCATTCCGGAACTCCTCGTGACGTCTGAGATCTCATCCGGGACTCCGAACAACATTCGGTAACCACATATGAACTTCCTTTATAACCCTAGCGTCATCGAACCTTAAGTGTGTAGACCCTACGGGTTCGGGAACCAAGCAGACATGACCGAGACGTTCTCCGGTCAATAACCAACAGCGGGATCTGGATACCCATGTTGGCTTCCACATGTTCCACGATGATCTCATCAGATGAACCACGATGTCAAGGACTCAATCAATCCCGTATACAATTCCCTTTGTCTAACGGTATTGTACTTGCCCGAGATTCGATCGTCGGTATGCCGATACCTTGTTCAATCTCGTTACCGGCAAGTCTCTTTACTCGTTCCATAACACATCATCCCGTGATCAACCCCTTGGTCACATTTTGCACATTATGATGATGTCCTACCGAGTGGGCCCGGAGATACCTCTCCATTTACACGGAGTGACAAATCCTAGTCTCGATTCGTGCCAACCCAACAGACACTTCCGGAGATACCTGTAGTGCACCTTTATAGCCACCCAGTTACATTGTGACATTTGGTACACCCAAAGCATTCCTACGGTATCCGGGAGTTGCACAATCTCATAGTCTAAGGAAATGATACTTGACATTAGAAAAGCTTTAGCATATGAACTACGATCTTTGTGCTAGGCTTAGGATTGGGTCTTGTCCATCACATCATTCTTCTAATGATGTGATCCCGTTATCAACGACATCCAATGCCCATGGTCAGGAAACCGTAACCATCTGTTGATCAACGAGCTAGTCAACTAGAGGCTTACTAGGGACATGGTGTTGTCTATGTACCCACACATGTATCTGAGTTTCCTTTCAATACAATTATAGCATGGATAATAAACGATTATCATAAACAAGGAAATATAATAATAACTAATTTATTATTTCCTCTAGGGCATATTTCCAACAGTCTCCCACTTGCACTAGAGTCAATAATCTAGTTTACATCGCCGTGTGATTAACACTCACAGGTCACATCACCATGTGACCAACATCCAAAGAGTTTACTAGTGTCACTAAAGTAGTTCACATCATCATGTGATTAAAACTCAATGAGTTCTGGGGTTTGATCATGTTTTGCTTGTAAGAAAGGTTTTAGTCAACGGGTCTGCAACATTCAGATCCGTATGTACTTCACAATTCTCTATGTCATATTGTAAATGCTGCTTCCACGCTCCACTTGAAGCTATTCCAAATGGTTGCTTCACTATACGTATCCGGTTTGCTACTCAGAGTCATTCGGATAGGTGTTAAAGCTTGCATAGACGTAACCCTTTACGCCGAACCTTTATCACCTCCATAATCGAGAAACATTTCCTTATTCCTCTAAGGATAATTTTGACCGCTGTCCAATGATCCGTTCCTGGATCATTCTTGCACCCCTTGACTGACTCATGGCAAGGCACACTTCCGGTGCGGTACACAGCATAGCATACTACAGAGCCTACGTCTGAAGCATAGGGGACGACCTTCGTCCTTTCTCTCTCTTCTGCCCTGATCGAGCTTTAACTCTTAACTTCATACCTTACAACTCAGGCAAGAACTCCTTCTTTGACTGATCCATCTTGAACACCTTCAAGATCATGTCAAGGTATGTGCTCATTTGAAAGTACCATTTAGCGTTTTTGATCTATCCTCATAGATCTTGATGCTCAATGTTCAAGCAGCTTATTCCAGGTTTTCTATTGAAAAACACCTTTCAAATAACCCTATATGCTTTCCAGAAAATTCTACATCATTTCTGATCATCAATATGTCAACAACATATACTCATCAGAAATTCTATAGTGCTCCCACTCACTTCTTTGGAAATACAAGTTTCTCATAAACCTTGTATAAACCTAAAATCCTTGATCATCTTGTCAAAGTGTATATTCCAACTCCGAGATGCTTACTCCAGTCCATGGAAGGATCGCTGGAGCAACCATACCTTTTAGCATCCTTAGGATCGACAAAACCTTTTTGATTGTATCACATACAACCTTTCCTTACGAATACTGGTAAGGAAACTCGTTTTGACATCCATCTGCCAGATTTCATAAATGCAGCTAATGTTAACATGATTCTGACGGACTTAAGCATCACTACGAATGAGAAAACCTCATCGTAGGCAACTCCTTGAACTTGTGAAAAACTCTTCGCCACAAGTCGAGCTTCATAGACGGTGACATTACCGTCCACGTCCGTCTTCTTCTTAAAGATCCATTTATCTCTATGGCTTTCCGATCATCGGGCAAGTCCACCAAAGCCCATGCTTTGTTATGATACATGGATCCTATCTCGTATTTCATGGCTTCTAACCATTTGTCGGAATATGGGCCCACCATTGCTTCTCCATAGCTCGTAGGTTCATTGTTGTCTAGCAACATGACCTTCGAGACAGGATCACCGTACCACTCCGAAGCAGTACGCGTCCGTGTCGTCCTACGAGGTTCGGTAGTGACTTGATCCGAAGCTTCATGATCACTATCATAAGCTTCCACTTCAATTGGTGTAGGTTCCACAGGAACAACTTCATGTGCCCTGCTACACACTTGTTGAAGTGACGGTTCAATAACCTCATCAAGTCTCCACCATCCTCCCACTCAATTCTTTGGAGAGAAACCTTTCCTCAAGAAAGGACCCGATTCAAGAAACAATCCCTATTGCTTTCGGATCTGAATTAGGAGGTATACCCAACTGTTTTGGGTGTCCTTTGAAGATGCATTTTATCCGCTTTGGGTTCGAGCTTATCAACCTGAAACCTTTTCACATAAGCGTCGCAGCCCCAAACTTTTAAGAAACGACAACTTAGGTTTCTTCAAACCATAGTTCAAATGGTGTCGTCTCAACGGAATTACGTGGTGCCCTATTAAAGTGAGTGCGGTTGTCACTAATGCCTAACCCATGAACGATAGTGGTAATTCGATAAGAGACATCATGGTACGCACCGTATCCAATAGGGTGCAACAATGATGTTTGGACACACCATCACGCTATGGTGTTCCAGGCGGTATTAATTGTGAAACAATTTCCACAATGTCTTAATTGTGTGCCAAAGCTTGTAACTCAGATACTCATCTCTATGATCATATCATAGACATTTTATCCTCTTGTCACGATGATCTTCAACTTCACTCTGAAATTACTTGAACCATTCAATAATTCAGACTTGTGTTTCATCAAGTAAATATACTCAACATCTACTCGAATCATCTGTGAAGTAAGAACATAATGATATTCACTACACGCCTCAGCACTCATTGGACTGCACACATCAAAATGTGTTACTTCCAACAAGTTGCTATCTTGTTCCATTTTACTGAAAAACGAGGCTTTTTAGTCATCTTGCCCATGTGGTATGATTTGCATATCTCAAGTGATTCAAAATCAAGTGACTCCAAACCATCCATCTGCATGGAGTTTCTTCATGCGTATACACCAATAGACATGGTTCGCATGTCTCAAACTTTTCAAAAATGAGTGAGTCCAAAGATCCATCAACATGGAGCTTCATCATGCGTTTTACACCAATATGACTTACATGGCAGTGCCACAAGTAAGTGGTACTATCATTACTATCTTATATCCTTTTTGGCATGAAAATGTGTATCACTATGATCGAGATTCAATAAACCATTCCTTTTAGGTGCTAGACCATTGAAGGTATTATTCAAATAAACAGGGTAACCATTATTCTCCTTAAATGAATAACCGTATTGCGACAGACATAATCCAATCATGTCTATGCTCAACGCAAACACCAATAACAATTCTTTAGGTTTAACACCAATCTCGATGGTAGAGGGAGCGTGCGATGCTTGATCACATCAACCATGGAAACACTTCCAACACGTATCGTCAGCTCACCTTTAGCTAGTCTCCGTTTATTCCGTAGCTTTTATTTCGAGTTACTAACACTTAGCAACCGAACCGGTATCTAATACCCTGGTGCTACCAGGAGTACTAGTAAAGTACACATTAACATAATGTATATCCAATATACTTCTATCGACCTTGCCAGCCTTCTTATCTACCAAGTATCTAGGGTAATTCTGCTCCAGTGGCTGTTCCCTTTATTACAAAAGCACTTAGTCTTGGGTTTGGGTTCAACCTTGGGTTTCTTCACTGGAGCAGCAACTGATTTGCCGTTTCATGAAGTGTCCCTTCTTTCCCTTGCCCTTCTTGAAACTAGTGGTTTCACCAACCATCAACAATTGATGCTCCTTCTTGATTTCTACTTTCGCGGTGTCAAACATCGTGAATACCTCAAGGATCATCATATCTATCCCTGATATGTTATAGTTCATCACGAAGCTCTAGCAGCTTGGTGGCAATGACTTTGGAGAAACATCACTATCTCATCTGGAAGATCAACTCCCACTCGATTTAAGTGATTGTTGCACTCAGACTATCTGAGCACAAGCTCAATGATTGAGATTTTCTCCCTTAGTTTGCAGGCTAAGAAAATTGTCGGAGGTCTTATACATCTTGACGTGGGCACGAGCCGGAAATCCCAATTTCAGCCCTCGAAACATCTCATATGTTCCGCGACATTTCGAAAAACGTCTTTGGTGCCTCAACTCTAAACCGTTTAACTGAACTATCACGTAGTTATCAAAACGTGTATGTCCAATGTTCGCAACATCCACAGACGACGACTGGGGTTCAACACACTAAGCAGAGCATTAAGGACATAAGCTTTCTACAGTTCGCATAATCGCTACTGTCAACTTTCAACTATATTTTCTCTAGGAACATATCTAAAACAGTGGAACTAAAGCGCGAGCTTATGACATAATTTGCAAAGATCTTTTGACTATGTTCAGGATAATTAAGTTCATCTCATGAACTCCCACTCAGATAGACATCCCTCTAGTCATCTAAGTGATTACATGATCCGAGTCAACTAGGCCGTGTTCGATCATCACGTGAGACGGACTAGTCATCATCGGTGAACATCTTCATGTTGATCGTATCTACTATACGACTCATGCTCGACCTTTCGGTCTCTTGTGTTCCGAGGCCATGTTTGTACATGCTAGGCTCGTCAAGTTAACCTAAGTGTTTCGCGTGTGTACAGCTGGCTTACACCCGTTGTATGCGAACGTAAGAATCTATGACACCCGATCATCACGTGGTGCTTCGAAACGATGAACTTTCGCAATGGTGCACAGTTAGGGGGAACACTTTCTTGAAATTTTAATGAGGGATCATCTTATTTACTACCGTCGTTCTAAGCAAATAAGATGTATAAACATGATAAACATCACATGCAATCAAATAGTGACATGATATGGCCAATATCATTTTGCTCCTTTTGATCTCCATCTTCGAGGCTCCATGATCATCATCGTCACCGGCATGACACCATGATCTCCATCATCGTGTCTTCATGAAGTTGTCTCGCCAACTATTACTTCTACTACTATGGCTACTGGTTAGCAATAAAGTAAAGTAATTACATGGCGTTGTTCAATGACACGCAGGTCATACAATAAATTAAGACAACTCCTATGGCTCCTGCCGGTTGTCATACTCATCGACATGCAAGTCGTGATTCCTATTACAAGAACATGATCAATCTCATACATCACATATCATTCATCACATTCTTCTTGGCCATATCACATCACATAGCATACCCTGCAAAAACAAGTTAGACGTCCTCTAATTGTTGTTTGATTGTTTTACGTGGCTGCTATGGGTTTCTAGCAAGAATATTTCTTACCTACGCAAAACCACAACGTGATATGTCAATTGCTATTTACCCTTCATAAGGACCCTTTTCATCGAATCCGTTCCGACTAAAGTGGGAGAGACTGGAACCCGCTAGCCACCTTATGCACCAAGTGCATGTCAGTCGGTGGAACCTGTCTCACGTAAGTGTACGTGTAAGGTCGGTCCGGGCCGCTTCATCCCACAATACCGCCGAAACAAGATTGGACTAGTAACGGTAAGCATATTGAACAACATCAACGCCCACAACTACTTTATGTTCTACTCGTGCAAAGAATCTACGCAATAGACCTAACTCATGATGCCACTGTTGGGGAACGTAGCAGAAATTCAAAATTTTCCTACATGTCACCAAGATCTATCTATGGAGAAACCAGCAACGAGGGGAAGGAGAGTGCATCTACATACCCTTGTAGATAGCTAAGCGGAAGCGTTCAAGAGAACGGGGTTGAAGGAGTCGTACTCGTCGTGATCCAAATCACCGGAGATCCTAGTGCCGAACGGACGACACCTCCGCATTCAACACACATACAGCCCGGTGACGTCTCCCATGCCTTGATCCAGCAAGGAGAGAGGGAGAGGTTGAGGAAGACTCCATCCAGCAGCAGCACAACGGCATGGTGGTGGTGGAGGAGCGTGGCAATCCTGCAGGGCTTCGCCAAGCACCGCGAGAGAGGAGGAGTACTTGGGAGAGGGGGAGGGCTGCGCCAGAACTTGTGGTGCGGCTGCCCTCCCACCCCCCACATATATATAGGGGAAAGGGAGAAGGGGGCCGGCCCCCTCAGATCCAATCTGAGGAGGGGGCGGCGGCCAAGGGGGGAGGAGTGCCTCCCAAGTCAAGTGGAGGTCCTCCCCCTTAGGGTTTCCCCCTTCCCATGCGCATGGGCCTTGGGGGGGGCTGGTGCCCCTGGCCCATTAAGGCTAGGGCGCCCCCTTACAGCCCATGCTACTGTATTGGACGTGGTGGAACAATTTCCGGACCTCCGGACCCCTCCGGAATCCTCCGGAACCTTCTGGAAGCTTCCCGGTATAATACCGAGAAAACCCAAACTTTTCCCAGAACCCGAACAACAACTTTCCATATATAAATCTTTACCTCCGGACCATTCCGGAACTCCTCGTGACATCCGGGATCTCATACGAGACTCCGAACAACATTCCGTAACCACATATGAACTTCCTTTATAAGCCTAGCGTCATCGAACCTTAAGTGTGTAGACCCTACGGGTTTGGGAACCATGCAGACATGACCGAGACGTTCTCCGGTCAATAACCAACAGCGGGATCTGGATACCCATGTTGGCTCCCACATGTTCCACGATGATCTCATCGGATGAACCATAATGTCAAGGACTCAATCAATCCTGTATACAATTCCCTTTGTCTAACGGTATTGTACTTGCCCGAGATTCGATCGTCGGTATGCCGATACCTTGTTCAATCTCGTTACCGACAAGTCTCTTTACTCGTTCCGTAACACATCATCCCGTGATCAACCCCTTGATCACATTGTGCACATTATGATGATGTCCTACCGAGTGGGCCCAGAGATACCTCTCCATTTACATGGAGTGACAAATCCCAGTCTCGATTCGTGCCAACCCAACAGACACTTTCGGAGATACCTGTAGTGCACCTTTATAGCCACCCAGTTACGTTGTGACGTTTGGTACATCGAAAGCATTCCTACGGTATCCGGGAGTTGCACAATCTCATGGTCTAAGGAAATGATACTTGACATTAGAAAAGCTTTAGCATACGAACTACGATCTTTGTGCTAGGCTTAGGATTGGGTCTTGTCCATCACATCATTCTTCTAATGATGTGATCCCTTTATCAACGACATCCAATGTCCATGGTCAGGAAACTGTAACCATCTGTTGATCAACGAGCTAGTCAACTAGAGGCTTACTAGGGACATGGTGTTGTCTATGTACCCACACATGTATCTGAGTTTCCTTTCAATACAATTATAGCATGGATAATAAATGATTATCATAAACAAGGAAATATAATAATAACTAATTTATTATTACCTCTAGGTCATATTTCCAACAGCGAGTACTTTGGATGAGTACTCACGGTTGCTTTTCTCCCCTTTTTCCACCTCTTTCCATTCTTCTCGGATGCTGCAACCAGATGGTGGAGCCCAGGAGCCAGACGACACCACCGACGACTGCTACTACCGCGAGGATGCCTACTACCACGTGATAGACACCGATGACCAAGAATAGTTAGGAGGCTCCCAGGCAGGATACCTTGCCTTTTCGATCGATGTTGCTTTTGAGCTAGCCTTCTTAAGGAAAACTAGTTTAAATCATGTTTGTACTCAGATATTGTTTCTTCCGCTGACTTGTTTGTATTCGAGCTTATGTATTCGAGCCCTCGAGGCCCCTAGCTTGTAATATAAAGCTTGTGTTATTTTAGATTGTGTCTAGAGTTGTGTTGTGATATCTTCCCATGAGTGTATGATTAGTGTACGATTTAATCGGGGGCATCACAAGTTGGTATGAAAGCCGACTGCCTGTAGGTAGCCCCATTTCCAACTCCTTGGCCAAAGTTGAGTCTAACCACAAAAAAACTTTTTCTAACATTGGCTATGAGTCTTACGGACCCACATCGCCATTGGGCGGTATTAGGATCTTTTATTCCTCGTCTATACTCTGGGACTCTGAACTCTGTTCTACTTAGGTTAAATGAATTTACTAACTCTAACATTAGGATCCCGTGACCACATTCACCCTAAAGTTGGATAAGCCATAGTTATTCCTTAGAATAGCATCTTGAATAGTACACACACTGTCGTGTTGACTACTATATATGTGGTATCCATCGCACCTCTTTCTTTATGCATGTTTCATCATGAATGATCCTTGGTCTTTGCAAATGCTCGATACTGAACTACCACTGTCACATGTTAGCAGGTTGGTTAGACCTGCTGGTCGTGGCCGTGGTGGCAACGATCCACCTCCGCCCGAATTCTTTGCCGGAATGATACAATAGTTTGAGACGAACCGCCAGTTCATGGAAGGAATGATGGCTCAGTTTCCTCGACCGAATATGAACCAGCAGCCAGCCCCAGTTACTCTGCATGACTTCATGCGCCTCAACCCGACCATCTACCGCAGCTCAACTCAGTCCCTTGATGCTGATGACTCGCTCCGCGACATCACATATGAAAAGGAGTCTGCTAGTGTTACCCCTGCCAGCTATGTCACCTTTGCATCCTTCTTCCTCAAGGGTCCCGCTGCTCAATGGTGGGACAGCCACAGGCGTACCGTACCTACTAGAACGGTCATCACTTGGCCAGATTTCCAAGCTGTGCCTATCGTGCCCGCTTCATTCCTCAGGGAATCATGGACAGGAAGAAGCAAGAGTTCCGCAATCTCACCCAAGGCAACAAGACCATAGATGCTTCTCAGCGGGAATTTCTGGACTTGTCACGTTATGCCGAAGCAGACATTGCAACTGATGCTCGTAGGCAAGAAAAGTTTTGTAATGGACTTCACCCAGATATCAAGCTGGCACTGCTGTTCATGACTTTGCCGACTTCACCACCTTGGTGATCAAGGCCATTCAGGTTGAGACTGGTCTTTAGGAACACCAGGGCTCCCTCAGGCGTAGCCGTGATGCTGGCCCATCTTCGGGCCCGTTAGCGCAGAAGCGTCAGATATGGATACCCCATAGCATGTATCGTCCAACTGCACCTGTACCAAGACAATCCTATGCTGCACCTCGTCTGCCTCCTCCTCCGGAGAGGCAGCCTCTTTGAGCTATACCACCCCATGATCCTGCTCCCAATCCCAATGATGGTCTGTGCTTCCAGTGTGGCCTTCCAGGTCACCATTCCAGGAACTGCCCTCAGAATCAGAATCAGCTAACTCTGCCGTCTATTGCTTGTGGTAACAATCAACCCCGCAACAACAATGCCCGACCTTATGGTCGTGGGCAGGCTAACAACATTGATCTGAATGAAGCTCAAGACCAGCCTTCTATTGTGATGGGTACTCTTCTAGTTAATTCAATACCAGCATCTGTTTTATTTGATTCGATAGCATCAAATTCTTTCATATCATAAGATTTTGCATTCATGCATGTCATTAAATACGAAGAGATGCACACTCCACTAGTGGTAAAAAACCCCTGCGGGCCAATGCCAAACCTCCATGGTTAGCTACAACGTTTCCGTTGAAATCGAAGGGTTGGAATTTTTTGCCTCCCCCATTATTCGGAAGTCTTCCAATATTGACCTCATTATGGGAATGGATTGGTTGAAAGCACATACGGCTTCTATCATTTGCGCCACTTAAACAGTCCACCTTCTATACCCTGCAGATGTGATAGTAAGCTACAATTCTCGTCTGGTTCAAAATGCCGAAGCCCGACTCTATCTCCTGAATGTGTTGAACGCAACACCTCTTGAGGGAATTGAAAAGATCCCAATTGTTCGTTACTTCCTAGACGTCTTTCCATAAGAACTTCCAGGAATACCCCCTGCTCGGGCTGTCGAGTTTGTCATAGATTTGAAACCAGGCACCATTCCTATCATGAAACGACCCTACAAGATGCCACCTCATGAACTCCTTGAGCTTAAGAAGGAAATCGACAAATCTCTTCGCAGTGGTTTCATTCGTACAAGCTCCTCTGATAGGGGAGCACCTTCTCTCTTCATCAAGAAGAAGGACGGGACAAACCGCTTGGTCCAAGACTACCGTCCTATCAACCAAGCTACAATTCAGAACAAATATCCCCTTCCTCGGATCAATGATCTGTATGCTCAACTAGCTCGTTCATCGATATTCTCTAAACTCGACTTGAGGTTGGGTTACCACCAGATCCGTGTTCGTGAAGAGGATATTCCAAAGACCGCATTCGTCACTCGTTATGGTTCTTATGAGTACACCATCATGTCTTTTGTCTTGACCAATGCTCCAGACACATTCTCCCATCTAATGAACTACATATTCATGGATTACCTCGACAAGTTCGTCGCAGTCTATCTCGATGATATCCTGGTATATTCAAAGAACAAAAAAGAACATGCTGAACATCTTCGACTTGTTCTAGAGAAGCTTTGCACATCAGCTATATGCCAAGTATTACAAGTGCGGATTTTGGCTTCCCGAAGTCACCTTCCTTGGTCATGTCATCTCCAAGGATGGTATTGCCCTCAATCCAGAGCGAGTTCAGCCTATTCTTGACTGCACCCCTCCGAAGACTGTCAAGAAAGTAAGAAGATTTCTCGGACTCGCCAGCTATTGCCGTCTTTCGTCGAGAACCTCTCGAAGATTGCCAAGCCACTTACTAATCTACTTCACAAAGGCATTAAGTTCGATTGGACAGACAAATGCCAGAAAATTTTCCAGGCACTCAAGGACAAGCTGACTTCTGCCCCAGTGCTTGGTCCCCCTGATCTTGTAAGGACTTTGTCATCTATTGCGATGCTTCACGACAAGGATTAGGCTGCGTCCTTATGCAAGAGCGCAGAGTGATTGCGTATGCCTCCCGCCAAGTGCGTCCTCACGAAGAGAACTACCCAGTTCATGACCTCAAGCTTGCTGCGGTTATCTCTGCACTGAAGCTATGGCGACAATACCTTCTCGGTAATTGTTGCGAGATCTTCACCGATCATCAGAGTCTGAAGTACCTGGTCACTCAGCTAAATCTGAACCTCCCTCAGCAGCGATGGATGGAAGCTATTGCTGACTACAACTGCGATATATCCTATACCCCTGGTAAGGCTAATGTAATGGCCGATGCCCTGAGCCGCATTCCTCTTGCAATAATCACATGGACTACAAAGCTCAACCCTTCCTTTATGAAGAGCTATGCAAGCTAAACCTTCAACTAGTTCCACAGGGTTCTCTGAATAACCTTGTCCTGGAACCAAGTCTTCTGAAAGCAATTAAGTCTGCTCAAGCCAAAGATGCTGACATCGATTTGATGAAAAAGGATCTTGAATTAGAGAAATCCAGAGATTTCTCACTTGGTGAAGATGGAACCTTATACTTCAGAGATCGTATTGTAGTGCCTCGGTTCGAGCTTATGATAGAGAAGGTGATGAAAGAACCGCATGACACCCCTCTCTCAATTCATCCAGGAAGTACCAAGATGTATCTAGACATCCGTCAGAAGTACTGGTGTTCTAAAATGAAGCAAGATATTGCTCGATATATCGAAGAATGCGACGTTTTTCGTCGCGTCAAAGCAGAACATCAGAAACCGGATGGACTTCTACAACCGCTTCCAATTCCTAAATTGAAGTGGGATAAGATTCAGATGGACTTCGTCACTGGCCTTCCCAAGTCTCAGAAAGGTAATGACGCTATCTTTGTTGTCATCGACCAATTCTCGAAAGTTGCCCACTTTCTGCCAGTCAAGGACACAATCACTGCTAGTCAATTAGCAAACTTGTATATCTCCAGAATTGTGTCACTCCATGGCATTCCGAAGGAGATCAGTTTAGATCGTGGCAGTATATTCACTTCAAAGTTCTGGGATAGTTTCCAATAGGCAATGGGAACTCGTATTACCTGGAGTGCTGCTTATCATCCCCAACCCCAAGGCCAAGTCGAGCGAGTCAACCAAATTCTAGCAGATATGCTTCGGGCTTGTGTTATTTCTTTCGGAAAGAAGTGGGAAGAATCTCTCCCTTATGCGGAGTTCTCTTATAACAACAGCTATCAAGCCGGCTTGAAGATGGCACCCTTCTAGGTGCTCTATGGATGTAAGTGCCGAACCCCTCTGAATTGGTCAAAAACTGGGGAACGGACACTCATTGGTCCGGATATTATTCAATAAGCTGGAGAGCAGGTTCACATTGTTCGGGATAATATCAAGGCGGCCCAGTCCCGCCAGTAGAGCAACTATGGCCGGAAACACTGGGGTTCAACTTATCAACCTGGTGATCAAGCTTATCTACGTGTCACTCCTTTGAGAGGCATCGTCGGTTCGGAGTCAAGGGCAAGCTAGCTCCGCGCTACATTGGTCCCTTCCGCATTCTCGCCCATCGAGAACTAGTGGCTTATCAATTGGAGTTTCCACCTCAGTTCTCTCACGTCCATGACGTCTTCCACGTGTCACAGCTTTGTTGTTGCTTCAAGGACCGTGAACGTGAAGTGGATCTGGAATTGATTGAAGTTCAAGATGATCTCACTTACAAAGAGCAGCCTATCCGCATTCTTGAAGAAGCTGAACGTCAAACCCGCCAGAAGGTTACCAAGTTCCTCAAGGTGCAATGGTCGAATCATACTAAAGATGAAGCCACTTGGGAACACGAGGATAACCTCCGTTCTGAATACCCCGATCTTTTCCCTTCTACCTCTTAATTCTCGGGACGAGAATTTCTTTTAGAGGAGGAGAGTTGTAACACCCAGGTGCAATGATGCTACAGTAGTCCCTGGGGTTAAGTTAATCCTTTTGCTAAACAAGTGTTTGTTCATCATTGTTCTTATCTCTTTCAAATTCCACTTGAACTCAAATTCAAATTCTGAGTGAAATTCAAAAATGCTCAAACATGAAAACTAAAATGTTCATCATGTGGAAAGTATTCTTCTAGTAACATTGGTGATGAACTAACATTCTTCCAAAATGTCCAAGTTCCCTAAACTAGTTAAAAATGTGGCTAAAGCAATTAAATTAAATGCCTTTTTAATTTATAAAAATTGCAAACTATTCAAAAGCCTCACAATCTTTTTGTGCCAGTGCCCAATAATTCTTCGAAATTATTTTGGCCAGTGGCATATTTTTGCAAAGTTAGTTGTGTCTAAAAGAAAAGCAAAATCTACTGGAAAAAAAGAAAAGGAAAAGGAAAAGCAAAGGGGTGGGAGAGCCCCTGGCCTTCCCATGGGCCTCGTCCCATCCCAGCAGGCCGGCCCACTTCCCCTCCCCGGCCGCGTCCTGTTCCTCTGACCGGGTGGGACAGCGCTCGCCCGTCGCCATCCAACCACCACGCCGGTGACGCCTGACGAGAGGATAAGGCCCCAGACGCCTCGGTCCTCTGCCCCGCTCTCCATTGTCGCCCGCTCCGCCTCTCCCTCTCCCACCAGATCCCTCCTTGCTCTCCCTCTCTTTCTCCACCTCAACCGAGCGCCGCCGTCGCCATGGTTGTGCCGTAGCCGCGGCCACTGCCCAACCCGCGCCTCGCCAGCACGTCCACAAGACGCGCTGTCGACCTCTACCTCGACTATGCCTCGCCATCGAGTTCGAGGAGCACCGCAGGCCGCGGATCGAGTCGCACCCTTCAGCCTCGGTCGCCGGCGATCTTCCTCCTCTCCGACGCTCCTGCTGCTCCTAACCTTCCAAGGGCCACCGTGCGTGCCGCTAGGTGAGCTCCTCCATCTCTTGCTCCCATCCTTTTAGCCTCTTCAGTGTCGTAGCTAGCTGCTGCCATGCCCGAGCTCTGTTCGCTGCCGACGAGCTCATGGTCGTGGCCATGGCCCTTGTCATGCTTGCCTGAGGCCTCCGCCGTGCTCCTGGTGTTCCCATGAGCCCAACATGCACGCGCACAAGTCTTCCCGTGTCGCCTAAGCACCTAGCTCGACGAGCACCAGAGAACGCCGCCGCCTCCACTCATCGGCAGCGCCGATTCCAGCCGATTCCGGCGAAACCACCACCACCACTCGACGCGGCACTCGCTGCTCGTTCGAACGCGCCCAAGCACGCGCGAAACCACCCATCGTAGATGAAATCCGACGCGTTTCAGCGACGCGCTGCTGTGTTTTGGGTCACCGGAGCAACTCTGGCGCCGGCCGCCGACGTGGCTATGCGGGCCCCACCCCTGGGTCACGGCCAGTGGGCCATGGGGACCTGTTGACTGGGTTGACCCAGTCAACGTGCTGACTGGGCAGCCCGGTACCTCTGACATGCAGGCCCCACTGAATAATTAAGCTAATTAAAAGGTTTTTATAATTAGAAGTAATTAGTATTCTAATCTGCTACTAACTTGTGGGGCCCTGTTGTTAATTAACCTCATTTTAGTTAGTTTAAACTTCTGTTAGTCCTCTGTCTATGACAGGTGGGACCCACTGGTCAGTTTGACCTGGTCAGCCGTCCTGTTGATTGCTGACATCACAATGACGTCGTGCTGACGTCATAACTCATTCTGTTAATTTAATTATTTCCAGAAAATGTTTAAAACTTAGAAAAATCATATAAAATAATCCGTAACTCGGATGAAAATGTTTTCTACATGAAAGTAGCTTAGAAAAATCCAATGAATCCAAATACGCGTTCCGTTCATCTATCACATGCCCCTAGCATACTGAACATGGAACATTCCCCCTCCGGTCATCTGTCTGACACAAATCCAGAACCGGGAAAACATTCCCGGTTGAATTCCCCTTTCACCTTATTCGTGTAGCCATACCTTAGGTCACACCCGGCACAACATATTGCCATGTTATGCTTTGTGATGCTATGTTTGCTTTATATTTATTGTTTCTTCCCCCTCTTCTCTTCGGTAGCCCCGAGACTGATGTTGCCCCTGTGATTGACTACGTCGACGATGACACTTCTTCCTTTTCAGCAGAGCTTACAGGCAAGCCCCCCCTTTGACCATCCCGATATCGCCAATTCCATTCTCAGATGCTTGCATTAGATTTTGCTACTGTAATTGATTTCTCCTATTCCGATGCATAGCCTACTTTTGTAACCTGCTTATTGTTACCTACCTTCTTATCCTAAACTTCTTAGCATAGGTTGGTTTGTGATCCATTAGTGACCCCCACCTTGTCCTTGTTGCCCCTGCTTCATCATCGACGACTCGATCAATGCGATCAACGACCAGAGCCCGACACCTAACATCACATCACGCCCCTTTTGTTGCTCGACTCTACAGAGTTACCAACAAGTGTCGCGGGTGGTCCCTCATACATCACTCATGATGAGATCTCTGTAGTGTAGCTATTCGGTCATGGTCATCGAGGGTGATTTCCTCCTTAACCAGTTCCGATACGACTCTGTCGTGAAACCTTCAATGTGAACCTTGAGGGTGGTTCCTCTTTCATTCACCTTGATGATTACATCGAGTGGAATCCATCGGGGGTGATTCCTAGGGTTTTCCCCTTGATGTTTGGACACACGGATACTTGGACTTTACAACTGTTACTTGGAAAGGAGGGTCGACCATGAGGGGTACCCGCGAGTGATGTGGAGATGTGTTGACCTGGAGGGTACCCGAGAGTTGAGTACGAGGCGTGGCCGAGAATTCTTAGCCCTTGCCACAAGTCCTCGAGACGGGGCGACAGGGTCACATCTTTTGTGAGTCTCTGCTCATGAGCGCACTACCAACACACTAACGGTTTGGATATTTGATCCGAGGGGCCTCTGGCCTGATAGCACTAACCATCACGTGGGCATAGTATGGGAATTCTGCGTCGTATGCATCAGCCGAAGCTTAATAGACGTCAGCGACTGAGCGGCGCACACCGGGTTAGACTGCGTAAGCACCTGCCTTTTTAAGGAGGTAGCTAGGTCTGCTCACCAGCCATGTTCGCAACGTGCAGGAGTTCCCGGGGTGATGGCCCATTACCCCTGGGGGCATAGGGTTAGTCCAGCGTGCTGACCTCTCTATTAAGCCTAGGTCGGGTTGCGGCGTATTGTTTGGCCGAGGCCGTGCATGACCCAGGAAAGTGTGTCTGGCCGGAGTTAATCGAGCGTGGTGGGTAAGTTGGTGCACCCCTGCAGGGAACAAAACATCTATCGATAGCCTGTCCTACGGTAACACACACTCGGAGTTGTATCCCGATCGATACAACTAGAACTGGATACTTGAGGTGATAACTGGATAGTACGGCTCTAGGATTGCTCTCTCGCCGGGAGTCGAGAAAGGATCTCTGGCCGAGGTTGATAACACTACTGCTACTTTACTTTATGCTAATCTAACTCTTCTGATGCTGCAAGATGCTTGAAGCTGTTGAAGATGCTAGTCTTAGATAGGACTAGGCTTTCCCCTTCTGTTCTGGCATTCTACAGTTCAGTCCACAGATACCGCCCATTTCATTGATACCGATGCTTATGTAGTGTAGATCCTTTTTTGCGAGTACTTTGGATGAGTACTCACGGTTGCTTTTCTCCCCTTTTTCCACCTCTTTTCATTCTTCTCGGATGGTACAACCAGATGGTGGAGCCCAGGAGCCAGACGACACCACCGATGACTGCTACTACCCCGAGGATGCCTACTACCACGTGACGGACGTCGACGACCAGGAATAGTTAGGAGGCTCCCAGGCAGGATGCCTTGCCTTTTCGATAGATGTTGCTTTTGTGCTAGACTTCTTAAGGAAAACTAGTTTAAATCATGTCTGTACTCAGATATTGTTGCTTCCGCTGACTCGTTTGTATTCGAGCCCTCGAGGCCCCTAGCTTGTAATATAAAGCTTGTGTTATTTTAGTTTGTGTCTAGAGTTGTGTTGTGATATCTTCCCGTGAGTCCCTGATCTTGATCGTACACATTTGCGTGTATGATTAGTGTATGATTGAATCGGGGGCGTCACACCCGCGATGCCACATGGGCCACCGTCCTGAGTTCAAATCTGGGCCCCCGACACGGCTTACATCCTGGCTCAATAACGGCCTAGATTGGGAGTCACCTGACGAGGTGACGACGCTGGAGAGCCGAGTCAAGGGCATGATAAACAAGAGCACCAACCTTGCCAGCATGATCCAGGTGATGCTTTTTCGCTGGATTCTCCCTTGTCAACGCCGGACTCAACATATGTGGGAATTCGACCCGCTCGGTCATCGGACCCTGCAGCGGTTCTTCGGCACGACGAACGAAGACATATGGAAGCTGCTCTTCAAGACTCAAAAGTCGTTGCCGGAGACAACCGAAAACCGCGGCTGACAAATATGCTAGTTCCAGCGCTGTATTAGGCGCTAGAGAAGAAGGCCAAGAAGAAGGGCAAGGAGACCAGAGGTGGCATCCGTCGTAAGGGTACTTCAGACGTCGTGTCCGAAGACTCCGAGACCACCTCCTCCCATGACGAAGATGTAGAGGAGGAAGAGAGTAACTCCCCCCTAAAGGGGGAAGAAGAAGAGGGCGACTTCCACGGATCTAGAGGTGGTGGCGACCAAGAAGGGAAAACCCTCCCTTTCGGATGATTCTGAAGCGGATGTCGATGCCATCCCAGAGCGGCACCCCAGGCCGAAGCTCTTGGCTGAATCGTATGTATCAGAAGACACCGTACACATATCCGATTTTATGCCTTACTATTTTAACATATTGAATTGCGCAATATAGCCCAGCTCGCGATCTCCCGCAATGATCATCGTCATCTAGGAACTCGCTAGGGCCGAACGCGATGGAGAGCGAGTCGCCTTCGCAGATCTCTCCACCCACTACCATGGATAACACTGAAGTGTTGTCCCAAAGAACCTCTCTAGGTCATGGGGAGGTATAGGAGGCCGTGAAGGTGGTGGCGGAGGGTAATACCTCTATTGCCGAAGAGAGGGGGAAATCAACCCCCATGGAGACCGGCAATGGGTGCAACGCTTAATTCGGTCCCTAGCCGGATATTATTCCGGAGACCCATACGGCTCCGGAATCGGACCAGCAGCCTTCTTCGAGGGAAGGGGGCGCGCCATCTCCACCGGCGTCCTCTATCAATCCGGAGGTGCCGGACACTCTGGAGGAAGCGCTTCACGGTGCTTCCATTATGGAGGAACACCGTACTGTTATGGTTACGGTGGTCGATAAGGTTTGGTCCACTAAGAGCGGATTGAACCAAGCCTATACCATCCTTCTAACAGGCTTTGAGGTATGTGACGTAATATGGTTTGGCTATTTGTAAAAACAATATATATATATAGTAGCCGCTGAGACTCTGTTCGACTTTCGCGAAGAAAGGCCAAACAGAGGATCGAATAATATTCCGCAGGAGCTAACATATATGTATCTTTGGATGAATATGCTGCGAAGCTAGCAGCAACCTCGCATGCTGCCGAAGTCTCCGAACTAAAGTGGAGGTTGGAGGAAAAACAAGGTATACGATATAGAAGAATATCTAAAATGATATGAGTTTCAATTTGTTATCTAAATGAGCTTTATGATTATGCTCATAGGTGACACATTTGAGGTCGAGGCCCTCAAGAGTGCTTTGGCCGAAGCCAAGAAGGAGGTGGACGAGGAACGAACCGCCCGCCAAAAGCATGACGCAAGGTTGGAGGAAGTCCAACAAGAGCTCACTGATGCTATAAATAAATGTGAGTCCTTGGAGCGCAAGGTGTCGGATCGAGACTCCGAACTTGCTCCAGCGCTCCAAAGTGCAAAGGAGGCTCGGGTTGAAGCCCAAGGCGCCTGTCAGGAGATCCAAGAAGCCAAGAAGATCGTGGCGGGTAAGGCTTTTAATATGTAGAGAAAATACGTGAGGAGAGCAGACTAAGGAATAGCCTAGTGGTGGGAAGGGGCTGATGCCTTCCTACCTGCTACGTCTTGAGCTAGCGTTGGTTTTCCCCGAAGAGGAGAGGGTGATGCAGCAAGTGTAGCGTAAGTATTTCCCTCAGTTTTTGAGAACCAAGGTATCAATCCAGTAGGAGGCTCCTCAATAGTCCCACGCTCCTACACAAACAAATTGAGAACTCGCAACCAACGCAATAAAGGTGTTGTCAATCCGTTCACGGCCACTTGCGAAAGTGAGATCTGATAGAGATAGTATGATAAGATAAATATATTTTTGGTATTTTATAATATAGATGCAAAAAAGTGAGATGCAAATAAAAGTAGATTGAAAGCAAATAAGATAAGAGATAGACCCGGGGGCTAGAGGTTTAACTAGAGGCATCTCTCGAGAGCATAAGTACTACGGTGGGTGAACAAATTACTGTCGAGCAATTGATAGAAAAGCGAATAATTATGATGTTATCTAGGCATGATCATGTATATAGGCATCATGTCCATAAGAAGTAGACCGACTCCTGCCTGCATCTACTACTATTACTCCACACATCGACCGCTATCCAGCATGCATCTAGAGTATTAAGTTCATAAGAACAGTGTAACGCATTAAGCAAGATGACATGATGTAGAAGGATAAACTCATGCAATATGATATAAACCCCATCTTGTTATCCTCGATGGAAACAATACAATACGTGTCTTGCAACCCTTTCTGTCACTAGGTAAGAACACCGCAAGATTGAACCCAAAGCTAAGCACTTCTCCCATGGCAAGAAAGATCAATCTAGTAGGCCAAACCAAACCGATAATTTGAAGAGACTTGCAAAGATAACTCAATCATACATAAAAGAATTCAGATAAGATTCAATTAATATCCATAGATAAATCTGATCATAAACCCACAATTCATCAGATCTCGACAAACACACCGCAAAAAGAGATTACATCGAATAGATCTCCACAAGAGAGGGGGAGAACATTGTATTCAGGTATGTGGTAAACTACTCACAACTCATAGGAGGGGCAAGGATGTTGATGTAGAGGCCCTCCATGGTCGATTCCCCCTCTGGCAGAGTGTCGGCGAAGGGTCCAAGATGGGATCTCGCGGATACAGAAGGTTACGATGGTGGAGATTGTGTTTCGTGATGCCCCCGGATGTTTTCGGGGTCCGTAGGTATATATAGGAGGAAGAAGTACATCGGTGGACGCCCGAGGGGCCCACAAGACAGGGGGGCGCGCCCTACAGGGGGGCGTCCTCCTATCTCGTGGAGGCTCCGGTTGTTTCTTGACTTGCACTCCAAGCTCTCCGAATCTTGTTCGTTCCAAAGATCACGCTCCCGAAGGTTTCATTCCGTTTGGACTCCGTTTGATATTCCTTTTCTTTGAAATACTGAAATAGGCAAAAAAAACAGCAATATGGGCTGGGCCTCCGATTAGTAGGTTAGTCCCGAAAATGATAATAATGTATAAAATAAAGCCCATAAACATCCAAAACAGGTAATATGATAGCATGGAACAATCAAAAATTATAGATACGTTGGAGCCGTATCAAGCATCCCCAAGCTTAATTCCTGCTCGTCCTCGAGTAGGTAAATGATAAAAAGAGAATTTTTGATGTGGAATGCTACCTAGCATAATTCTCAATGTAATTTTATTTAATGTGGCATGAATGTTCAGATCCAAATAATACAAAATAAAAGTTCATATTGACATAAGAAATAGAAATACTTCAAGCATACTAAGCAAAGTAATCATGTCTTCTCAAAATAACATGGCCAAAGAAAGTTATCCCTACAAATTCATATAGTCTGGATGTTGCTCTATCTTCATCACACAAAGTATTTAATCATGCACAACCCCCATGACAAGCCAAGCAATTGTTTCATACTTTAATAATCTCATACTCTTTCAACTTTCACCCAATACATGAGCATGAGCCATGGACATGGCACTATATGTGGAATAGAATGGTGGTTGTGGGGAAGCTAAAAAAGGAGAAGATAGTCTCACATCAACTAGGCATATTAACGGGCTATGGAGATGCCCATTAATAGATATCAATGTGAGTGAGTAGGGATTGCCATGCAACGGATGCACTAGAGCTATAAATATATGAAAGCTGAACAAAAGAAAACTAGTGGGTGTGCATCCAACTTGCTTGTTCACGAAGACCTAGGGCATTTTGAGGAAGCCCATCATTGGAATATACAAGCCAAGTTCTATAATGAAAAATTCCCACTAGTATATGAAAGTGACAACATATGAGACTCTCTATCATGAAGATCATGGTGCTATTTTGAAGCACAAGTGTGGAAAAAAAGATAGTACCATTGTCCATTCTCTCTTTTTCTCTCATTCTTTTTTTTCTCTTCTTTTTTTTCTTTGGCCTTCTCTTTTCTTTTATTTTTTTTCTTTTTCTTTTTGGCCTTTCTCTTTTTTATTCTTTTTGTAAAGTCCGAAGTCTCATCCCCACTTGTGGGGCAATCATAGTCTTCATCATCCTTTCCTCACTTGGACAATGCTCTAATAATGGAGATCATCACACATTTATGGATTTACAACTCAAAAATTACAACTCAAATCTACAACAAGATATGACTCTATGTGAATGCCTCTGGCGGTATACCGGGATATGCAATGAATCAAGAGCGACATGTATGAAGATTATGATGGTGGCTCTGCCACAAATACGATGTCAACTACATGATCATGCAAAGAGCAATATGACAATGATGAAACGTGTCATAATAAACGGAACGGTGGAAAGTTTCATGGCAATATATCTCGGAATGGCTATGGAAATGCCATAATAGGTAGGTATGGTGGCTGTTTTGAGGAAAGTATATGGTGGGTGTATGGTACCGGCGTAAGTTGCACGGTACAACAGAGGCTAGACATAATGGAAGGGTGAAAGGGTGTGTATAATCCATGGACTCAACATTAGTCAAAAGAACTCACATACTTGTTGTAAAAATTTAGAATTCATCAAAAACCAAAGCACTACGCACATGCTCCAAGGGGGATAGATTGGTAGGAAAAGACCATCGCTCGTCCCCGACTTCCACTCATAAGGAAGACATTCAATAAATAAAATTGTGCTCCAACTTCATCACAAAGCGGTTCACCATACGTGCATGCTACGGGAATAACAAACTTCAACACAAGAATTCTTTAAATAAATAATCACCCAACTAGCATGAATTTAATATCACTACTTCCATATCTCAAAACAATTATCAAGCATCAAATTGATCATAGCATCCAATTCACTTTCTATGATAGTTTTTATTATGCCCAACTTGGATGCTCATCATTCTAGGACCAAATTATAACCATAGCAAATACCATGCTGTTCTAAGAGACTCTCAAAATAATATAAGTGAAGCATGAGAGACTAGCAATTTCTTCAAAATTAATCCACCACCATGCTCTAAAAGATATAAGTGCAGCACTAGAGCAAAAACTATCAAGCTCAAAAGATATAAGTGAAGCACATAGAGTATTCTAGCAAATTCTAATCAAATAGGCTTCTCCCAAAAGTTGTGTACAGCAAGGATGATTGTGGTAAACTAACAAGAAAATACCAATATAATACACGACGCTCCAAGAAAAACACATATCATGTGGCGAATAAAAATATAGCTCCAAGTAAAGTTACCAATGAACGAAGACGAAAGAGGGGATGCCTTGCCGGGGCATCCCCAAGCTTAGGCTTTTCGCTATTCTTGAATATCTTGGGGTGCCTTGGGCATCGCCAAGCTTAGGCTCTTGGCACTATTTATTCCATAGTCCATAAAAGATTTACCCAAAACTTGAAAACTTCACAACACAAAACTCAACAGGAAATCTTATAAGCTCCGTTAGTGAAAGAAAACAAAACCACCACATAAGATACTGTAATGAACTCATTCTTTATTTATTTTTGTGTTAAACCTACTGTATTTCAACTTCCTTATGGTTTATAAACTAATTTATTATCCATAGAAGCATTGAAATAAGCAAACAACACACGAAAAACAGAATCTGTCAAAAACAGAACAGTCTGTAGCAATCTGTAACTAACGCAAACTTATGGAACTCTAAAAATCCTACCAAAACAGGACGTACTGGAAAATTTGTTTATTGATCAGCATCAAAAAGAATCAATGCAAAAACACGTTTCTGTGATTTATTGAATTTTTTCTCGTGAGCGCAAAGTTTCTGTTTTTCAGCAGAATCAAATCAACCATCATCATAGTTTGTCCTATAGGTTCTACTTGGCACAAACACTAAACAAAAAGATAAAAACACATCTAATCAGAGAGTAGATGCAAGATTTATTACTAAACAGGAGCAAAAACAAAAAACATAAAGAAAATTGGGTTGCCTCCCAACTAGCGCTATTGTTTAACGCCACAAGCTAGGCATTGAGATTTCAATGATGCTCACATAAAAGACAAGAATTGAAGCGTAAAGAGAGCATCATAAAATATGTGAAAAACACACCTAAGTCTAACATACTTCCTATGTATAGGCATCTTGTAAGCAAACAAATTTGCAAGGCAAGCAAAAACTAGCATATGCAAGGAAGAAGAAAGAGACGATAGCAATCTCAACATGACGAGAGGTAATTTAGTAACATGAAGATTTCTACAACCATATTTTCCTCTCTCATAATAATTACATGTAGGATCATAAGCAAATTCAACAAAATAGCTATCACATAAAATATTTTCAACACGATCCACATGCATGCAAAGTTGACACTCTTCCAAGATAGTGGGATTAACATTAACTAAAGTCATGATCTCTCCAAACCCACTTTTCTCAAAACTTTCATAAGATTGAACATTCTCCAAATATGTAGGATCTAAAGTTGACACTCTTCCAAACCCACTATCAATAATATTGCAAACACTATTATCAATCTCATATTCATCATGGGGCTTAAATAAATTTTCAAGAACACAAGAAGAATCCCCCCAATCATGATCATTGCAACAAGTAGTAAACATAGCAAAACTAGCATCCCCAAGCTTAGGGTTTTGCGTATTATTAGCACAATTGACATCAAGATAATTTATAGTAAAATCATTGCAATCAAGCTTTTCATCGAAGGAACTACCAAGTATGGGTGCAATAGCAACGATCTCATGTTTAACATACGGAACTATAGCAAATTCGTCTTCATAAATATTGGCATCATGGACACAAGAATAGCAAGCATCATGTTCATCAAGGGATATTTCAACCAAATCACTGGAATCATCATTTTCTATAGATTCATGCATATCATTATTTTCTTCCAAAGCAATGGTCATTCTTTCAATAAATTCATGGACATAGACATTATGAGCAAAGTTTTCATTGCAATATTTAAGTATGACGGAATTTTCAGATTTGTTGAGAGTAAAATTATACTTTTGAATGAAAGAAGCAACTTCATGAGCACCCATAAAAACGACAAATTCTTCAATTTGTTTGATATCGTAGTAACTATGAAGACCCATTGCATAAGAAGATAAGATTTCATTATCATTGAACTCACATAGGTAAGGAAGGTGTTTTTAGGGTTCTTAGAGCAACAAGTAAAACCACAAATTTCACAAAGATTCCAAGCATAGCATAACAAACTATTTATATGATACCATAAGAGCTTCCCCTTTTCAGACAAACGATGACGCACAAAATGAGCATGCTCATCTAAAGATTTCCCATCAACTAGGCTAGTTGGGGTTTCGGCACGAGCGCATAAGGATCGAAGATGATCCAAGTAGAACACTTTAAGTGGATCCATAACAATAGATTTTTAGCAAGCAAAGATGCAAGCACATAGAAGGCACATGGCGACACAAGCAAACAAAAAGGCAAGTGAAAAGAGAGAGGAGAAGAAGATTGAGAAAGAGAGGGCGAATAAAACGGCAAGGGTGAAATGGGGGAGAGGAAAATGAGAGGCAAATGGCAAATAATGTAAATGCGAGGGAGATGGGTTTGTGATGGGTACTTGGTATGTCTTGACTTGAGCAAAGACCTCCCTGGCAACGGCGCCAGAAATCCTTCTTGCTACATCTTGAGCTAGCATTGGTTTTCCCCGAAGAGGAGAGGGTGATGCAGCAAGTGTAGCGTAAGTATTTCCCTCAGTTTTTGAGAACCATGGTATCAATCCAGAAGGAGGCTCCTCAAAAGTCCCACACGCCTACACAAACAAACTGAGAAATCGCAACCAACGCAATAAAGGGGTTCTCAATCCCTTCACGGCCACTTGCGAAAGTGAGATCTGATAAAGATAGTATGATAAGATAAATATATTTTTGTATAGATGAAAAAAAGTAAAGATGCAAATAAAAGTAGATTGAAAGCAAATAAGATAAGAGATAGACCCGGGGGCCATAGGTTTCACTAGAGGCTTCTCTCAAGAGCATAAGTATTACGGTGGGTGAACAAATTACTGTCAAGCAATTGATAGAAAAGCGAATAATTATGACGTTATCTAGGCATGATCATGTATATAGGCATCATGTCCATAAGAAGTAGACCGACTCCTGCCTGCATCTACTACTATTACTCCACACATCGACCGCTATCCAGCTTGCATCTAAAGTATTAAGTTCATAAGAACAGAGTAACACGTTAAGCAAGATGACATGATGTAGAGGGATAAACTCAAGCAATATGATATAAAGCCCATCTTTGTATCCTCGATGGAAACAATACAATACGTGTCTTGCAACCCTTTCTGTCACTGGGTAAGAACACCGCAAGATTGAACCCAAAGCTAAGCACTTCTCCCATGGCAAGAAAGATCAATCTAGTAGGCCAAACCAAACCGATAATTCAAAGAGACTTGCAAAGATAACTCAATCATATAAAAGAATTCAGAGAATATTCAATTATTATCCATAGATAAATCTGATCATAAACCAACAATTCATCAGATCTCGACAAACACACCGCAAAAAGAGATTACATCAAATAGAAAGCCATAAGAGAGGGGGAGAACATTGTACTGAGATCCAAAAAGAGAGAAGAAGCCAACTAGCTAATAACTATGGACCCGAAGGTCTGTGGGAAACTACTCACAACTCATCAAAAGGGCTATGGTGTTGATGTAGAAGCCCTCCGTGGTCGATTCCCCCTCCGGCAGAGTGCCGGCGAAGGCTCCAAGATGGGATCTCGCGGATACAGAAGGTTACGGTGGTGGAGATTCTGTTTCGTGATGCGCCCGGATGTTTTCAGGGTCCGTAGGTATATATAGGAGGAAGAAGTACATCGGTGGATGCCCGAGGGGCCCACGAGACAGGGGGCGCACCCTATAGGGGGGGGTGCTCCCTCCAATCTCGTGGAGGCTCCGATTGTTTATTGACTTGCACTCCAAGCTCTCCGGATCTTGTTCGTTCCAAAAATCACGCTCCCGAAGGTTTCATTCCGTTTGGACTCTGTTTGATATTCCTTTTCTTCGAAATACTGAAATAGGCAAAAAAAACAGCAATATGGGTTGGGCCTCCAGTTAGTAGGTTAGTCCCAAAAATGATAATAATGTATAAAATAAAGCTCATAAACATCCAAAACAGGTAATATAATAGCATGGAACAATCAAAAATTATAGATACGTTGGAGACGTATCACCACCCACCCAGGTTCAAGGCATGGTACTCGCAATTTGGGTTTGTTGCACCAATTATACTGTAGGGGGTTCCCTTACAGTATTTCTGTCAAAAAAATACGTGAGGAGAAAGTACACCTTACTGACACACATTTGGAGTTCTCCAAGAGCGTTTGCGGATCTGCCCCGAAGTATTGCAGATGATGCAGATTTTTTCCAGGCCGAAGAAGGGAGCTCAACAGAGAAGCTATTCTAGACGCAATACCTTGCACCAGAGCATCCTGTGCCCCTCAGTGATCAGCTGAAACAACTAACCGAGCTAAATAGGGTGGCCAGATTGGCCATGAAGGATATCATAGTCCGTCTTTGGCTAGCCGAACCCATACCTGGTAGCTACTTTGGGCTTGTGAAGCGGCTGGTTGATGCCTGCCCATGGCTTGATGCTATAAAGCGATCGATCTGCATTGAAGGTGCCCGGATGGCCTTCGCCCGTGTCAAGGTGCAGTCGGCGAAGATGAATGTTACCAGTTTTGCAACCGAGGGACCGCCCGCAGGGAAGGAGCATCGTATGCGGGAGAAATATTTCAACGACGTCCTTAAAGTATCGCGCATTATAGAGGGCCTGTGTCCGAAGGACATCATTTTTCAATGAATGTATCCGTGCTACCCAAACTTTGTATAATGAAAACAAGGCGTTTGTGTAATTTTAGTCTTGTTTCATCTGAAATTATTTATCCGCCATTGCGGCTATTTATTTAATCTGAGAGTTGGCCAGTCGTCGGCTTTAGCCCCTCACATAGATACTACGGGGGTGTTCGGAATAGCACAAAAAATACACTTAACCCAACAACTTGGTCCTTGAAGGAGGTGCTAGTGCGGCGAACCAGGCAATTAGACTATGCGGCTTTATCACTCTCACTTAGCCATAGGAGTTTGACAATAAGATTGTAGGTGCAGCCCCTGGTATTGTTTGGTGATCCGAACTCGGGTGCTATAGACACCTGACCGGGTAAAAAACCAGTCCTTCGTGTGACACGGAAAAAAAATCGCAAGAGATTTATACAGAGTCACCGAATAGCTGACCAGCTCTCGCCGCATCATGACAGTCAGTTTTCGGCTTTCTCTACTAAGGTGTTTATCCGGCTAACCAGAAACACAATCGCAGTAGTTCTCCCTTTACTTGTTAAGCCGAACAATCGGAACGTCAGGTAGTAATCACAAGAGCCGGGCAACCCAACTATTGACCTGAGACATGATTCGGAGCCGATGCATATAATGCTAGATTCGGGACACCGAATTACACTTGTGAATGTGTTCGGTCTTATGGTAAATTTAAGGAATGTGCGCGGTTGAATGGACCCCTGGAGATTTAGGTCATGCCGAGGTGTACATGACAATCAGATGAAAAAGAAGAAAAATATAGAATAGGGAATAAGCCAGTGCCGAATAGTTTGGGCGAAAAATAGTTTACATTATAGTCGGATTGATACGTCAAAACATATTTGTACAGATAATGCTATAAGCATCGAGGCTATTTTACATGCCGAGTGAAAGGGAAAGCTATCTACATGTATTAGAAAAGGGGATGTGGTGATCTTGAAAGATCCTTTAGGTACTTCGCCGTACATCTGTGCTGCTTTTCACCTTGGTGTGTGATCCTTTGAGAGGATTAATGAATAAGTTTTCATAAGGGGCCGGTAAAAGGGCCCTTGACACCATGAAAAGGTGATGTCGGTTGTAAGCAACCTGAAAGGAAAGATGAAGTTCCTTGTGCTCCCTTTTGGGGATGTGAGTAGCGTATATCATGTTCACCGTCTTGACCTTGGGAGGGAATTTCTTATGTCCCCTATGTTTGGTGGGCAAGGCTCCTCGTTGTCGTCCTCGCTGGGCGACCCTTTCACCATGTGCTTGGTGTTTAATTTACCAGCCTGTTTAAAGACTCAACAACTTTTGTTGTTATGGTTAGCAGGCTTGTCAGGGGTGCCGAGAATCTGGCAAGGTCGGTCGAGTATTCGGTCCAGGCTAGATGAACCGCCTTTGTTTCTTTTGAATGGCCTCTTCCGTTGACCGGGCTTGGAGCCACTGAATGTGGCGTTGACCATCGTGTCTTCTCCATGTTCAGTGTTGCTCCGCCACTTGTTTTTATTGCGTCGGGGCCTGCCATTTCTGTTTCTGTTTCTTGCTTCAGAAGTGCCAGGATCGCTGGTACTGTTCCTGCTACGGGCAAGCCAGCTATCTTCGCCTGCGCAAAAGAGGATCATGACTGATGTGAGGGCTGCCATGGACTTCAGCTTTTCTTGGCCGAGCTGTCGGGCAATCCATTCGTCATGGATGCTGTGTTTGAAGGCTGCTAGAGCCTCTGCATTCAGGCAGTCAACAATTTGGTTCTTCTTGATTAGGAACCGGGTCCAGAATTTTCTGGCTGACTCTCCGGGCTGCTGGACTATGTGACTGAGGTCATCGGCGTCCGGAGGCCAGATACAAGTGCCCTGTAAGTTGTCTCTAAAGGCATCCTCCAGGTCTTCCCAGCTACCAATAGAGTTTTCTAGGAGGTTGTTTAACCAGTGCCGAGCTGGTCCCTTAAGTTTGAGGGGGAGGTATTTGATGGCATGTAGATCATCACCACGAGCCATGTGAATGTGGAGAAGGAAATCTTCAATCCATACTGCGGGATCTGTTATGCCATCCCATGACTTGATGTTCACGGTTTTAAACCCTTCTGGGAACTGGTGCTCCATTACTTCATCAGTGCAGCATAGGGTGTGTGCAGCGCCTCTATATCTGGCCACGTCAAGACGCAGTTCAGATGGAGTCCATATGTGGTTTTCAGCCCGGCTGTAGTTGTGCTTGTCGCGCCAGGCCTGATGGCCGTCCTCTCACACTAGGGCGCGCCCCCTTGATCCATATATTGATTTGGTCTAATCGAATCTATTATCCAAGTCCTGCCATAGGTCGCAAGTGTATCCTGCAGCTGTTGTCTCTCTGTCTTTATGGAAGGGTGGTGCAGGTGGGTGTTCGGCTTGAGTTGTCGTTCTGTCCCGGCCACGTGGTGGTCGGTCAGGTCCGTCGGGAGTGTTAAATGTGGGCAGTATAGGCTCTGGGGCCTCATCGTCGAATTGGGGTCGCAGCTTGTGCTTCGGGTAACTCTTGGTTGGGCGTTCGAGGCCAAATTTCTCGGATGCCAGGACATCAGTCAATCTGTCATTGAGCAGATGTTGATCAGCTTGAAGCTCCTGCTGCTTCTTTTTCAGGCTCCTTGTAGTGCCTATTAGCCGGTGCATAAAGCGCTCTTGTTCGAGGGGTTCCTCTGGCACGATGAATTCTTCGTTGCCGAGGCTCTCGTCCTCTTCGGAGGTCGGTGGGAGTTACTATCTGATAACCCGCAAGTATACGGGATAGTTGTAGCCTATTTCGATAAGTAAGAGTTTCGAACCCAACGAGGAGCTAAAGGTAGAACAAATACTCTCTCAAGTCCTATCGGCCACTGATACGACTGTACGCACGCTTGACGTTCGTTTTACCTAGATAAAGTATGAAATTAGAAGTACTTTGTAGGTGTGATAGGATAGGTTTGCAAGATAATAAAGAGCACCTAAATAAAAGCTAGGGGATGTTTAGATAAAGATGCAAGAAAGTAAATATAGCGAGTATGGAAAAGTGGTGGTAGGAGTTGTGAAATTGTCCCTAAGCAATTGTCTATTTTACTAGACCGTTAATCACTATTGCAATTCTATGTGAGGGAGAGGCATACGCTAACATACTTTCTCTTCTTGGATCATATGCACTTATGATTGGAACTCTAGCAAGCATCCGCAACTACTAAAGATTCATTAAGGTAAAACCCAACCATAGCATTAAAGTACCAAGTCCCCTTTATCCCATACGCAAACAACCTACTTACTCGGGTCTGTGCTTCTGTCACTCACGCCATCCACCATAAGCAAATCATAAACATATTGCAAACCCTACAGCGGGAATCCCTCACACTTCCATGACAATGAGGGCACAATAGGAAAGCACCAATAATAAAACATGCAACTCAAACCAATCATAGCAATTCATCAATCACCCATAGGACAATGAAAATCTACTCAGACATCATAGTATGGCAACACATCATTGGATAATAATATGAAGCATAAAGCACCATGTTCAAGTAGAGGGTACAGCGGGATGCGGGAGAGTGGACCGCTGGATATAGAAGGGGGAAGGTGATGGAGATGTTGGTGAAGATGACGGTGGTGTTGGTGAAGATCGCGGTGATGATGATGGCCCCCGGCAGCGCTCCGGCGCCACCGGAAGCAAGGGGGAGAGAGGCCCCCTTCTTCTTCTTCTTCCTTGACCTCCTCCCTAGATGGGAGAAGGGTTTCCCCTCTAGTCCTTGGCTCCCATGGCTTGGGAGGGGCAAGAGCCCCTCCGAGATTGGATCTATCTCTCTATTTCTGCGTTCTCTCTTTCTGCCCCTTCACCGTTTCCTTTATATCTGGAGATCCGTAATTCCGATTGGGGTGAATCTTTCGCCCTGATTTTTCTCGTAAAATTAGCTTTCCTGCGGCAAAAGAATGGCATCAACCGCCTTACGGGTGGCCCACGAGAGTCCAGGACGCACCTAGGGGGAGGGCGCACCCCCCTGTCTCGTGGCCACCCCGCACGCCGTTCCGCGTTGATTCTTCCTCTGAAAAATCCCGAATATTCCAAATTAATTCTCCGTACGTTTTCATCCCGTTTGGATTCCGTTTGATATGGGTTTTCTGCAAAATATAAAACATGCAACACACAGGAACTGGCACTGGGAACTGAATCAATATGTTAGTCCCAAAAATAATATAAAAAGTTGCCAAAACTAAATGAAAGTTGAATAATATTGGCATGGAACAATAAAAAATTATAGATACGACGGAGACATATCAGCATCCCCAAGCTTAATTCCTGCTCGTCCTCGAGTAGGTAAATGATAAAAAAGATAATTTTTGATGTGAAATGCTACCTAGCATAATCTTGATCATATGTCTAATCATGGCATGAATATTAAGACACGAGTGATTCAAAGCAATAGTCTATCATTTGACATAAAAACGATAATACTTCGAGCGTACCAATAAAGCAATCATGTCTTTTCAAAACAACAAGGCCAAAGCAAGCTTATCCCTACAAAATCATATAGTTTGGCCATGCTTCATTTTCGTCACACAAAAATGCTCCCATCATGCACAATCCCGATGACGAGCCAAGCAATTGGTTCATACTTTTTAAAGCGCTTCAGCTTTTTCAACCCTCACGCAATACATGAGCGCAAGCCATGGATATAGCACTATAGGTGGAATATAATATAATCATGGAGGTTATGTGGAGAAGACAAAAAAGGAGAAAGTCTCACATCGACGCGGCTAATCAATGGGCTATGGAGATGCCCATCAATTGATGTCAATGCGAGGAGTAGGGATTGCCATGCAACGGATGCACTAAGAGCTATAAATGTATGAAAGCTCAACAAAAGAAACTAAGTGGGTGTGCATCCAACTTGCTTGCTCATGAAGACCTAGGGCATTTGAGGAAGCCCATCGTTGGAATATACAAGCCAAGTTCTATAATGAAAATTCCCACTAGTATATGAAAGTGACAACATAGGAGACAATCTATATGAAGAACATGGTGCTACTCTAAAGCACACGTGTGGAAAAAGGATAGTAACATTGCCCCTTTTTTCTTTTCTTTTTTTTTCTTTTTTCGGTGGGCTTCTTTGGCCCCTTTTTTTATTTAGGCTTCTTTGGCCTTTCCCTTTTTCTTCTTTTTTTCATGGAGCAATGCTCTATAATGATGATCATCACACTTTTATTTACTTACAACTCGATATTACAACTCGATACTAGAACAAAGATATGACTCTATATGAATGCTTCCGACAGTGTACCGGGATGTGCAATGATCTAGCGTAGCAATGACATCAAAAAACGGACAAGCCATGAAAACATCATGCTAGCTATTTTACGATCATGCAAAGCAATATGATAATAAATGCTCAAGTCATGTATATGATGATGATGGAAGTTGCATGGCAATATATCTCGGAATGGCTATGGAAATGCCATGATTGGTAGGTATGGTGGCTGTTTTGAGGAAGATATAATGAGGCTTATGTGTGATAGAGCGTATCGTATCACGGGGTTTGGATTCACCGGCGAAGTTTGCACTGACTCTCGAGGTGAGAAAGGGCAATGTACAGTACCGAAGAGGCTAGCAATGATGGAAAGGTAAAAGTGCGTATAATCCATGGACTCACATTAGTCATAAAGAACTCATATAATTATTGCAAAAGTTTATTAGCCGTCGAAGAAAAGTACTACTACGCATGCCCCTAGGGGGATAGATTGGTAGGAAAAGACCATCGCTCGTCCCCGACTGCCACTCATAAGGAAGACAATCAAAGAAACACCCCATGCTTCAAACTTGTCACACAACGGTTACCATACGTGCATGCTACGGGACATGCAAACCTCAACACAAGTGTCTGTACAATCCACAACCACCCACTAGCATGACTCTAATATCACCATCTTTATATCGCAAAACTATTGCAAGGAATCAAACATATCATATTCAGCGATCTACAAGTTTATGTAGGATTTTATGACTAACCATGTGAATGACCAATTCCTGTCATCTCTCTAAATAGATATAAGTGAAGCAAGAGAGTTTAATTATTTCTACAAAATATATGCCCATGCTCTAACAAATATAAGTGAAGAAAAAGAGCATTCTACAAATGGCGGTTTCCTATGTGAAGAGAAACAGGCAATCCAAACTTCAAATGATATAAGTGAAGCACATGAAGCATTCTATAAAGCCATACTCAAAAGATTTAAGTGAAGTGCAATGAGCATTCTATAAATCAACCAAGGACTATGTCATACTAGCATGGTGCATAAAAGAAAAATGAAAAGTAAATGCAAAAGACGCTCCAAGACTTGCACATAATGGATGAAGGAAACGAATTCGAAAACATACCGATACTTGTTGAAGAAAGAGGGGATGCCTTCCGGGGCATCCCCAAGCTTAGACGCTTGAGTCTCCTTGAATATTTACTTGGGGTGCCTCGGGCATCCCCAAGCTTGAGCTCTTGCCTCTCTTCCTTTTCCTCATATCGAGACCTCCTCGTTTAGACACTTGATCCACACAAAACTTCAGCAGAAAACTCGGTAAGATCCGTTAGTATAATAAAGCAAATCACCACTCTAATTACTGTTAAAAACCAATTCATATTTTGTTTTTGCATTGTGTCTACTGTAATGTAGCTTTTCCATGGCTTAATCCACTAATATAAATTGATAGGTTCATCAAAACAAGCAAACTATGCATCAAAAATAGAATCTGTCAAAAACAGAACAGTCTGTAGCAATCTGAACATTCACCATACTTCTGGTACCCCAAAAATTCTACCAAAATTACGAAAAATAAAAAAGTTGTATAGAAAGACAGTGCAGAATGAATCATAACCAATTGATGTTCCAGTTAAAAATGTAAAATCGCACACTACAGCCAAAGTTTCTGTCGAGCACCATACAAACCATCGAGCATTTCAAACATCCTAAAGGCAAACCTTGGCACATTATTTTTATAATACAATGGAATTGTACAAGGGGATAATTATTTTTGATGAAAAGTTTCTGTAATCAAGATTCACAAAGTTTCCGTGAGCATGAACAAAGTTCAAGGCTAGCTCCCAGTTCAACAATGCTTGTCTTTCTCACTTTCACTTTCCTTTTTGAAAAGTTTTTAGGTTCCCCTCTTTATTTTATTTTTGTTTTTAAACTATATGAAAGCACACAACAGAAATAAATGACTCTCTAAAACTTCCGGGTTGTCTCCCTGGCAGCGCTTTCTTTAAAGCCATTAAGCGAGGCATTTAGTACTCAAGTAATGGATCCACCCGGATCCTAAGGTATATCAAACTCAATTTTAATTAACAACGATTTGTAATTTAGTAGTGAGAACAAAGTAACATATATCATGCAACAACGAAGTCTAACTCTCTTCCTATGCATTGGCATGTCATAAAAGAACAATTCATGCACACCAAGTAAAGTCCAATGCATAGTATAAGCAGTTTCTTGCAATTCTATAATATGGAAACATAGAGAGGTGGAGAAATAGTTCCTCTCTCATAATAATTGCAAGTAGGAGCAGCAAGCACATGCATATTAAATTCATCAAAATCATCATGTGCAATGGTAAAAGGCAACCCATCAATATAATCCTTAATAAGCACAAACTTCTCCGATATAGTGTAGTAGGGAGAATTCAAAAAGATAATAGGACTATCATGTGTGGGTGCAATAGCAACAATTTCATGTTTAGCATAAGGAACTATAGCAAGTTCATCTCCATAAGCATAATTCATATTGGCATCTTGGCCACAAGCATAGCAAGCATCATCAAAAGGGGATATTTCAAGAGAATTAATGGGATCATAACAATCACCATAGCAATCATCATAGTAATCATCATAGCAATCATCCTTCAGTAAGCACGAAGGGAAATTAAACAATGTATGAGTTGAAGAGTTACTCTCATTAGAAGGTGGGCACGGGTAGCTAATCCGCTCTTCCTCCTTTTGTTCTTCGCTCTCCTCATCATCTTTTTCATCCAATGAGCTCACAGTTTCATCAATTTCTTCTTCCATAGCTTCCTGCAAAATATTAGTCTCTTCTTGGACAGTGGAGAATTTCTCAATATATGGTTTAACATAGGCATTAGAAGCATAATTATCAGAACAATATTCAAGTATGGCAAAACTTTCAGATTTGTAAAGAGTAGCATCATACTTTTCAATCAAAGAAGCAATTTCAAAAGCACCCTTAAAAGAAACAAATTATTCAATTTGTTGAACATCATAGTAATTATAAACACCCTTAACATATCAAGATACGATCCCATTATCAAACTCACATTGGTAGGGAAGGTGTTTCTTAGGGTTTTCAGAACAACAAGTAATATCATATATTTCACATAAATTCCAAGCATAGCATTGCAAACGTTGAATTTGATCCCATAATAGTTTCCCTTTTTCAGATATACGGTGTCGCACATAACAAGCATGCTCATCTAAAGATTTTCCCTCAACTAAGCTAGTTGGGGTTTCAGCACGAGCACAAAGGGATCGAAGATGATCCAAGTAAAAAGCTTCAGTAGTGTGATAGATTTTGAGTGGTTCTTCAACCATTGGAGCAGTAGGTACAACTAATTGTTTTGGTATTTTGCGTTTTCTACCCATAATTAAAGATAGAAAACAACTAAGAACAGCAAATAAAAATTACTTAGTGATAAAGCAAACAAGCACACACGAGAATATTCACCCCACGCAACGGCGCCAGAAAAAGGTCTTGAGAACCCGCAAGTATACAGGATAGTTGTAGCCTCTTTCGATAAGTAAGAGTGTCGAACCCAACGAGGAGCTAAAGGTAGAACAAATACTCTCTCAAGTCCTATCGGCCACTGATACGACTCTACGCACGCTTGATGTTCGCTTTACCTAGAACAAGTATGAAACTAGAAGTACTTTGTAGGTGTGATAGGATAGGTTTGCAAGATAATAAAGAGCACGTAAATAAAAACTAGGGGCTGTTTAGATAAAGATGCAAGAAAGTAAATATAGCGAGTATGGAAAAGTGGTGGTAGGAGTTGTGAAATTGTCCCTAAGCAATCGACTATGTTACTAGACCGGTAATCACTGTTGCAATTCTATGTGAGGGAGAGGCATACGCTAACATACTTTCTCTTCTTGGATCATATGCACTTATGATTGGAACTCTAGCAAGCATCCGCAACTACTAAAGATTCATTAAGGTAAAGCCCAACCATAGCATTAAAGTATCAAGTCCCCTTTATCCCATACGCAAACAACCTACTTACTCGGGTCTATGCTTCTGTCACTCACGCCACCCACCATAAGCAAATCATAAACATATTGGAAACCCTACAACGGGAATATCTCACGCTCGCGCGACACGGAGGGCACAATAGGACAACACCAATAATAAAACATGCAACTCAAACCAATCATAGCAATTCATCAATCACTGATAGGACAACGAAAATCTAGTCAGACATCATAGGATGGCAACACATCATTGGATAATAACATGAAGCATAAAGCACCATGTTCAAGTAGAGGGTACAGTGGGATGCAGGATAGTGGACCGCTGGATATAGAAGGGGGAAGGTGATGGAGATGTTGGTGAAGATGACGGCGGTGTTGGTGAAGATCGCGGTGATGATGATGGCCCCCAGCAGTGCTCCGGCGCCACCGAAAGCATGGGGGAGAGAGGCCCCCTTCTTCTTCTTCTTCCTTGAACTCCTCCCTAGATGGGAGAAGGGTTTCCCCTCTGGTCCTTAGCTCCCATGGCTTGGGAGGGGCAAGAGCCCTCCTGAGGGAGTCCCGGATTAGGGGGTGTCCGGATAGCCGGACTACCATCATTGGCCGAACTATCACCGGCGGGACTATCATCATCATCGACCGGACTCCAAGACTATGAAGATACAAGATTGAAGACTTCGTCCCGTGTCCGGATGGGACTTTCCTTGGCGTGGAAGGCAAGCTTGGCGATACGGATACGTAGATCTCCTACTATTGTAACCGACTCTATGTAACCCTAGCCCTCTCCGATGTCTATATAAACCGGATGGCTCTAGTCCATAGGACAACAACAACAACCATTACAATCATACCATAGGCTAGCTTCTAGGGTTTAGCCTCCTTGAAATCGTGGTAGATCCACTCTTGTAAACATCCACAATATCAATATCAATCAAGCAGGACGTAGGGTTTTACCTCCATCAAGAGGGCCCAAACCTGGGTAAAACATCGTGTCCCTTGTCTCCTGTTACCATCCACCTAGACGCACAGTTCGGGACCCCCTACCCGAGATCCTCCGGTTTTGACACCGACATTGGTGCTTTCATTGAGAGTTCCTCTGTGCCATCACCGATAGGAAGGATGCCTCTTCCCGTCTTCAAGGACGGCATCTTCGCTGATGGAGCCTTGGCCGCCGGCCAAACTATCAGGCTAGGAGGTTTTCTTATGACCGCCTGTCCGGCCACCGCTTCAATGATGACCTCTCGTGTCATCGAGAGCAATCTTCACGTCAACTCGGAATTCGCCGAGCAGTTAGATCCAGCAGAGCTCTTGTCTGTAAACGAACTCTTGGATCGGATCGCCGCCTTGGGAGTCGCTACAGACTACAATCGGATCGGGCTTAAAACCGATCTGAGAGAGATTAACTCTCCCCAGGTTACCCACCACGTCACGGTGGTAGAGCAACATCGCGACGATCCTTCTCCCATATTGAAAACTAGTCGTGTCCGGGCTACCGAACCCTCCATGCCGGATTCCCGCGGAGGAGCGGATTCCGATCAAGCACTGAACATAAAGTCACGCATCGGACCGGGCTCGTTGGACAATGTTCCACTTTCCAAGCTTCCAAATTCGGAAACTTCTCGGCCCTTGAGCCTCGAGATGGGCAGGGTCCCGGGCTCAATTATGCCCGCCCGTCCAGATATATGCGATCTATCTCTAATCCGGCAAGAGCCAGCCGAAACAGTACATCATTACTGGGCCAGATTCCTCCTGGTCATGGACCGGATAAAGGACTGCCGAGAGGAAACACAATCTCGATCTTTTGCAACAATTGCACGGACAGGGGAATCTTGAACGCCGTCAGCCAACGTGAAATCACGCGTTTCGCTGACTTGGCATCCATAGTGCGAAAGTACTGTGCCATAGAAAGTTTCCGGAAAATCAAAGATAGGTTTTGGGATAATCCGGCCCCGAACATAGCCCCAGTCCGCAACAAAAGCGTGCATTACACTCGGGCACCAAGTACAAGAACCAAAAAACAGAAGCCCCTTAAACGGAACGGAACCGTACTGGAGGGATGGCTCAGCAAACCCTGTACAATTCACAGTACCAAGGGCGCCACCCCAACACATAGCCTTCGTGCATGTTGTATATTACGGCAGGTGGCCAAAAGTGGCGAGGAGCTTCTAGCCCCGCGAAACCACACCAACAATAACGGTACGGTATCAACCGTCTTCGAGACTTTCGCATCAAACAATATGCGGAAACGAACGATCCACAGCCTTGCCGAAGTCTACCAAGTAGCAACAACAAATACTTGGAGCGACGCGGCCATCACCTTCAACGCCAGCGATGAACCTAAATTCCGAACAACCCTAGCACCAGCCGCATTGGTCCTCAGTCCAATAGTGGACGGCTTTCGACTTACCAAGGTACTCATGGATGGTGGCAGCGGATTGAACCTCATTTACGAGGAAACTCTTCAAAAAATGGAAATAGACTGGAGCCGCATTGAGCGAAGCAGCACAACCTTCAGAGGAATAATCCCTAGCCGGGAAGCACGCTGCACCGGAAAAATCACACTCGATGGGGTGTTCGGCTCGCCGGACAATTACAGGTCCGAAGAAATCACGTTCCAAGTGGCCCCGCTCAGCAGCGGATACCATGCTATATTAGGACGAGAGGCGTTCACAATTTTCCAAGCCGTACCCCATTACGGGTACATGAAGCTCAAAATGCCTGGGCCCAGCGGGATAATCACTCTGGTTAGTGATCCGAACATAGCACTCCGCGCCGAAAACAAAACACCCGCATTAGCCCTGCAGGCACTATCCGAAGCCCTAGCGGCAGAGGAACTCACCGTGCTGCGCGCTACGGTGCACAGAGATGACGTGATACTCGATAAGAGATCCAAGTCCACCTCCTTTAAACCAGTGGAAGAAATTATAAAATTCCAGGTCCACCCAACGGACCCGACAAAGACGGCCTCCATCGGGGCACAGTTGAACCCTGATGTAGACGCCGCACTGCGAGAATTCCTTCGGGAAAATTGGGACATTTTCGCGTGGCATCCTTCAGATATGCCAGGAATCCCTCGCAGGCCGGCAGAGCATAGCCTAAATGTCCTAAAAGGGTTCAAGCCAGTCAAACAGGCTCTTCGACGATTTTCCGAACCAAAAAGACAGGCAATGGGAGAAGAACTAGCCAAACTATTGGAAGCCGGATTCATCAGAGATATCAAACATCCGGATTGGCTAGCAAACCTGGTAATGGTACCAAAGAAGGATAGATCCTGGCGCCTATGTGTCGATTTCAAAGACCTAAATAAAGCCTGCCCAAAGGATCCCTTCCCCCTCCCCCGCATCGACCAAATCATCGATGCCACTGCAGGGCACAATTCATTGTGCTTCCTGGACGCATACTCCGGCTATCATCAAATCAAGATGGCAGAAGCGGATCAAGCCGCAACGGCGTTCATTACTCCATATGGACCATTCTGCTTCAACACGATGCCCTTCGGACTTAAAAACGCCGGCGCGACATATCAGCGCATGATTCAGACATGTCTGGCTACCCAGATCGACAAAACAGTAGAGGCATACGTAGACGACGTACTCGTCAAAACCAAACACGTCGAAACTCTAGTAGACGACTTGAGGGTCACATTCGACAACCTCCGAGCATATGACATCAAGCTGAATCCGGAAAAATGCGTTTTCGGCGTACCAGCCGGAAAGCTCTTGGGCTTCATTGTATCCGGTAGAGGAATTGAAGCAAATCCGGCCAAGATCCGAGCCCTATCGCAGTTGGATATTCCAAAAAACCTCAATCAGATCCAGAAATTGACTGGATGCGTGGCGGCTCTCAGCCGCTTTATCTCCCGCCTAGGAGAAAAGGCATTGCCCCTCTATCGCCTCCTCAGGCACACCGAACACTTCGAGTGGACGGATGCTGCCACCGCCGGACTCGAGGAAATAAAGGCCATATTGGCAACGAATCCGGTCCTGGCTGCGCCCAACCTGGGCGAACCTATGTTGTTATACATCGCAGCAACACATCAAGTAGTAAGCGCGGTGCTCGTCGTAGAACGAGAGACACAGGGCATAAATTCCCTCTTCAAAAACCAGTGTACTACGTATCCACTGTTTTAACCCCCTGCAAGTCCCGTTACCCGCACTATCAAAAGATAGCGTATGCGGTGTTCATGGCATCCCGGAAGCTCCGACACTACTTTCAAGAGTGTTCGATAACAGTGGCCTCCGAAGTACCCCTAAATGACATTATAAATAACCGCGACGCAACGGGCAGTATTGCAAAATGGGCCATTGAGCTCTTACCATTCGACATAACTTACAAACCCCGTCGAGCTATAAAGTCGCAAGTTTTGGCTGACTTTGTCGCTGAGTGGACTGAAGCCGAACTCCCTAAAGAGTACGGCGCATACTCCAATTGGATTATGCATTTCGACGGCTCCAAAATGTTGGCCGGATTGGGGGCTGGCATCGTACTAACGTCCCCAACCGGGTACAGAGTCCAATACGTACTCCAGATAATGTACACGGACTCCAACAACGCAGCCGAATACGAGGCCCTCTTACATGGCCTCCGGATGGCAATCTCCATGGGCATCCAACGCCTAGAGGTGCGCGGGGACTCAAACCTCGCAATATCCCAAGTAAATGGAGACTTTGACGCCAAGGATCCAAAAATGGCAGCCTATCACAACACCGTCCTTAAAATGTCAGCTCGGTTCGCAGGACTTGAATTCCACCACGTAGCCAGAGATAATAACCAAGCGGCCGACGTATTGGCACGCATCGGCGCAAAACGTGACGCTGTCCCTCCAAATATCTTCCTGGGACGGCTGTTCAAGCCATCCGTACTATGGGAAGAGGAGTCCGGAAATAACAAACCGGAGGCAGCCGCAGAACAATCTGACATAACCGGCGATCCAGCCGCCGAAACAACACCCTCAGCTCACGACATAATGGCAGTAATCGCCCCATGGACAGAGCCGTTCCTAGCCTACTTGCTTAGGCAGGAACTCCCCGAAGACCATAATGAGGCCCGCTGCATAGTCCGGCGATCTAAAGCCTACAAGGACCATGCGGGAGAACTCTATAAGAAAAGCACAACCGGAGTCCTTCAAAGGTGTATCTCTGAAGAGGAAGCGCGAGACCTTCTGGCTGAAATTCACGCCGGACTAGGCGGACACCACGCCGCAGCCCGGGCCCTTGTAGGAAAGGCATTCCGTACAGGATTTTATTGGCCGACGGCCCGGGCAGATGCTCAGGACTTAGTCCGAAGATGCGTCGGTTGTCAGCTCTTTGCTAATCAGAGCCACATGCCACCCACCGCCCTCAAAACTATACCCATTACCTGGCCGTTCGCGGTCTGGGGGCTTGACATGGTTGGACCACTTAAAGGGGGAACCCACAAGCAAAGGTACCTATTGGTCATGGTGGATAAATTCAACAAATGGATAGAGGCCAAGCCAGTTAAAACGGCAGAGTCCGGACCAGTGATAGACTATATATCTGGGGTAGTACACCGTTATAGTGTCCCCCATAGCATCATCACTGATAACGGCACGAACTTCACGGCCGATGAGGTTAAATCATGGTGCAAAAATAGGGGCATCAAGCTCGATTACGCTTCAGTCTATCATCCTCAAACCAACGGTCAAGTGGAACGAGCAAATGGTCTAATAATGAGCGGCATCAAACCCAGACTAGTGCGGTCCCTTACGAAATCTGACACACACTGGGTAGAGGAGCTCGACTCCGTACTCTGGGGGCTGCGGACAACGCCTAACCGTACTACCGGATTCACACCATTTTTTATGGTATACGGCGCAGAAGCAGTTTTGCCCTGCGACATAATTCATGACTCACCTCGAGTGCGCATGTACGAAGAAAGAGAAGCCGAGTTGGATCGGCAGGACAGCTTGGACGCACTGGAGGAAGAACGCGACGTCGCCAAGGCTCGTTCCGCATTTTATCAGCAGCAGGCTCGAAGATACCAAAGCAGAGAAGTACGGGCCAAGACTTACAACGTTGGCGAACTGGTTCTACGCCTGCCGGACAAGAAAAAGGACAAGCTCAAGCCCAAATGGGAAGGCCCCTTCATCATTGATAAAGTCTTGACCGGCGGAGCGTATCGTCTACGAAATGCGTCGGATAACCGACTCGAGCCGAACCCATGGAATGCAGCCCGCCTCCGAAGATTCTATGCCTAGCGCCGGACTAAGAGTTCGTCCCTTCCCCCCCGTCCAATTTTTTTTACTTCAGCTGCCTTTTGTTTATCTTTTTCTTCTCAACCCTATTCATCAAAGCCTTAAAAGGCCTACTTGCGCATCGTTCGCAATTGATGTGCTATCCGCACTCATTATACCTGGGGGCTTCTTTACCAGAAGCTTAATTATAAGGGCTTCATGCCCAGCACATGTGTCAAGCCTCCACATGTACCTTTTATTCACCATTATATGCATCGATATGACTTAAGTTTTGGCCAAGCTGGGTTGCCTGGCTCCTGTGCTTACCCCTACATTCCCGATTGTTCGGCTAGGAGGTAAAGGGAGCACCTCTGCGATTATTATTGCCGGGTCAGCTGGATGTGTACCTCAGACTGGGTAAAGCCGAAAGCTAGCGTTCTTAAGGGAATATTCGGTCGGTGACTTAAAAGATGGTTTTTTATCCACTTATTTATCTGCCCCCAGATGTTTTTCTGCTTTTTTCGCAGTCCGGACATGCACTTTAGGGCATGCCAGCCCCAGAGAAAAGGAACCCTTAACGGAACTATTCTCCCTGGAAGATGTTTCTTACTACCCATGTAATATAACATAACTAGTTGGGCACTTGTCTGATAAAGCACTAATGACCCCTACGCCTGGTCTCCATGCATACCCCGGTTGATTCATAACCGAGAAGGTGTTCCGACACACTCCGGACTCTAGGGTCCCGAGGTCGAAGCGAAAAGGTTGGCAAAGACAAACGATCTACAATCCGGCTAGAAGGCATTTTATATGTCATTTTATAATACATTGTCAAATCGACTGATTGTATTCTTCCTCAATCCCATCTAACAGGTTGTCTAATTTACATTCCTGTTGGGAAAATTTAGCGGCCAACTCTACTTGGTCGTATACTAAACTCACAGGGATCTCCTTCCCATCGGGCCCCACAGGTCCGACTTTGGCCATGTGGTTGGGATCCGCCTTCTTGTACCGCGTCTTTACCATGGCCCAGGCCTCCCTGGCACCTTGGCGGCAGGCCGAAATCTTCCATAAATGGAAGCGCTGCCGCACTCCCTGAAGCTTCGCCGCAAGCTCCCCAAGACCCTCGGGTAAGGAGAAGGCTGGCCATAAAGCCTGGATGACGCTGCTCATTGCCTGCCGAACTCGTTCGATCAGTTGCAACTATTCGGGAAGTTGATCACCCGTTGATACGGGCATCTCCTCCGCAGGGCGACATGTGAGCATACCTGCAGACATATTCTGTCAAATCGACTTCCTCGCCTAACTCTTCTTTTCAAAGGAGTTCGCTCAAGCACTTACTATAGATGCCACGACGAAGCCGTTGATTCTCCTTAACGGAGCCCGACAGCTCGGCCCGAACGCCTTTCAGCTCTTCTCCAAGCTGGGCATGGGCATCCTGGAGCTTGTTCCTTTCATGCTGCACCTTATGCAGCACCCTCTCGCCGGCCTTCAGCTGGCGCAGAGGTTCTTGCCTGTCCGGATCTTGTCCGGCAGCACCTGCAACGTCATTTTTTAGACTTGCGCAAAGGCCAAACGCTACTTATCTTTCTAAAATAATGCGTTACCAGGAGAGGTCCCTGTGTTTCCTCCTGCGCGAGAGAGTGCGGCCTCAAGTTGGGCCTTGCACTCCTGCAGCTCCTGAGACAGTTGGGTATTCTTCTCAGTAAGATCCTATATTTCTTATGATCCTTAAATCAGTTAATATAACTACTTTAAGTCTCGGGGGCTACTGGCATATACAACTATTAAATTCTCTTACCCGCATGTCTTTTACATACTGCTTCATGGCTCTGGTAAAACCATCTTGAGCAGCACGAAGGTGCGCGTCCCCCGCGTTAAAGGCATTCAACGCCTCGGGGGAGAAGCACGCGTCACGAAATACTGTCCGGCGGCGCCTGTGATTCATGGCACTCTCCACCTCAGAATTGGTGGCGGATAGTCTGTCGGCATCCTTCGTCGGAGGAACGTCTGGCTCGCACCTTGCGCGCGCCTCCCCCTCCAGACCAGGTGCTGGAGCCTGGCTGGTAGAGGTTGGATTGGCAACCTCCACGCCCGCAGTCCGGCGGACGCTTTTTTCCCTACAGAAGTCATGAGCACTCAAACGCTTCCTAGGAATGTCGCTCTAAATAATGAATTGTGAGCTACACCTTTGCGGCGACGTTTCAGTCCGCGCCGCGCTCCTCTTCCGCCTACAGGTCCGGACTGACCTTTGTTGGTCAGCCACCGCGGGCTCAGCTTCTTGCCCTAGGGGCGCCTCCTGCGCGGCGCCATCATATACGGTGGTCAGAAATAAGCAAGGAAGGAATGACGGTGTCAGGACTTCGGTCGCAATCACCTGGGAAGCCGGATATAGTCCGGGATAGTCGGCCGTGATGGCGACTAAGGCATTGTCCATGCTGAGCTGGTGGAACGCCCCGTCGATTAGCTCCACCTTTATGTCCGGATCCTATTCGGAGGCCGGATCCTGGGATCTCTCTGGATCCTCGGGTTGCGGAGCTGGACTTAGCATGTCCTCCATGATCCGGCGCAGTTCCTGCGCTGAAAGAAGAACACAATATAAGAAACTTAAGTTTCAAAAAGCATGGGTCGGGCATGCATATTGTTCGCTTACCCAAGGCTAGGGATTATTCATGGAGAACCCATTTAACGGGTTCATCCGAAGGAAATCCTCCTTCTCCCCCTTATACAGGCCGGACAGGATCGTCACCAGGTCTTCGATCGAATCCGGCCCTTTACGGCCATGACGGGTGGCATCGTCCTCCCCGTTGAAATCCCACATGGGGTGGCCCCTGTATTGTAGTGGCTGCACCCCCCGCATAATGCATGTTTCCATGACTCCAATCATGGTCAACCCAGAATGGGCCAGTAACCTTATTCGGCCCATCAAATAATGGACGCTCTTGTCTTCCTCCAGTTGGGGGCTCCGCGGACGCCAACTAAGGCGTTTCTTCAGAGGAGCATTGCTGAACTCCGGGAGGCCGATCCGAACAGGGTCCGGCAGCGGAGCGTCTTCTATATAAAACCATCATGAAGGCCAGTCTTCGGACGCCTTCTTAGGGGTTCCGGATGGATATCCGGTCCCGGCAATACGCCATATTTCGGCGCCGCCCACTTGATATATGGACCCCTCATGAGAGCGGGGTACAAGGCAGAACAACCTCTTCCACAGCGCGAAATGGGGCTCGACGCCCAGGAATAGCTCGCAAAGAGCTATGTAACCCGCAATGTGCAGGATTGAGGCGGGCGTGAGGTGATGAAGCTAGAGTCCGTAGAACTCCAGGAGCCCGCGGAGGAATGGATGTACAGGAAATCCGAGCCCCCTTATCAGATAGGGGACGAAGCATACCCGCTCCCCTTTGTTGGGACTTGGGGTAACCTCCGCTTGCTTCCCACCTTTGTAGGTGGCCAGCCCGGCTCGAACCGGAACCATAAATGCCGGAGGGAGATATCCCCCCGCTTGGAGCTTCACCAGCTCGTTGTGCGGAACAGAGCATCTCCTCCAATCTCCTGGCAAAGGGCTGGGAGCGCGAGAAGAGGATCCGCGTTGACGGTCTGTGATGGAATGGATACTTGGTCGAAAGTGCTCCGATGAGTATTTGCGGGAGGAGGATGGCGATTTGGATCTGGATTCTTGCCTCCCTTATAGGAAGATTATTCGCACAACTAGGGGGTAAAACATAAAAGACACCCTGGCTTTTCACATTCGCGCGATGCATGGAGGAAGGCCATTATTGGGCGTGGAAGCCAAGATGCGCAACATTGATGAGGAAGCCGGACACTGTTCGGCAGGTACGTAGAACTTGAAGGAGAACCTGCCTTGCAACGCCGAAGACTACACACACGCTGGACTTATCGTAATTGAAACCTGGTTCGGGGGCTACTGAGGGAGTCCCGGATTAGGGGGTGTCCGGATAGCCGGACTACCATCATCGGCCGAACTATCATCGGCCAGACTATCATCATCATCGACTGGACTCCAATACTATGAAGATACAAGATTGAAGACTTCGTCTTGTGTCCGGATACGTAGATCTCCTACTATTGTAACCGACTCTATGTAACCCAAGCCCTCTCCGGTGTCTATATAAACCGGATGGCTCTAGTACGTAGGACAACAACAACAACCATTACAATCATACCATAGGCTAGCTTCTAGAGTTTAGCCTCCTTGATCTCGTGGTAGATCCACTCTTGTAAACATCCACAATATCAATATCAATCAAGCAGGACGTAGGGTTTTACCTCCATCAAGAGGGCCCGAACCTGGGTAAAACATCATGTCCCTTCTCTCCTGTTACCATCCGCCTAGACGCACAGTTTGGGACCCCCTACCCGAGATCCGCCGGTTTTGACACCGACACCCCCCCCCCCTCGAGATTGGATCTATCTCTCTGTTTCTGTGTTCTCTCTTTCTGCCCCTTGACCGTTTCCTTTATATCTGGAGATCCTTAACTCCGATAGAGGTTAATCTTTCGCCCAGATTTTTCTCGTAAAATTAGCTTTCTTGCGGCAAAATAAGGGCATCAACCGACTTACGGGTGGCCCACGAGAGTCCAGGGCGCGCCCAGGGGGCAGGGCGCGCCCACCTGTCTCGTGGCCACCCCGGACACTGTTTCGCGTTGATTCTTCCTCCGAAAAATCCCAAATATTCCAAAATAATTCTCCGTCCGTTTTTATCCCGTTTGGATTCCGTTTGATATGGGTTTTCTGCGAAACATAAAACATGCAACAGACAGGAACTGGCACTGGGCAGTGGATCAATATGTTAGTCCCAAAAATAATATAAAAAGCTGCCAAAAGTAAATGAAAGTTGAATAATGTTGGCTTGGAACAATCAAAAATTATAGATACGACGGAAACGTATCACTATCCTCCGAGCCCTCTTTCCCGATGGGATCGTCGGGGTTGACTTTCCCTTCCTCCCAATCATCATGCTCGGATGTTGGTTGGATAGGGGCTTCTTGATCTTCGGCATTATCCGGAGTATTGTTGTCTCCGGTGCCGGTATTGCTGTCTTTTTCATGCCGCGATTTAGAGCGGCACCGCTTACATCGATGCTTTGGTGCAGCCATGGGAGGCTTTTCTTCGAGTGAATCCTTCCCCCTTTGCTGTCATCCTCTTTGGGGGTGTCCACCCTGTACACGTCGTATGTGGAAGTAGCCGTCCAGCGTCCGGTAAGCGGTGGGTTCTGGCTTTGCTCTTCTCTGGCATCATCGTCCATGCCATCGATGTCTTCAGAAGCGTAATCAAGCATGTCGGTTAAGTCCTCGACAGAGGCTATGAAGGGGGTGCTGGGTGGGATGTAAAATTCCCCGCTCTCAGCCCCTAGTGCGGGTTGGGCATAGTTCGGGAGCGATCCTTCTATAATGGTGAGAGATCACATTAACTCGAGAGCCTCATTTAAGGGTGAGGCTTGGACAGGGAAGCAAGAATCCGTGGAGCAGGGCGGGACAGGAGTTCCCTGACCGAGCTCGTATAGCGCAGACCTTGAGAGTTCGGAGCCTGGAGTGATTCCGGGCTGGCCGATGAAATAATCCCCTCCGTATCTCCCGTGTTGAGCTCTATGGCTGTGGAGAGTCCGGCGGGCTCTAAACTCCCATCTTCGGACTCGGCAAGCAGTTCCGGATCTAAGGCCAGAGCTGCGGTCGAGGCCGCGAACCCTTAGAAGATCAAGTCTCTTCGGATATCAGCAACGTAGTTTAGGTTTCCGAAACTGATCTGATGACCAGGGGCGTAGTTGTAGATCTGCTCCAGTCGAATTGGCACGCAATGCGAAATCGCCGAATGCAAAGATTTGGCCGGGGAGAAAAGTCTCCCTCGGGGCAGTATTTGTTGTGTATGATTGGTGGAGCCATCGAGCCTTCTGGTGACGACACAGTGGAACTCTCAATGAAAGCACCAATGTCGGTGTGAAAATCGGCAGATCTCGGGTAGGGGGTCCAGAACTGTGCGTCTAAGGAAAAATGGTAACACGGAGGCAGGGGACACGATGTTTACCCAGGTGTGGGCCCTCTTAATGGAGGTAATACCCTACTTCCTGCTGGATTGACTTTGATGAGTATATGGGTTAAAAGAGTTGATCTACCTCGAGATCATAACGGCTAAACCCTAGATGTCTAGCCCATATGATTGTGATCCCCTCTATGGACTAAACCCTCTGGTTTATATAGACATTGGAGGGATCTAGGGTTGTATAGAGTCGGTTATAGAGAAAGGAAGGTTCATGATCTGAACGCCAAGCTTGCCATCCACGCAAAGGAGAGTCCCATCCGGAAACGGGGGAGGTCCTTCTATCTCGTATCTTCACGGCCCATCAGTCCGGCCCATGTCACACATGCCAGCTTCCCGTGGACCCCATAGTCCAGGACTCCCTCAGTGACCACACCCAAGGGTTGCCAAAGTGTACGGGTTCAGTGACCACCCAAAGGGTTGCCATTTGTATAGGTTCGGTGACCGCCCTCAAGGATCCCTTAGTGGAATCACGGTATCTTGCATTGTGCGAGGGCGTGAGGAGATTATGGTGGCCCTAGTGGCTTCTTGGGATGCATTGTGCGCCCACACTGCTCCAAACGGAGATTAGCATCCACAAGGGTGTGAACTTCGGGATACATCATCGTCTCTGCGTGCCTCGTTTATCTCTTACTCAAACCCTTTACTTATGCACTTTACTTTGTAATAGCCATAATGTTTCTTGTCATATAGCTTGCTATCACGTAGTAGTTTATCTTGCTTAACGTAATTTGTCAGTGCACATAGGTGAGCCTAGTTGTTGTAGGTTTTCTGCCTGACAAATTAGCTACTAGGTTTGTTCCGCTTTTCTTCAAGCCTAAATCATAGTTATTTTACAGCGCCTATTCACCCCTCTCTGGGTGACATCCACGATCTTTCAACAATCATGCATAAAAGAGTTGAGCAAAGACTCAAATAATATTCATGGATATAACTAATTATAAAATCACAATTCATCAGATCCCAACAAACACATCACAAAAAGGAGTTACATCAAATAGATCTCCAAGAACATCGAGGAGAACATTGTATTGAAGATCAAAAAGAGAGAAGAAGCTATATAGCTACTAGCTATGGACTCGTAGGTCTGTGGTAAACTACTCACGCGTCATCAGAGGGGCAACAAGGATGATGAAGAAACCTCCCATGATCGTTTCCCCCTCCGGCAGAGTGCCGGAAAAGGCCTCTAGATTGGATCTCATGGTTCTGGACCATGCGGCGGCTGGAATTGTGTTTCATCAACTCCCCAGGATTTTTTGGATTTTAGAGTATTTATATAGGTGGAGGTAGGTGGAGAAGCTTCCCATGGGCTCCAGTACATACCAGGGCGTTGGGGGCCTCTAGCGCTCCCTGGTGTCTAGTGAGCCCCATGGGCCTCCTCCCGTGTGCTCCTTTGGCTCCCTGGGTGTCTTTTGTCTAGAAAAAAAATCCAAAAAGTTTTGTTGCATCTGGACTTCGTTTGTTATTGATATTATGCAAAGTAAAAAACAAGCAGAAAACAGCAACTCGCACTAGGCACTATGTCAGTTGGTTAGTCCCAAAAAATGACATAAAGTTTCTAGTAAATGAATATAAAACATCCAAGATTGATAATATAACAGCATGGAACAATAAAAAATTATAGATACGTTGGAGACGTATCAGGAACACTTCCCTAGAACTAGAATTAAGCCACATACGAGTCAATCATCAGGGCCACCTATCGAACAAAACCCGAAGATGACAACACTTGAAACTATGCATTATGCCTAGCTAGGGGCGTAAGACAATAGTGCTAGTTCGGAGGCAACCCAATAGCTATATTTTAATATTTGTTTGTTTTCCTTCATGTTTTTCAATAAATATAGAATTATGCTACTGTTATGATTGTGTTTTAGTATTTTAATTAGTGTTTGTGCCAATTAAAGACTTTAGGATGGTTTGGGTGATAGTTGATTTGATGCTGTTGAAATACAAAAACTTTTGCACCTAGTTCTGGAAGTTTTTAAATTCACAGAAACGTGCCTTTGCTCTGAAATATTTACACATAATTGATATACAAAATTTTCCCATTGTCATCATTTTTCAAAATTTTTGGAGTTACAGAAGTATGGTTAGAGTTCAGATTACTACAGACTGTTTTGTTTTTGACAGATTTTGTTTTTGTTGCATTGTGTTTTTATTTTGATGAATCTATGGGTTGTATATGGGGGGGGGGCGTATAAGCCATGATAAAGTTATAATACAATAGGTATAATGCAATAAAAAATATGAATGGGTTTGCAACAGTATATAAAGTGGTGATTTGCTTTATTATACTAACGGATCTCACGAAGGTTTTTGTTGAGTTTTGTGTGATAGAAGTTTTCAAGTTTTGGTTGAGATCACCATGGATGAAGGAATAAGGATGGCGTCTTTAAGATCGTTTTCTTTTTTTGGTTGGTTGCTTCTCAATCTATTTGCTAGCCTCCACTTGTACTAAGAGGGAACACTGCTTGTGCATCAAACTCCCTAAACCCAAAGTTCTGCCAAATGAGTCCACCATATCTACCTATATGCGGTATTTCCATGCCGTTCCAAGTAAATTTGTATGTGCCAACTCTAATTTTGAAAACGAATTTCCGTTTTGTGTGCGTTGGTATGGAAGGCACCTGTGGAAACGGCTAGCCATGAATTTTGGAAGAATGCTGGAAAGGAAATAAACTTTACTTTCTATTTGGGAACCGCCTATGATTTATCTAACATGGAAGATATTGGGAATTCTCAGTCGTTTTTGTTGACTGGAAAAGCATGCCTCTCCAAATAATTTTATCTCTCAATTTAAGCTATCAGCTCTGGCACCTCTACAAATATTTGCTTCCCTCTATGAAGGGCCTATCTATTTACTTTTATGCAATTTTTGTTTTTTGTTCAGTCTCCATCTTCTCTTATAAAACACCAACTAGGATGCTTTATACGTCCCCAACATATCTATATTTTTTATTGTTCCATGTTATTATATTATTAATCTTATATGTTTTATATACATTTACAAGCTACTTTATATCATTTTTTTGGATTAACCTAATAAATTAGTGCCCATTGCTAGTTGTTGTTTTGTTTGCTTGTTTTTGACTTTGCAGAATATCAATACCAAACGAAGTCCAAATGCCACGCATCTTTTTGGACATTTTTTCTGGCAATAAGAGACCTTGGAAGCTTCTGGAGTACAAGAGAATATGGAGGTGTGGCCCACTAGGCACCAATGCGCGCCACAGGCCCGTGACGCGCCTTGGTGGGTAGTGGGGCCCACAGACCTCCGTTGGACATAACTCTGCCTCTATGAATATCCTAAAATCAGAAAACCCTCTAGGGAGTCCACGGAATACTCTTTACATAGCAGCAAGTTCCAGAACCACGAGATCCCATCTAGAGGCCTTCGGCACACTGCCGGAGGGGGAAATGACAAAGGAGGGGTTCTTCATCATCCTTGCTGCCCTCCGATGATGTGTGGCTAGTTTACAACAGAACTATGGGTCCGTAGTTAGAAGCTAGATGGCTTCTTCTCTCATTTTGATCTGTAATACAATATTTTCCTTTATGTTCTTGGAGATCTATTTGATGTAATGACTTTTTGTGGTGTGTTTGTGGGGATCTAATGAATTGTGAGTTTATGATTAGATCTATCCATGAATATTTTTTGAGTTTTCTCTAAACTCTTTGATTCATGATTGTTATAGCCTCGTATTCCTTCTCTGATTTATAGGTTGGGTTTGGCCAACTAGATTGATTTATCTTTCCATGGCAAGGGGTGCTTTGTTATGGGTTCGATCTTGCGATGCTCAACCTCAGTGACCGAAAGAGACATGACACGCATTATGTTGCTATTAAGGGTAAAAAGATGGGATATATTTCATACGTGAGTTTATCTTATGTACATCATGTCATCTTGCTTAAGGCATTACTTAGTTCTTTCATGAACTTAACACACTAGATGCATGCTGGATAGTGGTCGATGTGTGGAGTAATAGTAGTAGATGTAGAATCATTTCGGTCTACTAATCTTGGACGTGATGCCTATATACATGATCGTTGCCTTGGATATCGTCATAATTATTTTCTTTTCCGTCAATTTCCCAATAGTAATTTGTCTACCCGCCGCATGCTATTTTCTCGATAGAAGCCTCTAATGAAAACTATGGCCCCCAGGTATATTTTCTATCTTATATTAAAACCAAAAATACGTTGCTGCAATTTTCTTTTATCTATTTTGTTTTTTATTTTACTCATATTTATCTATCAGAACCTATACAATTTAATCTTGCTCAGAACCGTTAAGGGATTGACAACCCCTCTACGCGTTGGGTTGCAAGTATTTGTTGTTTGAGTGCAGGTACTGTTTACATAGTGTTGCTTGGTTCTCCTACTAGATTGATAACCTTGGTTTCATAACTGACGGTAATACTTATCTCTACTGTACTGCATCATCCTCTCCTCTTCGAGGAATTCCCAACGCAGCTCACAAGTATGAGGAAGAATTTTTGGCGCCTTTCCAGGGGAGACATCATCAACATCTATCAAGTACATACGCATAAACTTTCATCTCCTTGCATTTACATTATTTTCTATTTGCCTCTTGTTTTCATATCCCCCACTCCTAAAAAGTTTTTACCAAAAAATTCAAAAATATTTTCTGTTTACCTTTTCCTTGTTTGATCTTTTGTTTGCTTGTGATCTTGTTTGCGTAGTTACGATGTCTCAAGAAAATAAAAAATTATGTGATTTTTCTAATAATACTGATATTGTTACTACCATAATTGCTCCTCCCATCGTTAATGCGGAGTCTTATGATATTAACGCCGCTTTGTTGAATCTGGTTATGAAAGAACAATTTTCTGGTAATCCTAATGAGGATGTTGCGTCCCATCTAAACACTTTCGTGGAATTGTGTGATATGAAAAAGAAAAAAGATGTGGACAATGATATTGTGAAATTAAAATTATTCCCATTTTCTTTGCGGGATCGTGCAAAAATTTGGTTTTCATCTTTGCCACAAAATAGTAGTGATTATTGGGACAAGTGCAAAGATGCTTTTATTACTAAGTATTTTCCTCCCGCGAAAATTATTTCCCTTAGAAATGAAATTATGAATTTCAAGCAACTTGAGCTTGAACATGTTACACAATCATGGGAAATAATGAAACTAATGATAAGAAATTGCCCGACTCATGGTCTAAATTTGTGGATGATCATATAAATGTTTATGCAGGATTGAATTTTGTTTCTAGAAATCTTTTAGATTCCTCCTCGGGTGGTACTTTTATGGATATTAATTTGGGGGAAGCTACTAAATCTCTTGATAATATTATAGCAAATTATTCACAATGGCATACTAAAAGCGCTCCTACTAGTAAAAAAAGTGAATTCCGTCGAATAAATTATTAGTTTCAGTGATAAAGTTGACGCTCTTATGAGATTGGTTGGAAGTAGAAACACTCCTATTGATCCTTTGTCCACTTTGATTGAGCAAAATAATGATCCCGTAGATGTTAATTTTGTCTTGTGAAACAATTTTAATAGTAATGCTTATAGAGGTAATTTTAATCCTAGACCGTTTCTTGTAAGTTCCTCTAATAATTATGGAAATTGCTCTGGTAATTCTTATAATAATAGGATGACCTTTGATCTTGAAAGTAATATTAAATAATTTATAGCTGCTCAAAAAGTTTTCAACACTACGATAGAGGAAAAATTGACTAAACTTGATGATATGTCTTGGAGCATCGATCGGATTATTCATGATGTGGAAAATATTAAGACAATTTTTTTGCCACCCAAGGTTGATATTAATGAATCAATTAAAGCTTTATATGTCTCTATGGATGAAATTAATAAAAGAATCGCTATGCTTAGATCTAATAGAGAAGTTTAGAAAAAGCTATTCCTCCCGGTTTATTTTATAATAATAATGAAAAAATTAAAATGATTGTTGTTTATTCTATTGATTCCTTGTGTAGTAATGTTAAAATTGATGATAAGGGGACTGAAGAGGAGTCAACTATAGCTAGAAGGTGTCCCTAGTTCGGAGGGTGAAACACTTGATGAAAAAGTGGGTTTGAAGAGGTAAAAACTTTAACTAGTGATAAGCCCACTATTTTGGATTAGAAAGACTTTAATTATGATAGTTGGTCTTTGATTGAATGTATTTCTTTTTTACAATCCATGATGAATTCACCCAACGCGTATGAACCCAATAAGGCTTTTAATAAACATATTGTAGAAGCAATGCTGAAAACTTTAGAGGAAAAGTTAGAATTAGATATTTCAATTCCTAGAAAATTATAGGATAAATGGGAACCCACCATTAGAGTCAAGATTAAAAATTATGAGTGCAATGCCTCATGTGATTTGGGTGCTAGTGTTTCCACAATTTCGAAATCTCTATGTGATATGCTAGGCTTTACCAATATGGATGAATGCTCTCTTAATTCTCACTTAGCAGATTCTACTATTAAAAAGCCTTTAGGTAGAATTAGTGATGTTCTTATTCTTGCAAATATAAACTATGTGCTCGTTGATTTTATTATACTTGACATTGATTGCAATCCGTCTTACCCCACCATACTTGGTAGACCGTTTTTACGAACTATAGGTGCCATTATTGACATGAAAGAAGGGAATATCAAATTTCAGTTCCCATTAAAGAAGGGTATGGAACACTTCCCTAGAACTAGAATTAAGCCGCCATATGAGTCGATCAAGAGGGCCACCTATGGAACAAAAATCAAAGATGACAACACTTGAAACTATGCATTATGGCTAGCAAGGGGCGTAAAACAATAACGCTAGTTGGGAGGCAACCCAATAGTTATCTTTTAATTTTTTTCTCCTCTCAGTTTTTCAATAAATATACAATTATACTACTGTTATGATTGTGTTTTAGTGTTTTAATAAGTGTTCGAGCCAAGTAAAGCCTTTAGGATAGTTTAGGTGATAGTTGATTCGATGCTGCTGAAAAACAGAATCTTTTGCGCCTAGTTCTGGAATTTTGTAAATTCATTGAAACATGATTTTTCTCTGAGTTATTTACACATAATTGATATGCAAATTTCCCACGTTGTCCTCATTATTCAGAATTTTTGGAGTTACAGTAGTGTGGTCAAAGTTCAGATCACCACAAACTATTCTGTTTTTGACAGATTCTGTCACTACAAAAAAAAGACACATCCGTGACATTTTGGGCCGAACGAAAAAAAATATGTCATACTTATGACACTTCTATGATGATAATTGTGACAAAACCCGGTAGCATCATGGATGTGGTGGGCTCCTACTTCTATGACAAAAAATCATGACAGAAAATGGGCTTTTCGTCCTGGGCGGGCCGGAGACGCAGCTGCATGACATTCTTTGGGCCATCCATGATGGAAACAACTGTGGTAGAAGCGAGGGCGAGGAAAATTTCGGGGAGTTCCCGGTTACGGTGGGAGGTCGGGGGACGAGCGATGCGCGTTTCTCTCGTACACGTATGCGCGTGTGTGTGAGGCGTTGGCTCTAACTGAACCTGAGCGAGGCGTTGGGCTCTAACTGAACCCGAGCGATTGCACTGTAGGCTACGCATTACTGAACCCGAGTGATCGATCGATGGCTGTTAACTAAACCCTATCGAGCGATTCCTTCGCTACTACTGCTAACTAAAG
>NC_041393.1:618681496-618684482 GCF_002162155.2 Triticum dicoccoides | reverse complement strand
AGGGCTGGATGAACAGTAGACGGTGGAGGGGTGCCTGTGGAGGGGTGGTTGAACAGGACCCCGTGGTGTAGAGGGCTGGATGAACAGTAGACGGTGGAGGGGTGCCCATGGAGGGGTGGTTGAACAGTAGCCGGTGGAGTAGCGCGCAGTGGAGGCTGGATGAACAGGAGCCCGTGGAGGATGGAGGAGGTCGACGGTAGCCCGTGGAGGCTAGAGGAGGTCGACGCTAGAGATGAACAGTATCCCGTGGAGTCCCCTTTTGCGGTACGCCACACCCCTCCCGATGAACAGGACCGCCGTTTCGACCGTAGCGCTCCAACACAAGTCCGTTTCATCCGTTTTGCGGTACGCCACACCCCTCCCGATCAACAGGACCCCCGTTTCGACCGTAGGAGGTCCGTTTCGTCCATTTTGCGGTACGCCACACCCCTCCCGATCAACAGGACCCCCGATTCGACCGTAAGAGGTCCGTTTCGTCCGTTTTGCGGTATGCCAGACCCCTCCCGATCAACAGGACCCCGTTCCGAATGTAGGAGGTCTGTTTCCTCTGTTCGTCGGTACGCCAGGCCTCGTTTCCATCACCTATTCCATTCAAGACCTCCTGATGAACACGACCACACATTCCGTTCCGACCCAGCCACTTCGCTCCCACGCATTCCATTACCTCCCAATGAACACGACGCATTACGTTGCCTCCCCATGAACACGACGCATTCCGTTGCCTCCCCATGAACTCGACGTATTCCGTTGCCTCCCCATGAACACGACGACGACGCTGTTTCTCCGTTCCGACCCAGCCATGTACACGAGCCCCCGCCGTACATATGCGCGAGTAGGCGTTCGAGACCCCGCTCGTATGTACACATACGTGTCCGTATTTTCTTTCTTGCACACTGGCCGCTGTACGTACGTGTACATGCTACGTGCACGCCTCTACTACGACACATGCGCGCCTCTACTACGACACATGCGCGCCTCTACTACGACACGTGCGCGCCTCTACCAGTATATATGTACGTACACGTTCGCGACCAGAATGACAACGCTACGTATGCTTCGACCAGGTGGGTCCCGACTGTCAGGCACTTCCTTGCGTGCGAAGATGTACCTGGTGGGTCCCAACAGTCAGGGGGGCAAATCGTTTTGTGTTTTTTTGCCTGGACGCACTTCCTTGCGTGCGAAGGTGTAGCTGCTGGGTCCCTGCAGTCAGGGGGGAAAATCGTTTTTTTTTGCCCGGACGCACTTCTTTGCGTGCGAAGATGTAGCTGGTGGGTCCCAACAGTCAAGGGGAAACGTTTTTTTTTCACGAAATACAGTGGCCCGTCCGGTGGGTCCCAGATGTCAGGTGGAGGAATTATTATTTTCCGCGTAATAAGGAGGCACTTCCTTGCTGCAGCAGTGGACCCAGCTGTCAGCCTCTCCACGTACAGTCCACGTCTGATGGAAGTCGTTCCTTGACCATGTTGACCACACCGCGCCGAGAGCACCAGGGCCGTGGACCACGGCAAGGCCTAGGAAGGGGAAGATGGGGAGCCGGGGAAGACGTGGCAGTGGAAGCCCGCGTGGAGAGGAGTACGAGGGTTCACTAGTTCGGCTGCGGTGTGAGGCTGCCATCGCCGCAGGGCCTGGCCAGCGGTGGGAATAGTAGGGGGTGGTGAGGCCTCCGCGGTAGCACATCCGGCCACGGCGGGCAGGAGCATGCGGCATGACCGGTGCAGCTTTGGGCGGCTGGAGCAAGAAGACCAGAGGTTGAAGAAGCACTACGGCTGTTGGATGGACATCGTACGGTCACTGGAGCTAGAATCATTTATATTGACTAAGTTGACAAAGCCCTCCATCCCCGTCAACTTAGTAGGCCCACAAGTCAGACTCCCACCAAGGTGGGTCCCAGCTAGCAGGGGGTATTCATTTTTTGTGCGTGATAAGGAGGCACTTCCGGTGGGTCCGAGCTGACAGCAGGGGGAACGTTTTTTCGCAAAATATGGTGGCCCGTCGGGTGGGTCCTAGCGGTCAGGGGCAAACGTTTTTTCATGAAATACTGGTGGCCCGTCCGGTGGGTCCCTGCTGTCAGGTAGAGGAATAATTCTTTTCCATGTAATAAGGAGGCACTTCCTTGCGGCTGTCGTGGACCCAGATGTCAGCCTCTCCACGTACAGTATTCTTCCGATGGAATTCGGTAGTTGACCACATTGACGACGGCGCCCCGAGAGCACCACGGCGGTGGACGACGCGGAGCCGGGGAAGACGCGGCAGTGGATGCCCACGTGGAGAGGAGTACGAGGGTTCACTGTTTCGGCTGCGCTGCCGTCGCCGCAGAATAACAGGGGGTGTGGGTGAGTGGAGTGGAGGGATGGCCTGGCCAGCGGTGGGAGTAGTATGGGGGTGTCGGGGGTTGGGTACGACATATGCCAAAGGATGGCTTATCATGGTGGGAGCGAGTAGAACGTCGACGGTGCCCGGAAGCGGGATGAGGCGAAGACATGCACGCCGGCAAAACTTACCCAGCTTCAGGGCTCTCCGAGGAGATAACACCCCTACTGCTGCTCTGCGGGGTCTCCGCATGGTCACTATGGCACAGGGGTTATAATGGTGCTCCTAGAGCTGTTTCTGGAGGTACGAGAGGGCACGGCTAGCTCTCTCCTTCCTATGATCTAAGGTCTATCTCTCTCTCTCTCTCTCTGTGTCCGAACCCTTTGCATCGGCTTCCCAGGGGGTTTATATAGGCCTACCCCCAGGGGTACAATGGTAATCTGGCTGGGCACGGGTCCCAGCCGTCTGTCTCTCAGGCCGTCGTCCTCTTTGCCGAATACTGGGGCCCGTCGACTGGCGGGCCCCGCGGACAGGCCTGATACTGTAGCGGTAATCCTGATGACGCCGGCTTGGTCATATGGGCATGGCAAGAGCACCGCCGTCTGGCATGCGGTCACTGTCGCCATTCCCCATCTTGTCTGGTTAATGGCATGCGGGGCCTATGGGAGGGGTCGGC
>NC_041393.1:618678414-618681230 GCF_002162155.2 Triticum dicoccoides | reverse complement strand
CTCGGGCCGTCTTCCGCCTACCCACTGATAGGAGGCCCCACCGTCCTTGGGCCGTACAGGCAGGCGTCGTGGGCACAGTGCGCCGCCCACTGTGGCTGAGGTCAGGGCAGGCATGGCAACAGTGCCGCGCCTCGCCGGAGATCTTCAGCGATACGGCTTACTGTAGCCATGCCGGCCCCTTGTAAGCAGGGGGGGACGGCCATGCCGTGGCCGTACCCCGCCTCGCCCTTCGAGACGAGGGTGGAGTCGCGGGCCGACTCTCCATAGCCGGCCTCCCTTGAAGTCGCCGGCCATGAGTCGGCTTATCTCAGAGTCGCCGTCTGGGACTCGGCTTATCTTGGAGTCGCCGTCTGTGACTCGGCATATCTTGGAGTCGCCGTCTGGGACTCGGCTTAAGCGGCGTCACTGATCCCAATGTCTTGAAAGGTTCTAGGGCTCGGGTCAGCCTACCCGTGGCCCATTACTCCGACAGTAGTCCCCGAAGCTGGTGAGGCTCCGTGGTCACTGCGTCGTGGGGCCTCAACGGTCTCATTCTTCTAGGACTTCGCTTGCCGTCTTCCTTCAGGCCGACTGTCCGAAGTCGGACTGGCTGAGGGCCGTCTTGCCTTGTAGAGATCTCAAAAGTCGTGGAGGGAGACCAGGCGGCGTGCCTGATACGCTTCCTCGCGGCCGCCGTCGTGGTCCTATCGCGCGGTGCCACGCGGCAATGATAGTCTGCCTACCCACGCACGCGACGGGACAGGCCGTCAGGCGGGACCCGCTACTACCGCGCCTCGGCGCACGAACGGATCCATTGCGGCCGTGCGGACGGTTGGGTTTCCCTCATCGTTACTGCATGCAGTAACTTCGTAGGATTAATCCTACACCCGCCCCATCAGCTTCTCAGCCTTCAAGGCTATAAGTAGGCGGGGGGGAGTGGAGCGGCAAGCACGCGCGCCCATCCTCCCTGCTTCCCCATGTCCTCTTGCCTCCTTTGCTTCCTCTTGCCGCCGCCGAGCAAAGACACACCACACCAACAGCGATGAGCTCTTCCTCTGCCGCCGCGGCTCCTGCCGCGCGCTCTGGCATTTGGGACGGCTCGGAGGTGGATGACGACCACATTGAGTTCCTCCGCCTGACGCGCCGCCTCCCCAGGGCAGACCTTGTGCGCGCTCGTGCCGCGCCGGAGGGGGAGATTCTGCCGGCGCCGGAGGAGGGCGAGCGGGTCATCTTCCGCTCGCACCTCATGCGCGGCCTGGGGCTGCCCGCAAGCGGCTTTCTCCGTTCCTTCCTGGAGTTCCACGGGCTCCAGCCACACCACCTCACCCCAAACACGGTGGTGCTGCTGTCCGCCTTCGCCACTCTGTGCGAAGGCTTCCTTGGCCTCCTCCCCACCATCGAGTTGTGGGGAGAATTCTTCTCGTCCAAGCTCGGCATGCACGTCGCCGGCGTGTCGGCTCAGTGCGGCGCCTTCATCGCGATGCGGCGGTCGATGGACGACAACCCTTTCCCCACCATCGCGCTAATAAAATCGGTGAAGATGTGGCAGCGGTCGTACTTCTATGTGAAGAGCATTGCCCCAGACGGGGATTGGGTCAACCTGCCGCCTTATGAAGCCGGCACCGGCTGGGAGGCTCCCCAGCTGGTCTAATCGGGCCAAGACACTGACTCCTGCCGGAGCAGCCGCCGTGGCGCGGCTTGGAGTTCTGACGCAGTCGGAGAGCCTCGTTGGGGCCGACTTGCTGGCCACCTTTGTGGTGCGCCGAGTTCTCCCTCTCCAAGGCCAGCCTCATCTGATCAGTCAGATGAGCGACCACCGAGACCGGAGTCGGATGTGCACCAGGGAAATGCCCCACGCAGAGGTGGCAAACATGGTGAACCACATCGCGAACTGCAAGCTCGGGAAGGACTGGCAATTCGGCAAGGAGTATACTCGCGCGCCAACCCCCTCCAGCGGTAAGTCGCATCTCTTTGTTGCTTTGTCTTCTTTATAGCCGACTCCGACTTCTGATTTGCATTGGCCTCTCTGATTCAGAACCCCCACATGCAGCCCGCAGCCGGCGTCACGAGGCCGCCCCGCGAGTTCGTCCCTGAAAGAGCGGAGAGCGACGTTGACGACCCCGACTTGGGGGCGGCGGCGATGGAAGCCGACACCGAAGGCAGGGGCGGAGGAGCAGGAGGCGGCTTCAGGCCCTTGGCCACCTTCACCGACTGGCCTGATGACGACGCCAAAGGGGAAGTCGTCCCGCGCCACCAGCCAAGGGTCGACCCTTCGGGCGCGGGTTCCTCCGCCGGCCTGACCGGCCCAAGCGGCTTGAAGAGGCACCAGACTGGGCCGAGTTCACTCGGCGGCAAGCCGAAGAAGCCCAAAGGGGCGGCCTCCGCGACCAGACGGGAGGAGGCGGCCGCGAGGGCCAACCGCTTTCCCAAGGAAGTGAAGAGGCCGCCGCTAGTCTCTGCGTAAGTGTTTCCTCCTTTGTCCTTATTTTCCTTTGGTGAATCTCATCCGACTTCCTCTTTTTTCATTCCCTTTTTTCCTTCAGGGCTCCCCTCACCCTTGAGAGAGTCACCGTCCCCTCCGTCATGGGGTCGGTGGAGGCGTCAACCAACACTCGGCGGGTTGACCCTGCCGCCGACCTCCGGGAGGCGACGGAGCAAAATGCGCGGGAGCAGCACTACGAGGAGGAGGCCGCCCGTTTGGAGAAAGCGGAGGCCGAGAAGGCGGCGGCCTCCGCCCAGAAAACACTGGAGGAGGCTGAAGCCGCCGCCGCAGCAAGTTGGCAAGCTGAGGAGGCCGCGCGCCGCCAGTCGGCGCTATTCGTCCCCCCACTGTCCTC
>NC_041393.1:618633561-618678116 GCF_002162155.2 Triticum dicoccoides | reverse complement strand
GGAGTTCACGGGGCAGACTGGGGAAGCCGGCGCCGAGAACCCCGTCGTGGAGAAAGAGAGCGGCCGCCACTATGTTGGACACGCTCGTGCCGCCACCACCGCCTCCGCCGCCGTCTGGAAGAGCGCACGGCAAACAGCCGGCGGGCCCGCCGGTGCCGCCGACTGTGGACGAGTCCGAGGCGAGGCTACTTCTCCAAGTCACCTCGCCAGTGCGCCGCTGTCGTGAGAGGGCGACCTTGGCGCCGAGGCCCCGGGAGACCGGCGCCGCCAGCTCGGAAATCCCAGACGCCGAGGCGACAAGCGCCGCGCCCGTTGGGTGGTTGCGCGGAGGCGGCACAGGGACGCTGAACCAAGCGCTTCTGGACGTCCAGGCGAAGCTGCGAGCTGAAGACGACGCCCTTCAAAATTGCACCAGGGCGCATCTGGCAGCGCGAACGGCCGTCCGAGTATGTTTCCCTCTTTGATTCTTGTTTTTCTCTGGGTGTAGTCGGCTGCTGAGCAGGCGGTTCGGAACTTCCTCTGGCGAGTTCCAAATATTAACTTGTCTAAAATGCTTTATTGGAGGAGTATCACAACCTCCATGCTACTGCCTTCAACCACAATGTTGAGAAGCTAGGCGGGCGGACCGCCGACTTGTCGGAAAGCCGGAGTGAGTCCTTCTTCTTTTTTCGCGGGGGCGCGATGGCGCACCCGCGGGCTGTAGTCCCCGAGATTCGGGCCGACTGCTGAGTAGTCGGGCCGGATCTTCTCAACGACCTTCTTTGTTGATGACTCATCGTCTTTCGTCTTTTTTCTTCTTCAGAAGCCAACGCCACCCTTCAACAGCAGTTGGGCGAGGCCAACACCGCCTTGCGCGCCAAGGAGGAGGAGTGCAGCAAACTCGCCGCGGAGCGTGACCTGCTGGCCGCGCAGCTGGCCGAGCAGAAGGAGCTGCTCAAGAAGGCGCGGGACGAGGCCGAGAAGAAGGAGGCCGCCCTCCTAGCCGAGTTCGAGAGCGAGCGCTCCTCCTGGACTGACAGGGAGGCGATGCTGACCTCCAGCTTCCACGAGATCGAGGACATCGTCGATGGTGAGTTTCTTTCTTCTTCGACCTTCTAACTATAAGTCGGGCCGACTTCTGGTTCTTTCGACTCACTTCTGTTTTGTCTTGGCAGACTTCTTCCCTGGCCACTCGCAGGAGGTCACTCAGGCCATCAAGGCTGATCGCGAGATGCGAAGGGCAAGCGGCGCGGAGATCGCCGCCAACGCCCCCCGAACCGTCGATGAGTAGCTTCTGAGCATCAAGGCCCGTCTTCGTCCTACCCATCGGCTGATGCGCCGGCTTCAGCGTGCCGGTGCCCAGGCGGTTGCAGCTCTGTGGCCGGACATGCCGGCCCTGCGCACCGCCAGTCGGACCGCCGACTGGCTGGAGGTCGCAGCTGGCCGTCTTGAATCTTGGAAGGGTTCCTCGGCCCGGGCCGGAGCGCGCCGGGCCTTGGAATTTGTCAAGGCATGGTATCCATGGCTGGACCTGGACCGGCTGGCCGCGTTCCGGTCAGAGGCCCAGGTAGAGCTGGTGGCAGTGGAGGTTGCCCTTGTCGAGCGTGCGGCGGCGATTGCCGACTACACGGACACCAGTGTCTTTGTCCCCGAGCGGGCTGCAGGCGGCGAGGAGGTGCCGCCAGAGTGGTTCGGGATGAACCCGGACTTCGGCGAGGACTCGGCAGAGGTGATTGACTCTAGCACCAAGGAGGAAGGTGAGGCGGAGGACGGAGTCGAGACGGAGGTGCCGGAAGTCGGAGCGGGCGACCAGCCTCAGCTCGACCGCGCCTCCAGCAACGAGCTGCGTCCAGAGAATGCGACTGCCTCCGGAGGCGATCAAACCGAGACCGCCCAGCCGGCCGCCCCGGTGCCGGACACCGCCACCTCCTCCGATCCTCCGATCCCAGATGCTGCCTCCTAGGCTGCCATTTTCGCCTCTGCTTTACCTGTCTTAGTAACCTTTTGGAAAACTTGTTAAATTCGAACAGTTCCACCCGCGGGGTGTATCTTGGACTTCTACTCGAAGATTCGGCCAAGGGCCTATGTAAATATTCATCCGAGTTCTATCTTTCCTTGTTTATTGCTCTTTTAGGCTTTCCCTTTTGCCGCCTTCATTTAGTCGCTGCCTTGCCAGTCGGACAACCGCTCAGCGGGCTGTCGCTGGATCAAATGCTGGGCTACTTTGGGAAGGCAAGTACTCAGCCATTTTAGAGTCTTCTTACCAAGTTTGATAGAAGGCGGCGAGCCGACTACTAAAGAGTCGGCTGTCTTTAATAGAGGGTAGCAGAAGCAGCAAGCCGACTACTCATGAGTCGGCCTTTGCTTAAGAGAGGTAGGAAGCCGGCTTAAGCTATGTTTATGCTTTGAGTCCTTAGCCATTTTTCGTGCGGATGCCCATTGTTCCTTACTCCTGTCCACCAGTCAGTCGCTCTGCGAGCTGCGGCTTCTGACAGGAGTCAGCTTAGGCACCGTGCACTACTTGTCCGACTGCAGGAAGCGTTTCATAGCGCAAGGCGGCGGGTCCCCGGGCCGACTAGTCGAGCCCAGTGCCAAGCGGCATAACAAAGAGTAATATACATGAAGGCATAATTCTTATCATACAGATAACAAAAGAGGTCAGTCCCCGAGCTCGTCTCGGGGAGGCTGAAGTCTTGGTACTTTAATACAAAAGGGGAGCGCGATACATACTGCATCAACTGTAAAATCTTCGGAGAAGATTTGCATTCCACGGGAGCTCTGTCTCTTTGCCGGAGTCGTCCCTCTTGCATGCTCGGGGCTTCTGGGCGTCGATCGGGTAGTAGGAGTCGTTTCCCAGCACCTTGCTGATGATGAAGGGGCCTTCCCAAGGCGCCGACAACTTGTGCTGGCCAGCTGTTCGCTGGATCAGTCGGAGCACAAGGTCGCCCTCTTGGAAAGATCTCGTCCTGACCTTCCTATTGTAGTATCGATGCAGACTCTGCTGGTAGATGCTGGACCGGCTGAGTGCCAACAGCCGGCCCTCTTCCTGCAGATCGACGCCGTCTTGACGTGCTTCTTCTGCTTCTTCCTCGGTGTACATAGTGACTCGCGGGGAGTTGAACTCTATATCCGTTGGGACGACGGCTTCGGCGCCGTAGTCGAGGAAGAAACGTGTGAAGCCGGTTGACTTGTTTGGAGTCGTGCGCAGACTCCAGAGGACAACCGGCAGCTCGTCAAGCCAGCAGCCAGCCGATGGCTCCAGCGGCACGACTAGTCGAGGCTTGATGCCGGATAAGATGAGGCCGTTTGCTCGCTCCACCTGGCCTTTGACTGCAGATAGGCAACGGACGCTAAGTCCACTCGGATGCCCTGCGTCGCGCAGAAACGGGCCAAGGCGCCTTTGGCAAAATTTGTGCCATTGTCGATGATGATGCTGTGCGGGATGCCGTACCGAGTCATGATGTCGGCGATGAAAGTCACTGCAGTCGGACCGTTCAACTTCTTGATGGGCTTTACCTCTATCCACTTGGTGAATTTGTCCACTGCGACGAGTAGATGAGTCAAGCCACCTCGTGCCGTCTTGAATGGTCCCACCATGTCCAGGCCCTAGACTGCAAAGGGCCAGGCGATGGGGATAGTCTTGAGTGCGGAAGCTGGCTGAAGTGGCTTGGAATGGAACATCTTGCACCCCTTGCACTTTTGGACCAATTCCTTGGCCTCTTCTAGGGCAGTCGGACAGAAAGAACCATGCCGGAAGGCTTTGGCGACGAGTGCTCTTGAGGCCGCATGGTGACCGCACTCGCCCTCATGGACGTCTCTGAGAATTGCTTGGCCTTGTTCTGCCTCGACGCAGCGTTGGTAGACGCCAGTGACGCTGCGTCTGACCAGCTCTCTGTTGACTATGGTATAAGCTGCAGCTCGGCGTTGCACTTATCGAGCCAAGATTTAATCAGTTGGCAGCTCTTTGTTTACTAGGAACTTGAGGATGGGCTGGGCCCATGAGGGTGCTGCTGTTTCTTCAACTGCCACTAGTGCGACTTGGATAAGGGCGACTGGGCTGGGAGGCGGCGGGTTGGAGTCCTCGGCCGCTTGTTGACTTGACGAAGTCCCCGGGCCGACTGGAGCAGTCCCCGGGCCGAGTTCTGGAGTCTTTGCTCTTGCCATATAGTCCCTGGGCCGGGTTCCGAAGTCCTCGAGACGACTTCGACTGTGTCTTTCTTGGAGTCGGATCCGGCTTCTTCGGGTGGAGCCGGCACAAAGATTGAGTCTGATTCTGGTGACGGCTTGATAGAAGGCTTGAGAAGACGCCGAAGGGCAATGTCGGATGGTATTGCTTGGCGGGTGGAGCCGATTCGTGCCAAGGCGTCTGCTTGGTCATTTTCGTTCCTTGGCACGTGGAGGAACTTGCACCCCTCGAAGTATCCGCTGAGTTGCTGCACAAGGAAGCGGTAGCTCGCCATGTTTGCGTCCTTAGCGTCCCAATCGCCAGATGACTGCTGGACCACCAAGTCGGAGTCGCCGTAGCACAGGATCCGGCGAATGCCGAGTTCTTTGGCAAGCCGGAGCCCGTGGATGAGCGCGTCGTACTCGGCCACGTCGTTGGAGGCGGCGAAATGGATCTGCAACGCATATCTGAGCTTGTCACCCTTGGGGGAAGTGAGGACGACGCCGGCTCCCAAGCCGGTGCGCATCTTGGAGCCATCAAAGTGCATCCACCAATGGGTGGAGTTGGGCGCTGGCGGCAGATACTGGGTCTCGGCCCAGTCGACGAGGAAGTCGGCCAGCGCTTGTGACTTGATGGTGGTGTGGGGCTCGTAGTAGATGATGTAAGGAGCCAAGTCGATGGCCCATTTGGCCACTCGGCCAGAAGCATCTCGGCTTCCAATGATCTCGGCTAGTGGGGTTGTGCAGACCACAGTGATTGGATGCTCTTGGAAGAAAGGCTTCAATTTCTTGGCGGCAAAATGCACGCCATAGCACATCTTCTGGTAGTGGGGATAGTTCTGCTTGGAGGCCGACAGTACCTCACTCAGGTAGTATACCGGTCTCTGGACAGGTAGCGCCTTGCCTTCCTCCTTGCGTTCAACTACAATGACTGTGCTGACTACCCGGCTGGTGGCGGCAATGTATAGGAGCATGGGCTCTTTGGGAGTCGGAGCCGCCAGCACAGGGGGTGTAGTCAACATCTTCTTCAGTTGGGGAAAGGCCTCGTCCGCCTTGGGAGTCCACTCAAAAAAGGTTGTCTTCTTCATGAGATGGTACAAGGGGAGAGCCTTCTCGCCTAGCCGACTGATGAATCGGCTGATGGACGCCAAACAACCGGTGAACTTCTACACATCTAACAGTCGTCTGGGTGCTTCCATCCTATCGATGGCCTTGATCTTCATAGGGTTGCACTCTATGCCGCGTTCGAAGACCAGGAAACCAAGGAGCTGGCCGACTGGTACTCCGAAGACGCACTTCTCGGGGTTGAGCTTGATCTGGAATCGCCGCAGGTTCTCGAAGGTCTCCTTGAGGTCTTCCAACAGAGTCCCACGTTTTTCCGTCTTCACCAACACATCATCCACGTAAACATGGGCATTTCTGCCGAGTTGCTTGAGGAGGCACTTCTGCATGCAACGCTGAAAGGTTGCGCCGGCATTCCTCAAGCCAAACGTCATGGTCAGGTAGCAGAAGGCACCAAACGGCGTGATGAAGGCGGTCTTCAGTCGGTCAGCCGGATTTAGTTTGATCTGGTGATATCCAGAGTATGCATCCAAAAAACTCAACAGCTCGCATCCGGCTGTGGAGTCTATCACCTGATCGATTCTTGGCAGAGCAAAGGGGTCCTTGGGGCAGGCTTTATTGAGACTTGTGTAATCGATACACATCCGCCACTGCTTATTCTTCTTCAGCAACAGTACTGGGTTTGCTAGCCATTCTGGGAAAAACACTTCCATGATGAAGCTGGCTGCCAGGAGCCGGGCTATTTCTTCTCCAACGACTCTTCTCTTCTCTTCTGACAGGCGGCGCAAGGGCTGCCTGACGGGTTTCACATCAGACCGGACATGTAATTTGTGCTCGGCGAATTCCGTCGGTACACCACGCATGTCTTTAGTGGACCATGCGAAGATGTCTCGATTCTCACAGAGGAAATCGACGAGCTCGCTTTCCTATTTGCTGTCAAGGTTTGTACCCATGACAGCGTACCTCTCTAGCTGCTCTGGGTCCCAAGGTATCTTATTTGTTTCTCTGGACGGCTTGAATGATCCTTCTGCTTCCGACTCCTTGGGGTCGGGCGATAACTCGGGCTGCTTGCCGGCCATCGCCACGACTCGATCAAGAAGTCGTTTCTGAGCTGCGATCACCAAGGACTCGGCCAGCCGACTGCTCTTGGCCGCGCAAGCAGACGACTTTCTGTAGTCGCTAGCTACGGTTAGGATTCCCTTGGAACTCGGCATCTTGATCTTGAGGTAGGCATAGTGGGGGACTGCCATGAACTTGGCCAACGCTGGTCGGCCAAGCAACACATGGTACGGGCTCTCAAGGTCCACCACCTCAAACCAAATTGGCTCTCGGCGGAAATGATCTTTGTCCCCAAAGAGGACGTCTATCAAAATCTTGCCGATTGGTGAGCATGGAAGGCCAGGGAGAATGCCACGGAACACAGTCCGGCTGCTTTGAAGCTGTCTTCGCTTGATTCCTAACTTCTCCATCGTGTCCTTGTATAGGATATTGATACTGTTACCTCCATCTAGCAGCACTCGCGAGAAACGAGCGGCCCGCCTATCTGTGGCGAGTGTGGCGCCCAAGACCAAAGCGTAGGAGCCTGGACTCGGCATCACCTCCGGGTGGTCGGCTCTACTCCAACTGATGGGCCTTTCGGACCAGTGCATGAATTCTGGGGAGCTTGACGCGACTGTATTCACTTCTTGCTGTTGCTGGCGCCTGCTGCGCCGATCATCTGCCACACTGGTGAACACCACATAGGCCCTGTGTTCATCCGGAAACTCGTCTTGTATTGCGCCGACTGGCCTGACAGCCGGCTGCTGGGGCGGCTGTGGCGTAGGCGGCCCAGCAGGTGGGGGAGGGAGTTAGTCGTCTCCCTTGGCGATTCTGGTCAGCTAGTGGCATTTTCGGGTGGTGTGGTTTGATGACTTCGCGCCGCTGTGGAACTTGCAGGGGCCATCCAGGGTCTGCTCGTAGGAGAAAGCCGGTAACCAGTTGGACTTGCCACCCCTCTGCCGCTTCGCCGGAGGCGGTCCCTCCGGCTGTTGGTCTTCGACTGTCGCCACTTGCCGGCTGTTGGGAGCCGGCTGCGGGGCTTTGTGCTTGTGGTAGTTCTGCTGTTGCCGCTGACTGGGGTCCCTAGCCGGAGTTCTTGGAGCCTGAGGGGCGACTTTGCGAGTCACGCTGACTTGAATCTCCGCCTTCATGGAGGAGTCGGCCGTGGCGTACTTGTCTGCCGTGATCAGCAGTTCATCGAGGGTTTCCGGCTCGTCGCAGAGAAACTTGTGCTTGAGGAGGGTGCCTTCTCTGCACCCGGCAGTAAAGTACTCGATAGCCTGCACCTTGTGCACGCCTTCGCAGGAATTCCGGAGCTCGCCCCAGCGCGTGAGGTAGTCGCGAGTGGACTCGTTGGGGCCTTGCATGCACAAGGAGAGTTGGCGAGGCTTGGGAGGTCGCTTGTACGTGCTCGTGAAGTTGCGGACGAAGGCCTGGGTGACGTCGACCCAGCTGTTGATGCTGCGAGGCTTTAGACTGTTCAACCATGTCCGGACCGAGCCCTGGAGCATGAGCGGGACATATCTTACGACAACACGCTTGTTGCCGTTCGCTATATTGACAGCTGTGGAGTAATCGATCAGCCAGTCCTCCGGCTTCACAGTGCCGGTATATTTGGGCGTGTCTCGGGGGAGCATGAACCCTTTGGGGAAGGGCTCATCTCGGATGCGGGGTCCAAAGCAGGGAGGACCCAACTCGTCTTCTTCTTCCAGCGCCAAAAGATCGGTGGAGTCGATCGATCCGATGGCGGGCGTCGTTCTCTCCGACTCCCTCTCGGCGGCCAAGACGATCGCCGAGAGTCGGATGTTCCACAGGCGGCGGGGAGACTCGTCTTTCTCTGCGAGGAGGGGGAGGCAGATAGTCGTCCCACCGTTCCACCGCTTTGGGACGGCCGTCTTGGTCGCGCTCGATGGTAATGCGAGTCCGACTGTGGCTAACAGCCGGCTCCTTGTCCTTCTTCCCGCGGGCCCCGCCAGTCGGCGTCCGGGACATCGCGCCTTGGTCTCGGTGGGGTGGCAGGTCGTCGTTTTGCCGCTGCGGAGCCTCCGCGTGGCAGCCGGCTTCGTTCTGCGCGGCAGCCGCGTCGAGGAGCTGCTGAACTTGCTCCGTCATCATGCGGCGCTCTTCGCCCTCGAAGTTGTCGAGCTCGTCTGCCGCCGCCTGAGCGGCGCGGATGTTCTCCGCAGGCGTGGCCTACACAGGGCGATCGGCCCCGAACAGATTGGCGATTGCCACGCCGCATTGCCGGACCGCGCCTAGGCGGCTAGGCCCAGTCGGAGCCGGCGAGCCGCCCACGGCGCGATCCATCTCGCGCTGGTAGGCTTCTGACAAGCGCCTCATGCTTGCCAGCTTCTTCGCACACTCGATAAGTTGAAGGCGGCGTGCCTCCAGCATCTCGGCGTCGGCGTCTCCCGGAATCGGCGCAGTGAGGTCTCGCAGAGCCGCGTAGAGCGGGTCGTGCGCTCCCTCACCGGAACGCTCGCCGTGATCGAGGACGAGAACCTCCGTGACGGTGCTCCCGCCGCTCCCCTCACAAGGAAGCGGCTCGTCGTAGACCCCCACGTTGGTGGGAAATGCGTCGAGCGACGCCGTGTCTGAGTCGACCAGCATCGGGTCGGTGGATCCTATGGACTCCAGGTCCACGGCAGGCTCGCCGGCAGCGTGGAGTTGGTCGAGGAGACCCGCGACGAGGATCTCAGGGCCGCTCGTTCCTGCGTCGGATGCAGGCTCGTTGGAGAGGCGAACCTCGCCGATAAGCTCGGCGAGGCCGCCGGCTGCGCACGCGATCTGAGCACCGTGCAGCGTGTCGGTGCAAACTCCGTCTGGCGTGTCGGGCTGGCTGCGCTCGCCAGGGAGGAAAAGGGTTCCCGTCCAGAGCAGGTCTCCGGACAACGGTGCACCTCGCCCCACGGTGGGAGCCAAATTTCGGGGGTTGGGTATGACATATGCCAAAGGATGGCTTATCATGGTGGGAGCAAGTAGAACGTCGCCGGTGCCCGGAAGCCGGATGAGGCGAAGACATGCACACCGGCGAAACTTACCCAGCTTCAGGGCTCTCCAAGGAGATAACACCCCTACTACTGCTCTGCGGGGTCTCCGCATGGTCACTATGGCACAGGGGTTACAATGGTGCTCCTAGAGCTGTTTCTGGAGGTAGAAGAGGGCACGGCTAGCTCTCTCCTTCCTATGATCTAAGGTCTATCTCTCTCTCTCTCTCTCTGGGTCCGAACCCTTTGCATGGGCTTCTCGGAGGGTTTATATAGGCCTACCCCCGAGGGGTACAATGGTAATCTGGCTGGGCACGGGTCCCAGCCGTCTGTCTCTTAGGCCGTCGTCCTCTTTGCCGACTACTGGGGCCCGCCGACTGGCGGGCCCCGCGGACACGCCTGATACTGTAGCGGTACTCCTAATGACGCTGGCTTGGTCATATGGGCATGGCAACAGCACCGCCGTCTGGCGTGCGTTCACTGTCGCCATTCCCCATCTTGTCTGGTTAATGGCATGCGGGGCCTATGGGAGGGGTCGGCCGACGCCGGGGGGCGACTCCCACGGGTCCATCCTTGGGGCGCTCGTGCCGTCTTCCGCCTACCCACTTACAGGCGGCCCCACCGTCCTTGGGCCGTACAGGAAGGCGTCGTGGGCACAGTGCGCCGCCCACTGTGGCTGAGGTCAGGGCAGGCATGGCAACAGTGCCGCGCCTCGCCGGAGATCTTCAGCGATACGGCTTACTATAGCCATGCCGGCCCCTTGTAAGTAAGGGTGGGGGGACGGCCATGCCGTGGCCGTACCCCGCCTTGCCCTTCGAGACGAGGGTGGAGTCGCGGGCTGACTCTCCATAGCCGGACTCCCTTGAAGTCGCCGGCCAGGAGTCGGCTTATCTCAGAGTCACCGTCTGGGACTCGGCTTATCTTGGAGTCGCCGTCTGGGACTCGGCATATCTTGGAGTCGTCGTCTGGGACTCGGCTTAAGCGGCGTCACTGATCCCAATATCTTTAAAGGTTCTGGTGAGGCCTCCGCGGCAGGGGGCGGTGAGGCCTCCGCGGCAGCACAGCCGTCCACGGGAGGCAGGAGCAGGCGGCACGACCGGCGCTGCTTTGGGCGGCTGGAGCAAGAAGACCAGAGGTTGAAGAAGCACTACGGCCGTTGGATGGACATCATATGGTCAATCGAGCTAGAATCGTGCATATTAACTAAGCTGACAAAGCCCTTCATCCCCGTCAACTTAGTAGGCCCACTATACTGGGTCCCAACTAGCAAGGGGAGTATTCATTTTTTGTGCGTAATAAGGAGGCACTTCCTTGCATGCGAAGATATAGCTGGTGGGTCCGAGCTGTCAGCGGCGGTAACGTTTTTTTCGCGAAATACAGAGGCCCTTTCGGTGGGTCCCAGATGTCAGGTGGAGAAATCATTATTTTGCGCGTAATAAGGAGGCATTTCCTTGCGTGCGGCAGTGGACCCAGCTGTCAGCCTCTCCACGTATAGTCCCCTTCAGATGCATGTCGGTCATTGACCATGTTGACCACACCATGCCGAGAGCACCAGGGCGATGGACGACGGCGAGGCCTAGGAAGGGAATGACACAGAGGCAGGGAAGACTCGGCAGTTGTTTCCCACACGGAGGGGAGTACGATGTACGAGGGTTTACTGGTTCGTCTGCCGTCGCCGGAGAATAACAGCAGGTGTGGGACTGTGGGTGAGTATAGGGATGGCTAGGCCAACGATGAGAGTACGCTTGGGCGGTGAGGCCTGCGCGGCATCATAGCCGGCCGCGGGGACGAGGGAGCAGGCAGTCCCGCCGGCACTTGTTTGAGCGGCTGGAGCGAGAAGAGCAGAGATTGAATAAGCACGATGACTGTTGGATGGACATCCAACAGTATACAGACCATCTCTGGAAAGCCTCAAATCTGTGGAAAGCAGCATACAGCCCATTTGCTAATTCTTACGGGGTTTTTTGGAGCTCATATTCTTTTTGTTAGCATTACAGCCCATATTGTGGCCACGGTTAAAAATTTATACGAAATTTTGCATTTGTCGGTGCGGTCTGAACTATTTTTAATCCCGAAATTTCGAGTCACATTCAGACTGATTTTCAAAATAAATGTATATCAATATAAAATCCAATAAATTTTCCACACATAAAATTCAATGCAATTTAAAATCTCGAAATGAAAAAAAGATATTTGAAACTAATTGACGGTTTGATGTGTTTTAAAAATGTACAACCAATTTCTCATTACTGATAGGCCATTTTCTCGGCCAGCCGAATGAAGCTCTCCTCGTCTTGAAAGATTTGCAGCCCAACAGGCCTGACAAAGCGACTTACTTGACAAATCACAAAAAAACTGGGCTAGCCATTTTCAGAAAGAAAAAAATTACTAGGCTGGTCTGTGGTAAACATAAAAGAAAAGGCTGTCTAGACAGGCCAGAGTGTCCCGCACAGCCCAGTTGACACCCTGCTTTCGTCTCAAAAACAAATTAGATAAATGCCACTCCAATTATGGCGATTCATAAAAATGCCACTGCAATTTCCAAACTTTGAAAAATGCCACTGCATTTTTTGCAAACTTTGAAAAATGCCACTGCAGTTTGCAAACTTTGAAAAACGCCACTCTAGACTTAAAAAATGCCACTAGAAATGGCATGAAATGACATTTTTCAAAGTTTGGAAATTGCAGTGGCATTTCTCGGATACACCAGATTTGGAGTGGCATTTATCAAATTAACCCAAAACAAAAATAACTGGGCAAGCTGCTGGGTCCCTGGTGTCAGTCGCTCGTTGTGCAATTCTCTTGTTTATTGACTACGTTGACAATGGCATGGGACCCAGATGTGAGAAATCCACTAGGAGGAGCCATTTTTTATTGGCTTGAAATAAGGAGGCACTTGCTTGCGTACTGCCATGACCTTGGCGGGTCCCTGCTGTCATCCTCTCCACGTACAATCATCTCCTGATTGTGTACGCGTCAACTTGCTAGGCCCACAAGTCAGCCTCTAAACCCGTGGAGGACAAATACAACCCATTTAAAAAATAACAGGCCATTCCATACGTCCAAACGGAAAGTTCAACATTCAGAGAAAAGTAACATGTCTGATCCACATATAGAGTACTGAACTTCCACGTTGACAACCATCATAGGCAAGTTAACTATCTACTCCCACTAATACTCTAGTAGCGTACAAGTACTAACTAACTATTCGTTAACACGATGCCGGCAGCCTCCAGGGCTATTTGCCGGGCGCTGGCCTCCACGTAGTCGGCCCAGTTGCGGGCGCTCTGCTCGCGACTCAAAGCGTCCGTGCGCTGCTGCTCCATGTCCCGCTGGTGGCACAAATCGGCGATACGCTGCTCCTCTGCTAGGCGGTCGCGCTCCAACAACTCCTGCTCCTCTGCCATGCGGTCGCGCTCCAACAACTCCTCGATCTCCGCATTGCCATCTAAAGACAGATAGAATGCCTCCTCCCTCCATCTGCCTTCCGTTGAAAAACCGAACTCTAGTTCCGGCAGTGACCGCCTCCGGCGTCGCCTACCGCGGACGGGCGGGGGCATGGTGGACGTGGAGAGCGACGTCGGGCCGGTGGGGGATTATGAGGATATGGAGAGTTGGGTCACGGTGGTACCGGAGAAGGACGGGAAACAATACTTATAGGGGAAGGTAGCACGATGGTCATCAGAATTCAATGCATAATGGCTTAGCGCGCCAGCTTGCCGTGGAGAACTAGAGAAACTGAAATTATGACTGTGCCGCCCCGTCCCGCCTGGGTCACACGCTGGCATGGCGGTCAAATGAGTGTACTCGAATCATCTCCCTCCTTGTCAATAATGATTCCACGGATTTAAAAAGCCCGCAACAATTAAAGCGTATCTTTTGGCATCAGTTAGCTGCCTTAATTACGGTCGGCTGCATGCAGGCAGTACGCGAAGCAGCATGCAATGAGTCGCAGCCGAGGGCACGCATGCAACCATTTAAATCACTGGAGTTAATTAGGCTTAAACTTCTGCATGCCGTTAATTATTGCCATGCCTTGGTCTTGCTGCTTTGCTCACGGGACTAAGGCTGGTCATAGTGGGGAGTAACTTAGACTAGTAACATGTGTATGTTACTAGTCTATATTACTACCTTTATAGTGCATAGTATGATAGATTAGTATCATAGGTGGTCTCATTTATTGTCATGCATGACACATAGTAGCATCACATTTATTATGTTACGGTATCTACCTATGTTACTATAACCACCTCTCTCTTCTTCAATTGCTTGCCACATAAGCATGTTTAGTAGTCTCAAGTACATGATACTACTTATGCTACCCCCACTATGGCCAGCCTAATAAACCCGGACGGAAGGAGTACCTTGGTTGGTGAGAGGTTTGAATTAAGCCTTGCAAACCGGAAAGGAGGTACTAGTACATGTGTGATCCACTATTTATACGTGTAGGATCGAGTAGGTCGTTTCTTGAATTGAGCCCTGCAAACCGGAAAGGAGGTAGTACGTGCGTGATCCTCTATTTATCCGTGTAGGATCGATAGTGTAGCTTGTCAGTTTCTTCAGAGGTAGGCATTTTTATCCGTGTAGGATCGATAGTGTAGCTTGTCAGTTTCTTCAGAGTTATGCATTTTTATTCAAAAAGTTGCCACTTCGCATCTTGCGTCACAAATAAAACTGCCAGGAGCGCATTTGTAGGCTAGCTAGTGATCGATCAGTAACTTGTAAACACTTAGCGAATAGAAATAAGTAACTGTAAATGCATCTCAATGATTCACAGTTCATATACAAATATGTAGCTCCAAAAGCAAAGATCAGCCACTTCGGATCTTGCCTCGCAACTAAAACTAACTAGTACGATTCCCATACATAAGGTCAACATGTTAATGCATCTCAATGATTCATATATCATATACAAATATGTAGCTCCAAAAGCAAAGATCTAGAAAAACATCTGTTCTTCCTACTAACATGGATGCTTCTCTTGGACAACATTCAGTACAGACAGAAAGACAAATTTATTTGTGAAGTCTACAATTCCTCTTGCAAACGTATGTGGTTTCACTAACAGCTGGAACCATGAGAATGAACCACACATGATGGAGGAACATCCACTTCAATATGATTTGGTCTTCTCTCGATCACACCGCGAGACTATTTTCAGAATACAAACTTTAACTTAGGCAAAGTGATGCCAATTGTATAATCAGACCAAAGCAATGAAGCACCTAGTGTTGGCCAATAAATAGTGCAGTACTACTTTTCTGCAGTCCATGAAGTGACTATCCAATCTTTCTGTGTCTATTTTCAAAGGGCACTGCATGCAGTGACTATACTATTCTCTTGTGCAGTTCAACCAAAATTGCGGACACTTTGTTTGTTTGCCACATAGCAACGGGCAGACATCTCTGTCTGCACAAATATCAAGCATCTAGTAAACATATACCACACCATGTATTTTCGGTTTAAACATGTCTCTTCCTCTTAGCATCTGTCATGTTCTGCACTGGACAATCTGATATAGTTATGTTTTGCCCTGGACAATTTCATACTGAATTGATTTGCTGGTTCAGAGAAGAAATATAGCGCCTATTCTTCATCAGACCAAGGATATCCATGTTCGCAGTGATGGAAGAGGTGAAATCGATACAACTGAAATTGATCATCCATTCATGGAATTATGTCCTGCACCTCCAGTGTAGGTCCACCCTGCCAATAAATTCACATGCAAACCACTAGTATTACTATCTAATGACAGTACAAAAAGAGTAGCAAGATAGTCGCAAACCATGTACCTTCGTAATGAACAGCTCATAGTGCCACCAATTGGATATAAAGGTTTGCAAAAAAAACATGCTCCTAATGTTGAACCAGTTGGATTTTTTGTTCAGTTCCACTAAAATCGAGCATCCCTGTTTGCATAGATATTGAAAGTGTGAGTACTATAAAAGTGGCACTAGTTGAAGCATAGACTCACAAATGTAAGCATTCTAATTTCTTAATGGGAAAAGGTAGCAAGACTGTTTCTAACCACCTGTTTGATGGAATAAATAAAGCAACAACGGCTAATGTCAGGAAGGCATACATAGTTTTTTCTGAAAAACAGAGCCATTTCTGACCTTTCCTCTTCTTTTAAGCAAATTTTGTGCAGTTCTACTAAAATAAAATGCCATCACCGCCTTGACAATTCAGTGACACTGTACAAAAGGAAATGACTTAACATTACATCATGATGTTAGGTATGTAGTCGACAGGCATTAGAGACAAACATACAGACCTCCTCCAATAACATAATGAACATTAATTTTAACAAAGGTGTAACTAGCTTTACCGGGATAATTTGAGTGAACTCTACACCCTCTGTTCCTTAATATAAGACGTTTTCGCGGTTCAATTTAAAGAACCCAAACGTCCAGTATTTAGAAAAATAGGTAGTAGTATTGTTGAGCACATATCTGGGAAAGCTTGCCACACTTTATTTATGTCCATACTCTAATGCAACACCATTCGAATACTACAAATACACACTAATCCAGTGGCTAGTGCAACAGTAGAGTAGTTAGTTTATTACAGGGTACAGTACAATGGTTTTACTGAACAGATTTCAAGAAACTCTAGCACTGGAAGGTTTCTATAAGAATTAACAATACAAAATGTAAAGGTAACAAGTTTCATCATTGGTATAGTAGCTGTGCATGAGCATTAAACCAAATACAAAAGTCTAAAGGTAACTAGCATTACTAACTAATGACAGTATAAAAAAATTGCAAACCATGTACCTCCAAGGTAAATATCATTTCGAACTCGGCGGGTGCTACGTCTTGAGCTTGCGTTGGTTTTCCTTGAAGAGGAAAGGGTGATGCAGCAGAGTAGCGTAAGTATTTCCCTCAGTTTTTAAGAACCAAGGTATCAATCCAGTAGGAGGCTCCTCAAAAGTCCCACGCACCTACACAAACAAACCAAGAACTCGCAACCAACGCAATAAAGGGGTTGTCAATCCCTTCATGGCCACTTGCGAAAGTGAGATCTGATAGAGATAGTAAGATAAGATAAATATATTTTTGTTACTTTATAATATAGATGCAAAAAGTAAAGATGCAAACAAAAGAAGATTGGAAGCAAATATGATAAGAGATAGACCCGGGGGCCATAGATTTCACTAGAGGCTTCTCTCGAGATAGCATAAGTATTGCGGTGGGTGAACAAATTATTGTCGAGCAATTGATAGAAAAACGAATAATTATGAGATTATCTAGGCATGATCATGTATATAGGCATCACGTCCGCAACAAGTAGACCGACTCCTGCCTGCATCTACTACTGTTACTCCACACGTCGACGGACTACTGGTTGCATCTAGAGTATTAAGTTCACAAAGAACAGAGTAACGCCTTAAGCAAGATGACATGATGTAAAGGGATAAACTCATGCAATATGATATAAACCCCATCTTTTTATCCTCGATGGCAACAATACAATACGTGCCTTGCAACCCTTTCTGTCACTGGGTAAAGACACCGCAAGATTGAACCCAAAGCTAAGAACTTCTCCCATGGCAAGAAAGATAAATCTAGTAGGACAAACCAAACTGATAATTCAAAGAGACTTGCAAAGATAACTTAATCATACATAAAACAATTCAGAGAAGATTCAAATATTATTCATAGATAAACTTGATCATAAACCCACAATTCATTGGATCTCGACAAACACACCGCAAAAAGAGATTACACTGAATAGATCTCCACAAGAGAGGGGGAGAATATTGTATTGAGATCCAAAAAGAGAGAAGAAGCCATCTAGCTAATAACTATGGACCCGTAGGCCTGTGGTAAACTACTCACAACTCATCGGAAAGGCTATGGTGTTGATGTAGAAGCCCTCCATGGTCGATTCCCCCTCCGACGGAGCGCCGGCGAAGGCTCCGAGATGGGATCTCGTGGATACAGAAGGTTACGGTGGTGGAAATTGTGTTTAGGGTGCTCCCTGGATGTTTTCAGGGTACGTAGGCTTATATAGGAGGAAGAAGTACTTCGGTGGCCGCCCGAGGGGCCCACGAGATAGGGGGCGCGCCCAACAGGGGGGCGCGCCCTCCTATCTCGTGGAAGCTTGGGCTGCTTCTTGACTTGCACTCCAAGTCCTCTGGATCACGTTCGTTCCAAAAATCACGCCTCCGAAGGTTTCATTCCGTTTGGACTCCGTTTGATATTCCTTTTCTTCGAAATACTGAAATAGCAAAAAAATAGCAATACGGGTGTCGGGGAAGCTGATCCACGAACACCTATGGGACCGGCGGACCGAGCCCCTTTCCGTTCGGCGGGGGGCAGAGATCGCACGAAGAGCAGATCGAGGCAAAGCACCCGAGCAGTTTACCCAGCTTCGGAGCTCTCCGGAGAGATAACACTCCTACTGCTGCATGTCTGAGTATATTGAGTTCTTGCTCGGGAGCGCTAAGTGCTACAGTACACACTAGCTGCTAACGAGACCGAGCATGAGTGTTTTTCTGCCTTCGAACCCCCCTCTACGTTGCGCATGGGCCTCCTTTTATATGCTAAAGGGGTCTCCGACAGGTGGCAACGTAGACAAGGGTAAAAATGGAAAAGGAATTGCGGTTGGTACAACTACCTGTACAGTGTATCATACCTAACCCTGACGGCAGGGGACAAAGGCATTAAATGCCCGTCTACGTCGCCCAATTAGTGCAAAAAGGGACCGTCAGGGACGCCACCGCTCGCCATGATGGCAATCTTGTCAGCGTCGCTTGCCACCGCGCACCGCTGGCTGCACAGCCTCTTGCCACGCGCGCCTGGAAAGGCCCCAGGGCGACACGTTGGTGGATGTGCTGGAGCGCGGGTACAGAGTGGTAGCTTGCCGCGGCAAGCGCCTTGCCACGGTCGTTGTCTTATCACGTCCGGAAGCTTGTCGGTCACCGGGCCTCGCCGGGATGCGTGGGGCGTCGCGGAAAGTTCCTTGAGATGCCTTGGTTGGCCTTCCCGGCAAGCTCCTCTTGCCGGGGCCTTGTCTCCTTGGCTTGAATACTTTGTTCTTGAATGGCTTCACATGAACCATGGAGGACCTTGGCGGTCACCCGGCAAGCCTTGCCGTGGGGTGCTGCAACTGCCCGTGCACAAGTTCGGGATACTAGGGTACCGCTACTCTAGTACACCGACAGGAGCCCCCGGGCCTGGGCCACACACGGTGCCGAGCGCTGTTGGGCCAGGCCCAAAACAGGGCACGGGCACGCGCGGCCTGGGTTACACCATATTTCACTCTGTATCGTGCGCGCCCTCCTCGAATGGCACGCGTCGAATGCGGCGTCGTGGGAGAGATCGTGGGTGTTGCCGCAGCCATCGATGGGGAGTTGGCGCAGCTGGGGATGGAGGATCTCGGGTATTCCTCTGATGAGCACCTCCAACCCAGCGCCAAGCTCAGCTTGTTCTTCAAAGGCGTGGCGACGGACCTCCAGCGACTCCGGGAGAAGATCCCAAAGCAGCTGGCCGACGAGTCGCGCAAAATCTGCGCGGGAGCTCTTCAAAAGGTGCTGGTGAAGGTGGCCTTCCGCAACCCAGGTCTCAACCTCACCAACGTCCTCAGGACCTTGCCGCCGGACGCTGATCTGGAAGCGCTCAAGACCCTCGTCGCACCCATTGTGGACAAGGTGAGCGGGATCAAGAGGGTTGAGGGCGATCGCGTAGATTAGGCCGCCCATTTTCTCTTTTTCTTGTCGCTGCTGGTCATGTTATGAGAACAATCTGTTAGAGCTGCGACAAGCTATCTTATAATATGACTCTATTTTGGGTAGCGATTGCTATGTTATTTTCTTTACTTGATTCCTTCCTTTGTATGTTTTTGCCCTACGCTTTTAGGGAACTTGTCGGCGTAGGCACCTTAGCCGCGAGCGCTGAGTGCGGGACGTCAGCAGCCTGCTGGCGGTGCCGCTACCGACAAGAAACCTTGTCGCAACTAGTCGCAGCTCATTTAAGTTGTTGAGCGGACTCGAAACAAAGTAAGGGCGCAACTAGCTGCGAGTTGGTTCCTCCGCGCACAGGTTTTCCATACAAAGCACGGTCGTTCGAGGAAGATAACTTAAATTTTTTAAAACTGATTGCTCAAACTTTAGCAACTTAGCTTTTCTGTCGTTTGCTTCCCGGTAAGGCGAAACTTCCTCGAACAACGCTTGGTCCACACCATTAGCTTCTCCTTTCAACCCGGCAAACTTGTGGTCGAGGGAACCTTCCCTTCTTTGAGAAAGGGAAAGAAGAGAAAATAAAGATATGGGGCCTTACGGCTCGTTATTGCTTACCGGGGGTTGGCGCTGCACAAAGTGTCAGATAACGCATGCAAAGAAAAGTAGAAAGCATGAAATTGACAATATGTGCGGAGCACATGAGCTTTACTTACGCACGGGGTCTGCGCCCGGCTTCGTACAAAGGATTACATGCAACATCGGCAAGACTTGTACAAAAGGTGGTTGCCGGAACAGGTTCCGGCAACCGCGCCTTACGGGTAAAACTTACGAAGATGCTCAATGTTCCAGGAGTTGCTCACCGGAATGCCATCTTCAGTCTCAAGGCGGACAGCGCCAGGCCTAGTGACTTGTTTCACCCGGTAAGGGCCTTCCCACTTCGGCGTCAACTTGTTGGAATTCTTGGCGGACTGAACGCGCCGAAGAACAAGGTCACCTTCCTCGAGACTTCTGGCATTAACATTGCGGCTATGGTAGCGGCGCAAAGCTTGCTGGTATCGAGCAGCTCGTATAGCGGCCTGAAGACGGTCCTCCTCAAGGAGCAGCGCGTCATCTTATCGCAACTGCTCTTGCTCAAGCTCATCATAAGCGAGCACTCGAGGTGACCCGTATACGAGTTCCGTGGGGAGAACTGCCTCTGCTCCATAGACTAGAGCGAAAGGTGCCTGGCCAGTGGCTCGATTTGGCGTCGTCCTGACCGACCAAAGAACCACCGGCAGCTCCTCAATCCAGTTCTTTCTGCACTTGCGCAGCCTGTCGAAAGTCCTGGTCTTGAGCCCGCGCAGCACTTCAGCATTCGCCCTCTCCGCTTGACCGTTACTTCTCGGATGAGCAACAGAAGCGAAGCAGACCTTGGCGCCAAGATCTTGGACGTACTGCATGAAGGTGCGGCTCGTGAAATGCGTGCCGTTGTCGGTGATGATCCTGTTAGGGATCCCGAAGCGGCAAACAATCGACCTGAAGAACTTGACTGCTGACTGTGCTGTCACCTTCCTCACTGCTTCCACTTCTGGCCACTTTGTGAACTTTTCGATTGCAACGTACAAGTACTCAAAGCCCCCGACAGCTCGGGGAAAGGGGCCGCGGATGTCGAGCCCCTAGACCGAAAATGGCCAGGATAAAGGGATCGTCTGGAGAGTTTGAGCTGGCTGGTGTATCTGCTTGGAATGGAACTGGCACGCTTCACACTTGGTTACTTGTGCAGTTGCATCCTGGAGGGCTGTCGGCCAAAAGAAACCTTGCCGGAACGCTTTGCCGGCAAGTGCTCTTGCGCCAATGTGGTGACCACATATGCCTCCATGTATCTCTGCCAACAGCTTTTGTCCGTCTTCTCGGTGAATACACTTCAATTTCACACTGTTGAGTCTTCTTCTGTACAGTGTGTTGTCGACAAACTGGTAGATACTTGACTGCTGGGCTACTCTTTCCGCTTCTTCTTGCTCTTCGGGAAGTTCTCCTGTCTGAAGGAAACGGACAATCTGAGCTTGCAGCTCGACAACAAGGACTAAAGGCACATCTGCTGCTGCGGGAACATCCGCTTCTATGGCGAGAACCTGCAGCTCAGCCGGAGCTTGACGTTCCCCGGCAAGCTTGCCGGAGCAAAACTTGTCGGGAGCGTCTGCTTCAACGAAACAAACCCTAGGGCTTGCCGGAGCAGACTGCTCCTCAGCACCCTTGGTGTTGATCTTGAGGACCTTCTTGGCGGCGGCTTCGGGGAGCTCTGCCAGAAAATAGTCACCAGAAATCAACTTCCTCTTCTGTATTCTCTCCGGGGAGTTTCCTCCCTTCCTCAGCACGTGCACACTTGTCGTCCAGGGCATATAGTTCACTGACGTCTCTGATCTTGCACATCTCCATCTCCTCCCGCATTCTGCGGTTTCGCACGTTCTGATGGAACGCGCTGATTACCGCGGCAGGGTGGACATCTGGGATATTGTGCTGTACGCGGCTGAATCTCTGAATGTACTTGCGCAGGGGCTCTCCTTCCTTCTGGGCAAGCAGATGAAGGTCGCTCTCTTGGCCATGAGGCTTGTGGCTGCCTGTAAAGGTGCCGACAAACTGATGGCATAGGTCTGCCCAGGAGGATATGGAGTTGTTCGGCAAGTGCATGAGCCAGGATCTGACATTGGGCTTGAGCACCAGCGGGAAGTAGTTGGCCAGGATCTTGTCGTCCCGCCCCCCGGCAGCTTGCACCGCGATGGTGTAGATGCTGAGGAAGTCCGACGGATGCGACTTGCCGTCGTACTTCTCTATTACGTCTGGCTTGAAATTCTTCGTGCTGGGCCACTGGACTTGCCGCAGCTCACGAGTGAACGCAGGGCAACCTACCGCGTACGGCAAGTCGCCTGGTTCCCCTCGTGCATGCATGTCGACAGAGGGCCCAGCGCGCTGGTCCGATTGGCACCGCGCTTCTCTTCGGCGCTCGATGCGAGTTCGAGCGTCTTCTTGCTGTCGTTCGTGAAGAACTTGGCGCTGATCGCGACGAGCTCGTGGATCTGATTATGCGGTCGAGTCACTGTCGAGGTGGATCCGGCGAGTCGGCGATCTTGGCCTTCGAGGTGGAGAGTGCATGGTGGTTGCACCCCCACCGGTTTCGTCGCCATCGGCTCGTGCCCGGCAGTCCTGCCGCGGCAGCAATGTACTCGGCTGCCGCGGAGTGTTGCCGTTGGCGAAGCCGATGAGACGCTGAATGGTGGCCCTCCATTCATCGATCTTGTCTACCGTTGCAGGGTAATCCAGGAGCAGTTGAGCTCGCGCCAAAGCTTCTATTGGAGTGGTGGGTGGCAGTGGCGAACGGTGCGAGGAGCGGGATATGCTCGGACTTCTAACTATGTTAGAAGGAGCAGTATCCCATCCAGGCGACCGTGTCTCGCTCGTGCCAGCATGTTGGCGTGCATGTTGGTCTTGAGCACCCCGAGATCCACCAGCTCGATCTTGGTCCAACGAACGTATGGCCCTGCGAATACCATGACGCTGTCGGTCCTGCGCCTCCTAAGATGGGCGCGGTGCATGTACGGACGCCGAGGTCTGCGCAGCCTTGTCCTTGGACCTGGCAGCACCATGAGCTCCCTCATCGATGCCCGTTCTTCCGCCGGCGTCTACCCCACCACCCGTTTGCTCCGGTGGTGGTGGGATCGACGTGGACGGAACAGCTGCCGCCGAAGCCTTCTTCTTCGGTGGCATGTCGATGAAGAAGATGAAGATCTAGCTCGTGTGAACGCCGGATCAGGTTCACACAACCTCAACGCCCCCTACCTGGCGCGCCAAAGATGTCAGGGAAGCTGATCCACGAACACCTATGGGACCGGCGGACCGAGCCCCTTTCGGTTCGGCGGGGGGCGGGGATCGCACGAAGAGCGGATCGAGGCGAAGCACACGAGCAGTTTACCCCTACCTGGCGCGCCAAAGATGTCGGGGAAGCTAATCCACGAACACCTATGGGACCGGCGGACCGAGCCTCTTTCGGTTCGGCGGGGGGCGGAGATCGCACGAAGAGCGGATCGAGGCGAAGCACACGAGCAGTTTACCCAGCTTCGGAGCTCTCCGGAGAGATAACACTCCTACTGCTGCATGTCTGAGTGTATTGAGTTCTTGCTGGGGAGCGCTAAGTGCTACAGTACACACTAGCTGCTAGCGAGACCGAGTGTGAGTGTTTTTCTGCCTTCGAACCCCCCTCTACGTTGCGCATGGGCCTCCTTTTATATGCTAAAGGGGTCTCCGACAGGTGGCAACGTAGACAAGGGTAAAAATGGAAAAGGAATTGCGGTTGGTACAACTACCTGTACAGTGTATCATACCTAACCCTGACGGCAGGGGACAAAGGCATTAAATGCCCGTCTACGTCGCCCAAATAGTGCAAAAAGGGACCGTCAGGGATGCCACCGCTCGCCACGATGGCAATCTTGGCAGCGTCGCTTGCCACCGCGCACCGCTGGCTGCACAGCCTCTTGCCACGCGCGCCTGGAAAGGCCCCAAGGCGACACGTTGGTGGATGTGCTGGAGCGCGGGTACAGAGTGGTAGCTTGCCGTGGCAAGCGCCTTGCCGCGGTCGTTGTCTTGTCGCGTCCAGAAGCTTGTCGCTCACCGGGCCTCGCCGGGACGCGTGGGGCGTCGCGGCAAGTTCCTTGAGATGCCTTGGTTGGCCTTCCCGGCAAGCTCCTCTTGCCGGGGCCTTGTCTCCTTGGCTTGAATACTTTGTTCTTGAATGGCTTCACAGGAACCACGGAGGACCTTGGCGGTCACCCGGCAAACCTTGCCGCGGGGTGCTGCAACTGCCCGTGCACAAGTTCGGGATACTATGGTACCCCTACTCTAGTACACCGACAACGGGTTGGGCCTCCAGTTAGTAGGTTAGTCCCAAAAATGGTATAAATGTGTAAAATAAAGCCCATAAACATCCAAAAGGGGTAATATAATAGCATGGTACAATAAAAATTATAGATACGTTGGAGACGTATCAAGCATCCCCAAGCTTAATTCCTGCTTGTCCTCGAGTAGGTAAATGATAAAAAGAGAATTTTTGATGTGGAATGCTACCTAGCATACTTCTCAATGTAATTTTCTTCATTGTGGCATGAATGTTCAGATCCAAATGATTCAAAATAAAAGTTCATATTGATAAAAGAAATAGTAACACTTCAAGCATACTAATCAAAGTAATCATGTCTTCTCAAAATAACATGGCGAAAGAAAGTTCATCCCCACAAAATCATATAGTTAGGCTATGCTTCATTTTCGTCACACAAAGATGTTCCCAACTTCTATACCCCCGATGACAAGCCAAGCAATTGTTTCATACTTAAATAATCTCAAACTTTTTCAACCTTCAGGCAATACATGAGCGTGAGCCATGGATATAGCACTATGGGTGGAATAGAATATGATGATGGGGATTGTGTGGAGAAGACAAAAAAGGAGAAAGTCTCACATTGACGAGGATAATCAACGGGCTATGAAGATGCCCATCAATTGATGTCAACATGAGGAGTAAGGATTGCCATCCAACAGATGCACTATAGCTATAAATGAATGCTCATCAAAAGAAAACTAGTGGGTGTGTATCCAACTTGCTTGCTCCCGAAGACCTAGGGCATTTGAGGAAGCCCATCGTAGGAATATACAACCCAAGTTCTATAATGAAAAATTCCCACTAGTATGAAAAAGATAACTTATGAGACTCACTATATGAAAAACATGGTGCTACTTTGAAGCACAAAATATGAGACTCACTACATGAAGAACAAGGTGCTACTTTAAAGCACAAGTGTGGAAAAAGAGATAGTAACATTGCCCTTTTTATTTATTTTCTTTTTTCCTTTTTTTTCTTTTTTTTCTTTTTTTGGGCCTTTCTTTTTTTTGGCCTTTCTTCTTTTTTTTTTCTTTGGGCAATGCTCTAATAATGATGATCATCACACTTCTATTGATTACAACATATGAATTACAACTCGAAACTAGAACAAGATATGACTCTATATGAATGCCTCCGGCGGTGTACCGGGATGGTGCAATGAATCAAGAGGGACATGTATTAAAAATAATGCATGGTGGCTTTGCCACAAATACGATGTCAACTACATGATCATGCAATGGCAATATGACAAAAGTAATGTATGCCATGATGATGATAAACGGAACGGTGGAAAGTTGCATGGCAATATATCTCAAAATGGCTATGGAAATGCCATAATAGGTGGTATGGTGGCTGTTTTGAGGAAGATATAAGGAGGTGTATGTGTGATAGAGCGTATCGTATCACAGGGTTTGGATGCACCGGCGAAGTTTGCACCAACTCTCAAGGTGAGAAAGGGCAATGCATGGTACCGAAGAGGCTAGCAATGGCAGAAACGTAAAAGTGTGTATAATCCATGGACTCAACACTAGTCAAAATAACTCATATACTTATTGCAAAAATTTAGAAGTCATCAAAAATCAAGCTGTACGCGCATGCTCCTAGAGGGATAGATTGGTAGAAAAAGACCATCGCTCGTCCCCGACCGCCACTCATAAGGATGCACAAGCCAGGTACACTTCATGTTTCAAATTTGTTACACAACTTTAACTGTACGTGCATGCTACGGGACTTGATAACTTCAACACAAGCATTCTTTAAATTCATAATCACCCAACTAGCATGACTTTAATATCACTACCTCCTTATCTCAAAACAATTATCAAGTATCAAATTGATCATAGTATCCAATTCACTTCCTATGATAGTTTTTATTATACCCAACTTGGATGCCTACCATTCTAGGACCAATTTTGTAACCATAGAAAATACCATTCTGTTCTAAAAGACTCTCAAAAAGATATAAGTGAAGCATGAGATACTAGTAATTTCTACAAAATCAAGCCACCGCCGTGCTCTAAAAGATATAAATGAAGCACTAGAGCAAAAACTATGAAGCTCAAAAAGATATAAGTGAAGCACATAGAGTATTCTAGCAAATTCTAATAAAATAGGATTCTCTCAAAAGGTGTGTATAGAAAGTATGATTCTGGTAAACTAAAAAGCAAAGCCTAATATAATACACAACGCTCCAAGCAAAACACATATCATGTGGCAAATAATAATATAGCTCCAAGTAAAGTTGCCAATGAACAAAGACGAAAGAGGGGATGCCTTCCCGGGGCATCCCCAAGCTTAGGATTTTGGCTATCCTTGAATATGTTGGGGTTCCTTGGACATCCCCAAGCTTAGGCTCTTGCCACTCCTTATTCCATAGTCCATAAAAGCTTTACCCAAAACTTGAAAACTTCACAACACAAAACTCAACAGGAAATCTTATAAGCTCTGTTAGTGAAAGAAAACAAAACCACCACATAAGTTACTGTAATGAACTCATTCTTTATTTATTTTGGTGTTAAACCTACTGTATTACAAGTTCTCTAAGGTTTATAAACTATTTTACTAGCCATAGATGCATCAAAATAAGCAAACAACACACGAAAAACAGAATCTGTCAAAAACAGAACAGATGTATAAATCTGTAACTAACGCAAACTTCTGGAACTCTAAAAATCCTACCAAACTAGGAAGTACTGGAAAATTTGTTTGTTGATCAGAAGCAAAAAGAATCAATGCAAAATCACGTTTCTGTGATTTATTGAATTTTTTCTCGTGAGCGCAAAGTTTCTGTTTTTCAACAGAATCAAATCAACTATCATCATAGTTTATCCTATAGGTTCGACTTGGCACAAACACTAATTAAAAGATAAAAACACATCTAAACAGAAAGTAGATGCAAGATTTATTACTAAACAGGAACAAAAACAAAAAACACAAAGAAAATTGGGTTGCCTCCTAACTAGCGCTATCGTTTAACGCCCCTAGCTAGGCATAAAAGCGAAGATAGATCTAAGTAGTGCCATCTTTGGAACTAGATTCATCAATAGAGCACTTGTGATCTATAGGGGTTTCTACCCTTTTAGCAATGGCTAAACCTTAAGGCAAAAATTCAAGAAATTCATTGGTAGCAAAAGGTTCCTTAATGATAGTAAGACAATTGGGAAGAACACTTATGGATTTGAGATCCGCGTCTCCCTTACTTGAAGATTCACCCTTATTTTTAGGAACATAAATAAACTTGGCGGTTTTCGTAGGGGGTTTTGGAGTGTTTTTCATGGAAGAAAACGCCAAACCTAAGTTGGTAATTATATCCTCAAGTTTACCAATTCTAGCAGAATCAAGATCTATTTTTTTATTAACTATAGGTTCTTTCTCTTTAAGATTTTTCAAAGTAACTCCAATTCTAGATCCATATTGGGTGATAAGATTATGAATCTTTTTATCAAAATTTTCAATCAACTCAACAGTGGCAATTTTATTTTCAACAATATCAAGTCGTTGCATAATGTGTTCTAAAGTTAAAACAGTTCCATTGACCAAAAGAGGTGGTGGGCCAGACAAATCTAACATCGCATTATAAGCATCAAACGTATGGCTACTCATGAAATCACCTCCGGTAGCAATATCAAGAACACATCTATTCCATGGAGTAATGCCTACATAAAAATTGTGGAGAAGAACGGAAGTGGAAAGCTTCCTAGAAGATTTATATTGGGCATTGCAAATTCTATGCCAAGCATCTTTTAAATTTTCTCCCTCCCTTTGCTTAAAATTGAGAATTTCTTGTTCGGAAGTGATAATAAGGATAGGAGGACTAGCCACAATGACGAGGCAAACGAGCAAACACATGGGCAGCAGAAAAAGGCAAGCGAAAAGAGAGGAAGAGATTGGGAAAGAGAAGGCGAATAAAACGGCAAAGGTGAAGTGGGGGAGAGGAAAACGAGAGGCAAATGGAAAATAATGTAAATGCGAGGGAGATGGGGTTGTGATGGGTACTTGGTATGTCTTGACTTGAGCGAAGACCTCCCCGGCAACGGCGCCAGAAATCCTTCTTGCTACGTCTTGAGCTTGCGTTGGTTTTCCTTGAAGAGGAAAGGGTGATGCAGCAGAGTAGCGTAAGTATTTCCCTTAGTTTTTGAGAACCAAGGTATCAATCCAGTAGGAGGCTCCTCAAAAGTCCCACGCACCTACACAAACAAACCAAGAACTCGCAACCAAGGCAATAAAGGGGTTGTCAATCCCTTCACCGCCACTTGCAAAAGTGAGATCTGATAGAGATAGTAAGATAAGATAAATATATTTTTGGTATTTTATAATATAGATGCAAAAAGTAAAGATGCAAAGAAAAGTAGATTGGAAGCAAATATGATAAGAGATAGACCCGGGGGCCATAGGTTTCACTAGAGGCTTCTCTCGAGATAGCATAAGTGTTACGGTGGGTGAACAAATTATTGTCGAGCAATTGATAGAAAATCGAATAATTATGAGACTATCTAGGCATGATCATGTATATAGGCATCACGTCCGCAACAAGTAGATCGACTCCTGCCTGCATCTATTACTATTACTCCACACATCGACCGACTCCTGCCTGCATGTAGAGTATTAAGTTCACAAAGAACAGAGTAACGCCTTAAGCAAGATGACATGATGTAGAGGGATAAACTCATGCAATATGATATAAAGCCCATCTTTTTATCCTCGATGGCAAGAATACAATACGTGCCTTGCAACCCTTTCTGTCACTGGGTAAGGACACCGCAAGATTGAACCCAAAGCTAAGCACTTCTCCCATGGCAAGAAAGATCAATCTAGTAGGCCAAACCAAACTGATGATTCGAAGAGACTTGCAAAGATAACTCAATCATACATAAAAGAATTCGGAGAAGATTCAAATATTATTCATAGATAAACTTGATCATGAACCCACAATTCATCGGATCTCGACAAACACACCGCAAAAAGAGATTACATCGAATAGATTGTATTGAAATCCAAAAAGAGAGAAGAAGCCATCTAGCTAATAACTATGGACCCGTAGGTCTGTGGTAAACTACTCACAACTCATCGGAAGGGCTATGGTGTTGATGTAGAAGCCCTCCATGGTCGATTCCCCCTCCGGCGGAGCGCCGGCGAAGGCTCCAAGATGGGATCTCGTGGATACAGAAGGTTACGGCAGTGGAAATTGTGTTTCGGGTGCTCCCTGGATGTTTTCAGGGTACGTAGGCTTATATAGGAGGAAGAAGTACGTCAGTGGCCGCCCGAGGGGCCCACGAGACAGGGGGCACGCCCTACAAGGGGGGCGTGCCCTCCTATCTCGTGGAAGCTTCGGCTGCTTCTTGACTTGCACTCCAAGTCCTCTCAATCACGTTCGTTGCAAAAATCACGCCTTCGATGGTTTCATTCCGTTTGGACTCCGTTTGATATTCCTTTTCTTCAAAATACTTAAATAGGTAAAAAAAAATAGCAATACGGGCTGGACCTCCGGTTAGTAGGTTAGTCCCAAAAATGATATAAATGTGTAAAATAAAGCCCATAAACATCCAAAAGGGGTAATATAATAGCATGGAACAATCAAAAATTATAGATACGTTGGAGACGTATCAGGGGGGCCTTAAAAATTTCTATCCCAATCTTGAGAATCGATCAAACATAAAAACTTGATCGAATGAATCAAGAGAACAGCCGGAGGAGGAGGTGCCCACTCTTGACCTTTCCTCTTGTCTTCATAATTGTCTATGCAGTTTAACCAAAATAAAATGACATCAGCGCCTTGGCATTTTGGTGACACTGTACAAAAAAATTAACTTATCTCATGAAAGTGAGGTATGTAATCTATAAGCATTAACAGTGCAAAAATCTGAAGGTAGTAACAAGTTTCATCGTTGGTATACTGGCTGTGCAACAGCATTAGAATGCCTTAGCTGAAAAATCTTTAATACATCCACAATCAACAGCTAACCCTGAAATAATCTAGTGACATTAAATGGCATTGCTTAAATTTATCGGTGGCATTAGACTGAGAGCGGCATTAGTTAAATGTGGCATCACTTTAGCAGTAGCATTGCTTGACTTGACTGCTGGCGTTATACTAACAGCAAAAAAGTGGCAATAAGAGCATGGGAGGCCCAGTCGGACAGTGGGCGCACCAGTACGATGTACCTCCACGGACGCAGAGTGGTGAGGGAGGTATGGTTACCCAGAGCAACAAATATCCAGGCAGCATATGTGGATTATGTCCCATTTTTGTTCTCTTTAGCCACCTTTTTCCTATGTGAGGACAACAAACTGATCGACCTGGTCATTCTCTATTGTGTTGTCATGCCTTTCTACCCTTTTTCAACCAAGAGACACGCGACTCGTTCCTTAGCTACTGATTTTCCCATTTTTAACCTAGATGCGGGTTCGATGCCTACTCTCTTGGACAGTACAGTCTCCCTTCCTTTCCTTATTCAACCCAGACATGGATTAGTCTGCATGAAGTAGGGTTTCCTTTAATAGTGCAAATTATGGTTTTTGTCTGCGTGTCCAGCAGAGTAGAGGATAGCAAATTGGGAAGATGGTGGAGTGGAAAAAGACCCACATGCAATGACGTGGCAGATGGGGCAATAGAACAAGGGTATGGTTCGAAAAAAGGTAGCATACCTGAGGGTCGGCGGGAAGTGGCTTCGCTCGTGGTCGTCGTCCTTCGCACACACTACGGTAGCGAGCTTGGGGACGAAGGCCATCCCGCTCGGGCGCTAGGTCTGAGAAGACGGCCTTGTTGTCAGTGCGTGACCTTGCTCGCCGACGACGAGTGCGTCAATGATGCACATCCTTTTCTTTCCTGGCGGATCTGTGACCACCGGTGAGGAGGGAGAGAGGGTCCATCTTTTTTAGATCTGGAGAGAGGGTGCTAGTGTGAGAAGCAAGTGGGCAGCCCTTAGCAAGAAAGCGCTGAAGCTCCAGCCTATATATCTTTTTTATACTATTAGTACTGGAGGTGGAGTAGTGGTAGAGTAGTTTATATTTTCTCTGCGTACAGTACCAGTTAGTCGTGCTTCAAAACTGAATGGCATGCCATTAAAAAAAGAAAGGTGGATAACTAATGCGGCACCTCGGGCCAACGCGGCCAGATCGCATTTTGCACGAGAAATTACACACCATGTTTCGTTGACATGTGGTCTCGTTTCAACATATCAGTGAGACGACAGCGAGTAGTAGGAGTATTTCCGAACGGACGTGTAGGCTGGGGCGCCTCTTTGTGAACCGTGGCAAACTGGCAACCGTCCACTGACTCTTCACCTTTCCCTCTTAATTTGGAACTGCTGTCGCACGCTCTTCCTCTCCCTCCTCCATTTTCCTTCACCCCTTCACCCTTTCTTCTGCCATTGTTCGACCGTCTTCTCCATGGAGGGAACAGGCCGGAAACGACCCCGTTATTCTTGCCCCGATCTGAAAGATGACGTGGTGGAGGAACCCATTAATCGGTGTGACGTCATCACCTTGGCTAGCATGACAGGTTCGTTCAAGCCCATTCTCAACTCAACTAATAACATCATTACAAGGAACCCAAGAGTCAAGGAGCGGTTTGATCTCCCCTATCTTCTTCTCCGTGACCCTGATGACTGGCGCCAGCACGACGGAGGCATCGCCTTGTGCAAGTTGATGCCGCTTGATAATGCTACGTATGATGTTAAGATGCCATCGCTTGAGGGCAACGCTTGGGCAGGCGCAAATGGAGATTGGGTTGTTTATATTGGGTCCAACTGCGAGTGGGAATTTTTGAATGTGTACACTCGTGACCGGGTTCCACTTCCAAAAATCTCAGTACACTGCCCAGAGGTTGAGCACACCGGTATTGTACACACGTTCAAATACGATCATGGTGACTGTCTTCTATGAAAGATAGCAATTTGTCGAGTTCCCAACCTCTCTTGGAATTACAACAACTATGAAGTTGTTGCTATATTCGACAAGCTTGTTGCCGTCCTTGGTGGTTTGACTCGATGGATATTGCTCAAAAATCAGTTTCTGTACACGGATGAGTATTGTGATGCAATTCAATACGAGGTCCTTGTATTTGCTACCACCACTCGTGGCACTGTTTTTGCATGGCATCCTCGTAGTTTCGGTACGTTTGTCTTCCACCGTAATTATAATTGTTTCATCCACATGCATGCGGGTTAGCAAGTTTCCCTTTACTAATTAACCTTCTTCTTGTGTTTCCAAGGTCCTGTGAACATTCTACCACCTATACTTGAAAAAATTTATAACCAAGGTGGAGATGACGATTGTGATGATCACGAGCATGAGGACGAGCAGCGCCCATATACTCTTTGGCGCCTGGCAACTAATTCCGATGGATCACCTCTTCTTTTGTGTATGCAGCCCACTGATGATGTTACTGCTAAGGAAGCAGATGTAGTCTCCCATGGTCGCACTCTCCGGACCTATTCCAACACCCGTTTCATGGTATTCGGGATGGATACTAGCGTTCTAACGCCAACTCCTTCTCCCTGGTACAGAATTGATAGTCTTGGAGAAAACTCGCTCTTCCTTGGACAAAACTATCCAATGATGGTGAAAGGCGATCCAACTGCTATTGACACAATGTTACTACCATTTATGAGAAGCAACTATGTCTATACCTCGGACATTTGGGTGGTTCCCTACCCTGGTACTGATATAGTAGGGCACTTCAGCCTGGATGATCAGTCCTGCGTTGGTCTCCAGATCGACAATGGATGGCCCATCCCAGAGAATCACTTGTGGTTCAAAGCAAGCGTTTCCAACGCCGAGGAATGGTTGAGTTGAAGTTCATTTCATTGCTTGTTATTTGTTGTGTGGTGAAAACTTTAGTATTTATAATGTATCCTCGTTGTCAATGTGGGTTGATGACATATTGTATGTAATAAATTGATATGCCTGTGATAAACTTACTAAATTTATGAATGGCTTTCGAGTCGCTTCTCTGAGTGAGTGGTGCGACGAGGCAAAAAAAATATTTTCCGAATACATAATTGTACGTGCATTGCAATAGGTTATCGGATGAGGTCAATCAACAATAGTAGTACACTATTTGTACTAGCTTCACATGCTTCGCGTGTCGAGCGGGTGTTTTTACTGTAGCCATATGTTAATGTGTTTGTTGTACATAACCAGCACCTCGAATCCTCGATACTAGTACTATATAGTAGGAGTAAGTAGTAGGAGTAGTAGGGTGGCATGGGCCAGAACAAGCATTCACGTCCAGGAGTAGGGCACACGCCACCACCACGACATCCATCTGACACCATATTATTTCTTGGAGTCTGTGCTAGAGCAATCTCTCCAACCTCGTCGTTTCTCTAACTTCAGCCATCGTGCGGCGGGCGAGGAGGGGGTTTGTCGATAGTCGGTTTCCTTAACTACGCTGCCACTTGTAAGGCCAACTCCAACGCACGACCCCAAACGGACCTCCATTTTGCACGAACTACAACGATAATTTTGACTAGAAAAGCAAGACCAAAGAAAACAAGAACCACAAGAATACATTTTACTACTCCTGTAAGTTGGATTAGTGCCTTCTCGATGCATTCATTGTTGATCTGCGGAGGCTCGATCTTGCATGCTTCTTTCTTCTTCGAGTGTAAAGAAGTAGACGTTGCTTCCTCGCATCTAGTCTCATGTCTAGCCTCTATTCTAGTAGGAGTATCAACAAGTGCACTAATATCATCTCTAGCCTCTGTGCTAGCTAAAAGTGATAGAACATCTACTAAATTGCGCTCTATCAATATATGGATGTACTCTTCTTCCCAATACAAAAACTTGCATCCATTCTACTCCCTCCATTGCACAATACATGCCTTCTATTTGTCAAAATATATATGTATCTAGACATGTTTTAGTATATAGGTACATCCATTTTTGGACAAAGGGAAGTCAAGTATTTCGGAACGGAGGGAGTACACAATAAAAAATTTAAGTTAGCACAACTAGTCTAATCTAAGAGCACAACCGAAGATTTGGTCGGGTTCTTCCTCCTTTTGCCGACACGTGGGACATACAGCATCCAGGTCGTGTCATGAAAGAAAATAGAGTGGTAGTTGAAGCCACGAGATGTGCATCTTGAGTTAAACTGTAAATAGAATCTTACTACTCTTGGGTAACTCCAAAAGCGGCCACCGAAGATCTTTATTGGATTTGTTTTTCATCACCATCACGTCGAGGTGAAAGATGTGCAGGTTTAGTGGGTCCTCTTGCGTTTTCACTGACATGTGAGACCGCATGTGAGCAAACAGATGATGGGCTCCGCGCGTCCGCTGGCTGACTGAGAAGAGAGATAGAGGAGGGCTGAGCACGGACTGCAGGAAATTTGTTCTACGTACCTCGATATAGGCTCGATATAGTGGGGTGGCACGGGCCATAACTAGCATTCACGTCTAGCAGTATGGCACATGCCACCCACACGAGTCGCATCCGACACCAATTTTATTGGAGTCCATGCTACAGCCATCTCTTCTCCCTCCTGTTTTCTCAGCCATCACGCGGTGGGCAGGGTGGGGGTTTGCCGATAGTCGGTTTGCTCAACTACGGTCCCACTTGTAAGTGAAAATGCAACACCGCATGCATTCCCGCTTGAGCGGCGTGCCGGACCAACCGTGTGGGGGTGAGACGCGAACACGGCAGGCTTTTCCTTTTGAACTCGTAACTTGTAAAATTTGCTTCTTCTCCATGGCGTGACCGATAGATAGAAAATAACAATTTTGCCTAGAGTAATGACAAGTTTGGTTCTGGCGCCGTTCATGCATTGTAACGCCCTGAGACCGATGTGACAAGTGTCGATCAGTTATTCGCTGTTGTTGCTTTGTCATTGCTTGCGTGTCATGCATTGTATATCTTGTCATCATGCGCATTTCTTTTGCAACGTGTTCGTCTCGTGCATCTGAGCTTTTTCCCCGTTGTCCGTTTTGCAATCCGGCGTTCCGTTCTCCTCCGGTGGTCATTTCTACCTTTCTTTCTTGTGTGGGGATTAAACATTTCCGGATTGGACCGAGACTTGCCAAGCGGCCTTGGTTTACTACTGGTAGACCGCCTATCAAGTTTCGTATTATTTGGACTTCGTTTGATACTCCAACGGTTAACCGAGGGACCGAAAAGGCCTCGTGTGTGTTGCAGCCCAACACCCTTTCATTTTGGCCCAAAACCCACCTAACTCTGCTCCATCATCTCGATCGTTCGATCACGATCGCGTGGCCGAAAACCGCACCTCATTTGGAGCTTCCTAGCTCCGTCTACCTCTATAAATACCCCACCCCGAAATTCGGATCTCTCTCCCCCTCTCGAAACCCTAAAACTCCATCCGCCGGCGCCGGACAAAATCCGGGCAGCGGACGTGTCCGACCTCCGCCGCCAGCGCCACGTGGCGCCCCCTCATTCGCCCGTGCCCTCAGGTCCACTTCGCCGCACCGCCGGGCCCGGAGAGCCCACGACCGGCCCCCGCGGCCCATTCAACGCCGCCGCCCGAGCCACGGGGAGACCAGATCCGCGCCGCCCGGTCCTCCCTTGCGCCGCCGCACGCCGTCTCGACGCCGGCCGCCCGCCGACACCGCTCGCCGCCTCGTGCCCTGCCCGGCCCCGGCCACCGTTGAGCTCGCCGGATGCCGCCCCCGTCACCCTTCGCTTCCCGCCGCCGTCCCGGAGCACAGCGGCCTCCATCCGACCCCAGGGAGGAGCCCCGGTGCCGCCCGCCCCAAGATCCGGCGCCGCCGCCTCGGTTCCTGTCGTCCCCGTCGCCAGAGTTCCCAGCGCGCCGCAGCTGGAGAGGATCGGGAGGAGCCCCGATCCGTCTGCATTGACCGCGTCCCCGCTCTTGGGCCCCGCCGTGGCCTCCCAGGCCCAGCGTGCCGCCCCCGCCATCGGCCCAGATCCCCGTGGTCCAGCGCGAGCGCCCCAAGGCCCAGCTCCAGCAGGCCTCGCCTTGGCCTGCCTCCTCCTCCAGCCGGGGTGAAGCCCACTGGGTGAGCCGCCACCCGCCCCACCTTGTTTTTTTTTCCATTCCTCTGGATGGGCTGCCCAGTGCTCCAGTTCCTGTTTCGGCCCGCCTCGTTTTTTTTCCATCCTGGGAATTTGTCCAATTATCCAGAGACTGCCAGTTTTACAGATTAGACCCTCGTGTTCATGCATATAATAACTCACAATTCGTGCATCGGATTAAAATGAATTATATATGAAACATGCTCAGAATTTTGTGTAGATTAATAGTATCCAACTTTCATCTATGTTTGAAATGTTAAAAATGTTGTTTGCGTTAATTTACCCCTATGCCATGCTAAAATGATTTAATTCATAACTAAATAACCGTAACTCCGATCTTAATAAATTATATATGTAAATGGGGTAGGATTTTGCCTAGTTTAACATGGTGCACTCATCTTGCACGTTAAACAACTCTAAAATATGGTTTAGGGCAGAACAGGACCAAACCTAATATATGCATATGAGGATTTTCCAAAATTGTTGTTCGTTGTTCCCGGCCTCATTTAAACTTGACTAGATAGGTAGTTTTGCTTTGCTTCACCCTCTTGCCTTGCTTAACAACATTTAATGTTGTTGAGTACATAAACGAGATCAAACTAAATAACATGTCGTGGTGTTTCATCAATATGCAACTCGTTGCGTATTGAGCTCCACTTAATTTGTAGTGTTGTTTGTTGCACTTTGCCATGCCATGTTTCATTAAACCGGACATGCATCATACTCGACTGTGCATCGTGCCATGTTGTTGTCGTGGTTGTTCACTATGTTGTGTGTATCTTTTCCGGTGGTTGCTTCTTCGGGTTGGTTCCGGTAACGTCGTGTGCGTGAGGATCCGTTCGACTACGTTCGTTTGTCTTCTTCATGGACTCGTTCTTCTTCCTTGCGGGATCTCAGGCAAGATGATCATACCCTCGAAATCACTACTATCTTTGCTATGCTAGTTTGCTCGCTCTTTTGCTATGCCAATGCTACGATGCCTTCCTTTTGCTTGCCAGCCTCCCAACTGCCATGTTGAACCTCTAACCCACCTTGTCCTAGCAAACCATTGATTGGCTATGTTACCGCTGTGCTCAGCCCCTCTTATAGCGTTGCTAGTTGCAGGTGAAGATTGGAGGCCGTTCCTTGTCGGGACATTTATTTACTTGTTGGGATATCACAATATATCTTATTTAATAAATGCATCTATATACTTGGTAAAGGGTGGAAGGCTCGGCCTTATGCCTGGTGTTTTGTTCCACTCTTGCCGCCCTAGTTTTCGTCATATCGGTGTTATGTTCCCGGATTTTGCGTTCCTTACGCGGTTGGGTTATAATGGGAACCCCTTGACAGTTCGCTTTGAATAAAACTCCTCCAGCAAGGCCCAACCTTGGTTTTACCATTTGCCACCTAGCCTTTTTCCCTTGGGAGTCGCGCATCCCGAGGGTCATCTTTATTTTAACCCCCCCCCCCCGGGCCAGTGCTTGTCTAAGTGTTGGTCCAAACTAGAGCCACTTGCGGCGCCACCTCGGGGAAACTTGAGGGCTGGTTTTTAGCTGTGCGTAGTGTTCATCCGGTGTTGCCCTGAGAACGAGATATGTGCAGCTCCTATCAGGATGTCGGCGCATCGGGCGGTCTTGCTGGACTTGTTTTACCATTGTCGAGGATGTCTTGGAGTACCGGGATACCGAGTCTGATCGGATTGTCTCGGGAGGAGGTCTATTCCTTCGTTGACCGTGAGAGCCTGTCATGGGCTAAGTTGGGACACCCCTGCAGGGATTTGAACTTTCGAAAGCCGTGCCCGCGGTTATGGGCAGATGGGAATTTGTTAACGTCCGGTTGTAGAAAACCCGAAGTTGACCTTATTTAAAATGCATCAACCGCGTGCGTAACCGTGATGGTCTCTTCTCGGCGGAGTCCGGGAAGTGAACACGGTGTTGGAGTTATGTTTGACGTAAGTAGTTTCAGGATCATTTCTTGATCGCTACTAGCTTCACGACCGTGCCTTGCTTCTCTTCTCGCTCTCTTTTGCGAATGTAGCCACCATATATGCTAGTCGCTTGCTGTAGCTCCACCTCATTACTCCATCCTTCCTATAAGCTTAAATAGTCTTGATCTCGCGAGTGCGAGATTGCTGAGTCCCTGTGGCTCACAGATACTTCCAAAACCAGCTTGCAGGTGCCGATGAGTCTGTGCAGATGACGCAACCAAGCTCAGGAGGAGCTCGATGAAGATCTTGTCCTTTGTGTTGTTTCATTCTAGTTGGTCAGTAGTGGAGCCCAGTTGGGGGTGATTGGGACCTTTGTCGCATTTGGGGTTCTTCTTTTAATTTGGTTCCGTAGTCGGTCCTTGTTTGTATCTGATTGATGTAATGCTTTATTCACGTAATTGGGTGAAGTGGCGATTGTAAGCCAACTATATATCTCTTTCCTTATTATATTACATGGGTTGTGTGAAGATTACCTCACTTGCGACATATGCCCTCAATGCGATTATGCATCTAAGTCGTGCCTCGACACGTGGGAGATATAGTTGCATCGAGGGTGTTACAAGTTGGTATCAGAGCCTTCCCCGACCTTAGGAGCCCCATTGCTTGATCGTTTTTAGCGGCCGAGTTGTGTCTAGAAAAATGTTTTGAGTCATTTAGGAATTATATATCGGAGAGTTTAGGAATTCTTTTACTTCCCAGTCTCCTCGTCGCTCTGGTAAGGCATCCTGACGTAGAGTTTTGACTCTTCTCTTCTCAAATTTCACTAAAAAAAATTTAGGATCACGCGGGTATCTTGGAATCGTTCCGATGGTTTTATGATGAGAACATTGTCTTGGTGCCTCCTGTCAGGGGTTTAGTGGAAGTGTCCCGGGGAGTTGAGCTCTGAGGTGTTGTCATCATAATTTTATCGTTGCAATTCGGGAATACCTGAGTTTAGTACGCCGACATCGAAAATCTCTTTTATGTTGTTCGTTGGTGAGATAACCTCGACGCCACCCAGTACTGGGGCGGGAGTTCGGGAGTATTGTCATAACTTGTATAACGGATGCTTTTCGAAGGTTGAGGTAGATAGTTTCCGAAGGTTTCTTGGTTATGTGTTGAAGGATGGATACAGCTGGATGTAGGATTTGCTAGTTTTGGGTGAGATATTATGCTTCCCCTGTATCCCCAACACCTGATTGCATAACCGGAAAGGTTCGGGAGTTTCATAGGTGGGAATTCAAGTAGCTCTTAGGACATCTTTCCGACGGATATATGACATGAAATTGGGGTTCGACGTCTAGTGGTCCGCCTATTCACGATCGGTTTTACAGTGGTCTCGTTGTGTCTTAAATAGTCCTTGGCTATGCCGACTCAGGGACGCTTCGTATGTCATGTGCATTGCCTTGTACATGATGGTGTTGTACGATCGAGCCCGTGTAGGCCCCACCACGAAAACTTCGGACGAAATCTCTATCATATGTTTGTTCTGGCTTATTCTGCAAGCCAACCCTTTGTTTTGTTTTGAGTTGTGGTATTCGAGTTGCTTCAAAGTCAAATGTTGATTCCATACCTTCCCCAAATGGTGTTTTCATACTCCGATGTGAATACCAATCCTTCATGATCATCGAGATTGTGCTGTCAATCCTTTTAACTGGTGTGCTTCTCTTCAAGTGGATCCGTTCATTTTTCAACATCCGCAAGATTCAATCTCTGTTTTCTCAACGGTGTTCATTTCTTCCGTCTCCAAGTTGCCTTTGTTTTTCCCACCCTCCCTCCCTTTGTTTTTCTCCAAGGATTCAGATCTCGTAATCGAGTATCCATATTATTGATGTGAAGTCTCTCCATTCTTTTCTATCAATATTCTTATCCGGTGATTATCAGGAAGATTCTAACGGAGCTTCAAGTTCGTCACCCTTAATTCTTTTCTTCTCCGGTGGATTCAATTCAAGCTTTTGGTGTTGATCATATCCTTTTTCCTCGTTTAAAAATGTCTTTTCATGCCGGTGCACCTCTTAATCTTCCCCGCTTGCTATTCTATTATTCCGGAGTGCTGAAGATATCTTGAAGATTCGTGTTTCCACTCCACATTCGTTCAAGCTCTTTCGAGGATGTTCCCTCATTCAAGTCATTTAATTCAACCGGTGCAATATCCTTTCTCAAGTAATCGTTCAACGGTGTTCCTTTTGAGTGGGCCCTAACCCATAGGTCTTTCCCCAGGATCTTAATTGACTCTTCTTATTTTCCCGGAGCTATCCAAATTCCTTTTAAAGTTTGACGTAAGAATGATTTATCATCAGTCAAATGTCCTCCTCTAAAACCTTTCAAATTCTTTTCATCGTTGGCTATACCTTTCCATTATTCATTTCGGAGAGCCTCAACAATTCACGGTGGTGTTTCTCGTTGTCATTTGAAGACCGAAGAAGAGTTTCTCCTTAATCTTGCTCTTTTCTCTTCAAGATTCGTGATTCTAGCTTGTTGCCATCCTCTCATAACTGTGTTCGATTGTGAGATATTCTTTTCACCCATCTGGAGTAATTCAAGAGTCTTCTCAGTTTGATTATCCGAAGCCCATCATCGAAGATTTATTCATTCTTAGTTTGCAGTTATCATTCTCCGATCTTACCGGTGCCTTGTTCAAGTGATCTTTAATCGGCTCGTGCTCTCTTCGTTCTCATGTATCTAGATTGTCTCGTGTATCTTCGTTCATTTCACTATTCTTCCCGGTGTTTCTTTGTCTTCCCTTAATTCATTTTCAATTCGTACGATGGTTCGTTCAAGATTTTTCTTCTTCTTTCTTATCATATCAATTCATTTGTTGTTCCAATCCTACTGGTGGTTCGTTGAAGACCTTCTCAAGTTTATGTTATATCTCTCTTAATCTTTTCTATGGGAATAAGTGATATGCCAAATCCGTTGATTGTCATCAATTTAAAATGTTGAAGGATACGCATAACATAATTCTTATTCTTGTTTCATCCAAGCGATTAATTCCCTATTCCGGAGGTTCATCAAAATTCTTGATTTCTTTTGTTCATCTTTCCTTTCTGGAGCTCCAAGTTATTTCAATTATATCACCAGGAGATTCATATAAATCGTCGCAAGGCTTCGCTTGTGTTTTCAACTTCTCTTTCCGTTTTGATCATTCTTTTATTACCGGAGTTCTTCATGAAGGTTCTACATGATGATTCATCAAGGATTTTAATTCCTTCTCAAAGTTTTCATCGAGATTCTTTTAAGAAGCTCAATCTTTCTTCATGTTGTAATCCGGAGTGCAATTCTTTCTTCCGTATCATTGGAGGTGGTATTATGCCATTCTTGATATTTTGAATTCATGTTTCATGATCCACATGTTGTCATGAATGAGATATTTTAAATCCATCAATCTCTTCATTGGAATTATTTTGAGTTATATTTCACCTAAAGCCTTCCCTAAGGATTGTTGCTAGTTATGGTGCTTGTAAATGATCCAAGTACTTCATTTATCCTCCCGGTGAAATAAGTTTCTCGTCTCCTCGTTCATATCAATCCAATTCTTCTTCCCGTGCGTGGCAGTTTGTCATCTCATAATTTGAGATGTATTTCATAAGACCATATCAAGATTATTCTTTTCGTTGTTGGTTTTCAACAACTCCGTTCTAGCATTTGTTGTTATCGTGCTCTCTCAAGATCTTGTTTCACTTCGTTCATTCCATTCCACTCTTTCTTCTATTTCGGAGGCATTGTGATGCTCCTCTCTGCAACCCATCTTCTTGTTTTCTCAGGATCGTGTTCTTTTCTTGACTTATCCATTTAACTAGGGTGTTGTGTCCCTTTTGCTGAAGTTCACTCATTTTATCAAGTCTTGCATCCCTTCTCAACCGGAGTGCTACCCGAATCGGTTCCTTCTTTTCCTCTTTCGTAACGGAGTGTTGTGAACTTTGTTCTCCTCCGTTGTTTCATTTCTTCCAATTTGTTCAACCTCTCAAGGTTCGTGGTTTCACTCGTTTGTCAGAGAAGCAACTTAGTTTACCTCTTCTCTTTCTCTTCCGTTTTCCCTCCAGTGCCATTCTAGATCTCGGGACGAGATCCTCTCGTAGTGGTGGAGTGTTGTAACGCCCCGAGACCGATGTGACAAGTGTCGATCAGTTATTCGCTGTTGTTGCTTTGTCATTGCTTGCGTGTCATGCATTGCATATCTTGTCATCATGCGCATTTCTTTTGCAACGTCTTCGTCTCGTGCATCTGAGCTTTTTCCCCGTTGTCCGTTTTGCAATCCGGTGTTCCGTTCTCCTCCGGTGGTCATTTCTACCTTTCTTTCTTGTGTGGGGATTAAACATTTCCAGATTGGACCGAGACTTGCCAAGCGGCCTTGGTTTACTACCGGTAGACCGCCTGTCAAGTTTCGTATTATTTGAACTTCGTTTGATACTCCAATGGTTAACCGAGGGACCGAAAAGGCCTCGTGTGTGTTGCAGCCCAACACCCTTTCATTTTGGCCCAAAACCCACCTAACTCTGCTCCATCATCTCGGTCGTTCGATCACGATCGCGTGGCCGAAAACCGCACCTCATTTGGAGCTTCCTAGCTCCCTCTACCTCTATAAATACCCCACCCCGAAATTCGGATCTCTCTCCCCCTCTCGAAACCCTAAAACTCCATCCGCCGCTGCCGGACAAAATCCGGGCAGCGGACGTGTCCGACCTCCGCCGCCAGCGCCACGTGGCGCCCCCTCATTCGCCCGTGCCCTCAGGTCCACTTCGCCGCGCCGCCGGGCCCGGAGAGCCCACGACCGGCCCCCGCGGCCCATTCAACGCTGCCGCCCGAGCCACGGGGAGACCAGAACTGCGCCGCCTGGTCCTCCCTTGCACCGCCGCACGCCGTCTCGACGCCGGCCGCCCGCCGACACCGCTCGCCGCCTCGTGCCCTGCCCGGCCCCGGCCACCGTTGAGCTCGCCGGATGCCGCCCCCGTCACCCTTCGCTTCCCGCCGCCGTCCCGGAGCGCAGCGGCCTCCATCCGACCCCAGGGAGGAGCCCCGGTGCCGCCCGCCCCAAGATCCGGCGCCGCCGCCTCGGTTCCTGCCGTCCCCGTCGCCAGAGTTCCCAGCACGCTGCCGCCGGAGAGGATCGGGAGGAGCCCCGATCCATCTGCGTTGACCGCGTCCCCGCTCTTGGGCCCCGCCGTGGCCTCACAGGCCCAGCGTGCCGCCCCCGCCTTCGGCCTAGATCCGCAGCCAGCATCACCGGCCCAGCTCCCCACGGTCCAGCGCGAGCGCCCCAAGGCCCAGCTCCAGCAGGCCTCGCATTGGCCTGCCTCCTCCTCCAGCCGGGGTGAAGCCCACTGGGTGAGCCGCCACCCGCCCCACCTTGTTTTTTTTCATTCCTCTGGTTGGGCTGCCCAGTGCTCTAGTTCCTGTTTCGGCCCGCCTCGTTTTTTTTTCGTCCTGGGAATTTGTCCAATTATCCAGAGACTGCCAGTTTTACAGATTAGACCCTCATGTTCATGCATATAATAACTCACAATTCGTGCATCGGATTAAAATGAATTATATATGAAACTTGCTGAGAATTTTGTGTAGATTAATAATATCCAACTTTCATCTATGTTTGAAATGTTAAAAATGTTGTTTGCATTAATTTACCCCTATTCCATGCTAAAATGATTTAATTCATAACTAAATAACCGTAACTCCGATTTTAATAAATTATATATGTAAATGGGGTAGGATTTTGCCTAGTTTAACATGGTGCACTCATCTTGCACATTAAACAACTCTAAAATATGGTTTAGGGAAGAACAGGACCAAACCTAATATATGCATATGAGGATTTTCCGGAATTGTTGTTCGTTGTTCCCGGCCTCATTTAAACTTGACTAGATAGGTAGTTTTGCTTTGCTTCACCCTCTTGCCTTGCTTAACAACATTTAATATTGTTGAGTACATAAACGAGATCAAACTAAATAACGTGTCGTGGTGTTTCATCAATATGCAACTCGTTGCGTATTGAGCTCCACTTAATTTGTAGTGTTGTTTGTTGCACTTTGCCATGCCATGTTTCATTAAACCGGACATGCATCATACTCGACTGTGCATCGTGCCATGTTGTTATCGTGGTTGTTTACTATGTTGTGTGTTTCTTTTCCGGTGGTTGCTTCTTCAGGTTGGTTCCGGTAACGTCGTGTGCGTGAGGATCCGTTCGACTATGTTCGTTTGTCTTCTTCATGGACTCGTTCTTCTTCCTTGCGGGATCTCAGGCAAGATGATCATACCCTCGAAATCACTACTATCTTTGCTATGCTAGTTTGCTCGCTCTTTTGCTATGCCAATGCTACGATGCCTACCTTTTGCTTGCCAGCCTCCCAACTGCCATGTTGAACCTCTAACCCACCTTGTCCTAGCAAACCGTTGATTGGCTATGTTACCGCTGTGCTCAGCCCCTCTTATAGCATTGCTAGTTGCAGGTGAAGATTGGAGGCCGTTCCTTGTCGGGACATTTATTTACTTGTTGGGATATCACAATATATCTTATTTAATAAATGCATCTATATACTTGGTAAAGGGTGGAAGGCTCGGCCTTATACCTGGTGTTTTGTTCCACTCTTGCCGCCCTAGTTTCCGTCATATCGGTGTTATGTTCCCGTATTTTGCGTTCCTTACGCGGTTGGGTTATAATGGGAACCCCTTGACAGTTCGCTTTGAATAAAACTCCTCCAGCAAGGCCCAACCTTGGTTTTACCATTTTCCACCTAGCCTTTTTCCCTTGGGAGTCGCGCATCCCGAGGGTCATCTTTATTTTAACCCCCCCCC
>NC_041393.1:618579793-618633181 GCF_002162155.2 Triticum dicoccoides | reverse complement strand
TGGACTTGTTTTACCATTGTCGAGGATGTCTTGGAGTACCGGGATACCGAGTCTGATCGGATTGTCTCGGGAGGAGGTCTATTCCTTCGTTGACCGTGAGAGCCTGTCATGGGCTAAGTTGGGACACCCCTGCAGGGATTTGAACTTTCGAAAGCCGTGCCCGCGGTTATGGGCAGATGGGAATTTGTTAATGTCCGGTTGTAGAAAACCCGAAGTTGACCTTATTTAAAATGCATCAACCGCGTGCGTAACCGTGATGGTCTCTTCTCGGCGGAGTCCGGGAAGTGAACACGGTGTTGGAGTTATGTTTGACGTAAGTAGTTTCAGGATCACTTCTTGATCGCTACTAGCTTCACGACCGTGCCTTGCTTCTCTTCTCGCTCTCTTTTGCGAATGTAGCCACCATATATGCTAGTCGCTTGCTGCAGCTCCACCTCATTACTCCATCCTTCCTATAAGCTTAAATAGTCTTGATCTCGCGGGTGCGAGATTGCTGAGTCCCTGTGGCTCACAGATACTTCCAAAACCAGCTTGCAGGTGCCGATGAGTCTGTGCAGATGACGCAACCAAGCTCAGGAGGAGCTCGATGAAGATCTTGTCCTTTGTGTTGTTTCATTCTAGTTGGTCAGTAGTGGAGCCCAGTTGGGGGTGATTGGGACCTTTGTCGCATTTGGGGTTCTTCTTTTAATTTGGTTCCGTAGTCGGGCCTTGTTTGTATCTGATTGATGTAATGCTTTATTCACGTAATTGGGTGAAGTGGCGATTGTAAGCCAACTATATATCTCTTTCCTTATTATATTACATGGGTTGTGTGAAGATTACATCACTTGCGACATATGCCTTCAATGCGATTATGCCTCTAAGTCGTGCCTCGACACGTGGGAGATATAGTCGCATCGAGGGTGTTACATGCATGGAGTACGTACGAAAATTATGAAGTTGATGCGAAAGGTAAGATAATTACTGTAGTATCATATACTACTACATGGATTTGACGGAAAGAGAAAAATACATATGGATCCATCAATGACATCCTCATGCCCTAGTGCGTTGGGTCACCAACCGACGTGTGAGGAGCAGCGGCGTTGGCGGCGAGCTCAACGGGCTTCTGAACAATGTCGTCCAAGGTTGCCCTGCGGTCCAAGAAGGCCAGCGTCCTATCGTCCGCGAGCTTCTTGACGATGGTGAACTTGTCGAGGAAACCGACGAGGACCTCGTCGAACAAGGAGACGAAGCTATCGTCCAAGCAGCCCCTCGCCCTGGCGGCCTCAAGCAATACTACCTGGAGACGTTCCTCGATGCCGGGCCGCAGGCCGGCGTCGTGGACCATCTTACACAGCCGGCTGATGCTCCCACTCATCGCCTCCATGGGTCTAGCTTAGCTTCTAGTCAACTGATCTTGCGATTCGAGTAATCACTCTTGCCCTTGGTTAGCGTGCGTAGGTGCATAGGATTTCGTAGTACTCCTCGGCCCTCTATTGCACCTGCCTTTGGTTGTATGATAGGTGGGCCAGCCACCCCCTGGGCCCACGTGTCATTCACCCAAAGGCAGTTGCCATAAGTCAATGAAACTGCGTCCCCCTCCGTGCCGGTGTAGTATAGTCATCTCACCGGACCTCTAGTTGGGGCCAAACGAGAGAAGTTTGATGTTTACTGGTTTATTGGTCCCCTTTGCATTTTGCGCCAAGTTTTTACCTTTGATTTAACTAATAAAATGTTAATGCATGTAAACAAAAATGTTGTGTAAGTCACCTTATGAAAACCAAATAATCCCAAAACACTTAGGCACGGTGCATTAACTCCCTCCTTGTTTCTTATTTCATGACATATCAACCAATGAGAGATGTGGGTCGTGCATGCTTTCAATGACTTGAGACTACCAAACATGACATGCAATGTTTAGTTCATTGCATGTAATCCTATTAGTACTCTAGTTAGCAAAAAAACATTAAGTTCTCTCGCCGATAGGAATAAAACACCATGTATATTTACAGAGGGACTAGTACATTTTTTGTGACATGCATTACTAGATATTGCTAGTCAAATACTAAAATCCAGATGGACGTGGTAGTACTCCTAAATCCAGACTATGGTGCTACTAGTACTGGTAGTAGTACTACCAATGTAGTAGTAGGAGTACTAGCACTGTACTACCCGTTGGTCAAATTATTACGTGCTGCTCCTCACAGTGAAGTGACAAGACCCTGTCCCGGAGATGACACCTGAGTATAGGCGCCGTGTTCAGCATACCATAGTCAGCCTCACCGTCTGCAGTCACTATCATCATGGCTGTCGAGCTAGCCTGCTTACAACTAGCCCTGTTCGACATAATTTCCCGTGCGTAGATGCCCGTGCATTGCACGGAACACCAAGATTGGGGGTGGACGGCGCCGGCAGCGGCCATCGCGCCAGATTTTTCCACGGCCTTCTAGATGTGGTGGGGAGGAGATAAGGCTGATTGTGAGAGACAAGGAGTTGTTTGTAAATAGGGAACAAGTGCGGGTACCTTTTTGCAAAAATGGAGAAGCTTGACTCGTATGCGTCAGATCTAGATCCGATGGCTATTGGTGAAAGATGGGAGGCACAACATCATCACCAACTCAGGACCTGTTTGATTCGCAGGATTTTGAAAATGCAGAAATAGGACACGGCAATATTACAAGTTTCAAACTGATATTGCAAATGTTAGGAGTAACGTTGCACCTACGAAGAGGGAATTACTAGGAAGTTTACGTAAGAACTTTCGTTACTTTAGGTGGATGCAGCATTATCGTACAAACTAAAATCCACTGCCCTGACAAGTCATTAATGGGCAAATAAGTTTTGAGTCTCTTAACACTTGATGTTTCAAAAACAAAATCAGCTTCTGCGGAGACTTTGTCATTTAGGCTTAGACGCTTGCGGTGATCAGCACGCCATTCATTGTTGCGCCAGAGAACGCCAAACCTCATTACCTTGAGCACACTTGCCTCTAGCAAAGAACCTAGCCAATTTAATCTCAGATGTGCTGCCTCGGTAGTCGATCAAATCAATTTCTGTAAGATGGAGATCAAGGCATTCGATGAGATTGTTATAGTGCAGCACATTTTTCACTTTCGGGTCTTTTTTTATCTGCAAAAGAAGAGAACATATTAGAGCGCTGGCTGCATAAGATTGTTGTCTCATCAAGAGGTACCAATATCATTCGCTCATACGATAGGGTTGGCTGGCTAGTGATATTTTTCACTCTCTCTCTCTCTCTCTCTCTCTCTCTCTCTCTCTCTCTCTCTCTCTGTTTCCTCTCATTTAACTAGGAGCACGTGAAGAGCTTGGGCATTTGTTGCCTTCCACTATGTGGCCGATGCCATATTTCACAAAAGTATGCCACATAATACGCATCAATGTCAAATCAAAATATTTTGGCACCGCTCTCGCGATGTGAGAGAGTTGGCACCGCTGTGCACACAGACCCACATGTATAAACAAATCAATCAAACCAACTACACCAGCCTCTCACTCTCCCAAACAAGTGTTTTTTATTGGCTTGGTCCTCTCTCTCTCCCACGCAGTGTTTTTTCATTGCGTGAGTTAATTTAGGACCGGAGCAAAGTAGGTGATCCAGATTGGGGCACCAGGTGAGCAATGGAGGGGCGTCGATGCCAAATGCATCACAAGTGAATTTGGCACATGTTTTGGCCTACATAGCCCACTTTTGTACTCCCTCCGTCCCAAAATTCTTGTCTTAAATTTGTCTAAATACGGAATGTATCTAGTTACATTTTAGTGTTAGATACATCCGTATCTAAACAAATATAAGACAAGAATTTTGGGACGGAAGGAATACTACCTTGTATTTAGTATAAAATTTTAACCGTATATTTACCTAAGAAAATGCCAATGCATGTCACTAAAAATTACACCATTTGAAATTATGTTCAAATACGAATCCAACGATATAGTTCTTAGTGACATGCATTAACATTTTGTCAGTTAAATCTTTGGTCAAATTTTGATACTACAAAATTGGAAGAGTAAACCAGGACGGAGGTAGTACTTGCTCTTAGGGTAACCATAGAGTTACTGGAGTAGTCTAAGTTACTTTACACTATGACTAGCCTAGGCTACTATAGTAGTACAGCATAAAAACGATGCAGGTGATCACGTGAGAAAAAATACTAAAAACATTTCTTTCGGTGCAGTGCGTAGATGCAGTTTTGAACACTACACTTGTCATTGTAATTTGGGAAAAGTACGACAAAATTGAGCTACATTGTGATTACCGTTTACTTATAGGAAAGAAGTTTCACCTCGATGAGTAGCTTCTTCGTGCATGGAAAGCATGTAAGGAATCCAACAACTTGATCCAGATTGGGGCTGATAGATTTTAGTGCTAAGATCTTCACTGTGCGCATGGACTGGGTCAAGCTTGTGGGAATCATTTTCTGGAAGACGGTCGTAAATACATCAAGAAGAAATTGAAAAATGTTAATTTCAAGAAGACGGAGAAGAAGATGAGTGTTGTACCTGAACGATTACGGATCCAATAAAGAGTTCGGAGAACTTGACAAACGAGTACACCAACGCTGTCAATTTTGGCACGTCAATGACCCTGATTTTTGTTCGACCTTCTAGATCTGATACAAGCAATCTCTCAAGGAAAGGCGCATTCTCAATGACCATAACGTGGAACAGCTGGAGTGATCTCTTCCCAATTGATGTCTTGTTGCGGGGCCAGCAAGACACATAAATCCATCGGAGATTCGTCGAGGCGATGTGGAGGCTAATGAACCTGTGGATCTGCTCAAGACGAAGGTACTCGAGCGCAGTACAGCTGCGGAGCAGGTGCTCCATAGCCTTCTTCGAGATGACAACGTCAAAGAGGTCGGGCTGCTTGAGTTGAGGGAGAAGAAGGGCGGGCGCGACATTAATCTGGGGAAGATAGCAGGAGCTGAAGCTGGCGCGGCGCAGCATTGGCGTGAGGCGGAGCGCGGACGGCGGCACAGAGCGACATCGTCCAACTTTAAACCTGAGCTCCTCGAGCTGATCTAGGGCGGGGGATAAGAACCACTCGTCGAACTTGGGTTGGACCTTGCAGTTGGTACTGAACATGCGGATGTCAAGGCGTCTGGCTGGCCCAGGGTGCGATAAAAGGATCTTGGAGACTGCGGCCATGCGTTTGCAATCCCCATTGCAGAGGCAGCTGCCAACAGTGAGGTTGAGGGGGACGCAGCGCCAGAGGGGACTCCACCGCTGGGAGAGCAGGGCAGTCCGCACGGCAAATTTGGTGGGGAGGAGGCCGATGATGATGAGTAGCATGTCATTGGGGAGGCTGCTGATGAAGTCCAGGCTCGCCAGATGCAGTTTTGGCTCGAGCTACCTCCGCTTGTTGGCTGCCTCACCGTCCATCTCAACCGGCGGCGATGCCGGTGTACACGTGTGATGGTGTGTATTGTGTGCTGGGTGTGCGCGAGTGCGTCCTTCTGTGCATGCCGCCGCGCAGTGGTGAATTGTGCGCGAGTGCGTCCTTCGCGCGCAAGAAGTTTGTCCTCAATGCGCCCTCAATTTACTAGCGTGCGGGGTGCTACCCCGAGTGTTTCAACTTTGTTTACTTCACCGCGTGTCAGATGGGCCTCTAGTTTACTTATTTTCACCCACTGCCACATGGGCAAGCACACGAAGATACAGAACACAAGCTGACAAGGCAGCATGTGGATTGGTTGACCGGTCAACTAAACAATATACGGAGCTATACGCTGACACAGTGAGCGTATAATCCGTCGGTATAGAGAGTTCAAGTGAGAGGGGAGGCCCGTGAGAGATAGCAGAGAGAGAGAGAGAGAGAGAGAGAGAGAGAGAGAAAGAGCTACTCACTCCATTCGATAATGTAGTTCCAACATTTTTTAAGTCAAACTTTTGAAACTTTAACCAGGTTTATAAAGAAATTACTTATATCTACAATACCAAAGATAAATGATAGTATGAAGTAAGTACATGTTGTGATGAATCTAATGATCGTTCCAGATGTAAATGTTTTTCTCCACATATACCTGGTCAAACTTTTCTGAGGTTTGACTTTTCAAAACATCCATATGCTTATGGACGTGACAGAGTCCCTAACTAGAGAGAGAGAGAGAGAGAGGGAGGGAGAGTGAAAAAAGTGTGTGTGCGTGTGTGAAAGAGACATGGACAACACACGATAAAAGTAGAGAAAAAGCATGCGTGTCTTATGCAAACATATCACACATGCATCTTCAACAACGGAGGCAAGGTGAGGAGATAGTGTGTGGTTGTTTGGAACCGAGAGAGCAAGACCCCTAGCACGTGACCAAGAGGGGTCTGATAAACAAGGGAGAGAGGTCGAGAGAGACGTATGGAGAAAATGCAGACATGGGGAGGAGAGAGTGTATGTTTGTCATAGAGAGATCCCCTAGAGATCGTGATGGGACTACATGGGTGGGAGATCGAGTGACAAGGTGTGTGCGCGATAGAAGATGCCCCGAGAGATATCGAGATAGACGTATGGATGGAAGGAGACAATACGTGTGTTCCTGATGGCTAGTAAGAGATAATCATACTTAGGAGGGGGGAATGCTTGCGCCTATGATGGAGTGAGGGATTATGGTACTTAGGGGGGTGCGTGTCACATGGAGAGACAAGAAGGGCGGAGAGTGTTGGATGGGTCTATATGTATAGCGCGAGCGAGACATGTGTATGTGTGAACTAGGGAGATATAAGGCCAGTTTGGCTTGCGTCCTGAGCATCTTTTGCCTGGCCTGGGGTTGTGGCTAGATTTCATGCACGCTTGTCTGGTTGCTACCCTGTGAAAAACAAAGCCCACCTGGCATGGGTTCCCTTGTACTTTAATTAGCCTGGCTGAACTCCAGACACTGCAAGTAGCATGGCCCAGGCGACCGATTTCGAACGCCTGGCCGTGCCTGGTCGTGTGGCCACGAGGCTAACATCAACATGGATGGATATTAGCATTAAATAATTGATGCATGGATTGATTGATGGGACATTGATGCTTTGCCTGGCCCAGGCATGAACCAAACGCTTCAGCACCATACAAGCCTGGCCAGGCAGAAATATTTTACATCTCACGTCCACACCAGGCAGTACCGGCCATCAAGGCATGAAGGTCAGGTCACGAACCAAACTGACCAATAAAATTTGAGAGAGATTGAGGAGCCCCGATAAGGCTGAGTGGTGCGTCAGATAGCTGAGAGGGGGAAAGAGATATTCCATCCGCTCGATAATGTAGTGCATGTAAATTTTTTAGAAGTCAAACTTTGGAAACTTCGATCAGGTTTATGCAAATGTTATTTATATCTACAATACCAAAGATACATCATATAAAACTACATCTCATGGTGAATCTAATGGTATATGTTTGCCGTACTAGATGTAATTCTTTTTCTCCACGTACATGGTCAAACTTTGTGATGTTTGACTTTTTAATAAATCTATATGCTATGGACCGAGGAGAGTGCCTCAGTCGAGATAGATCAAGTGCGCGTGAAGGAGAATGAGTAAGTGTGCAAAAAGAGTATGTGTGTGAAGGAGAAAGTGACAACAAACGATAAATTAGAGAGAGTGTGTGTTTTTTCGTTTCTTATACGAACATATCACGCATGCATCTCCGAGATGGAAAAGCGAGGCGAGGAGATACACGAAGATAGCTAGTGTGTGATTGTTTGCAACGGAGAGAGACACCCCTGTAGCACATGTCCAATAGAGGTCTGGCCAACAAGGAACAATGGTCGAGAGGGACACATGGATGGCATGGACGCATGGGGAGGGAGAGAGGGTGTGTTTGTGATAGAGAGATCCCCTCGAGATCGTGAGGGGACTATATGGGCGGGAGATCAAGGGAGTGTGTGCGCGATAGAAAGATGGCCCGAGAGAAATCGAGATAGACCATGCACATGTTTGTGATGGAGACTAAGATTAGCTAGTCATACACATATAGGGGGACTGCGTGTGCCTACAATTGAGTGAGAGACCATCATACTAGTCTAGCTGGGCATGAGATCGTGTGTGTGTGCGTGTGAGATGGAGAGAGAACGAGAGAGAGAGATAGAGTTTTAGATGGGCCTATCGAGTGTGACTGAGATATGCATGTGTATGTGTGACCCAAGTGGATGGAGAGTTTGAGAGAGGGGGGGGAAGAGCTTCGAGACGACATAGTGGTGCGTTAGAGAGTTACGGGCAAAGAGGCCAAGGAATTTGTGTGTGTACGATGAGTGCACCCAAGATATCTAGCTTGGACTAGCTAGAGTATCATACATAGTGTGCGAGAGAGACCTATAGATGGTGTATATATGCATGCAAACTAGAAAGAGCCCCCCCCCCACACACACACACACAAAGAGAGAGAGATAAATGGAGAGAAAGGGAGAGGGACCAACAAGGTTTTTGTGTCGGATGCGTGCGACAGAATTGAAGATTGTCGGCGAGAGAGAGAGGGAGAGAGAGAGAGAGAGAGAGAGAGAGAGAGAGAGAGAGAGAGAGAGAGAACAGGAGTCTGGGAGAGGGGGAGGTCGCGTTTTATGCATCAAAGACTAATATAAACCATGTTTCGATATAAACTTGCATTCAAATATTTAAATTGGAGAACATGTTGTCTGCAATCCACACATGAACAGATATATGCGTATATCAAACAAATTCATTAATTTGACTTTCAACATGTTCATGGAGTACTATAATACTGTAGAACATGCTACTCAATTGAGGTGTTCAATTTTGGATTTAGTTCACTATTTTGACCTACTGAATGAGTTATTTCATTGAATCGAGATATTTCATTTTGGGTTTGATTCGCGTTTTTGAGTGGGTCAACTATTTGTCATATAGTAAATCGCTAGCAACGAGCATGTAAAAACACATTACTCCCGAGCATCATCTCTCCATCTAAAAAGAAGTGGCAAGCTAATATTTCAAAATTTGAATCGAATCGACTTGGTAAGATAGACGTGGATGCTCGTTCTCCAAAATTTGAACAAACCGTTAAACATCCTCTTTGCTCGGTGGAATTCGCCCGAGCAAATAAATGGGAGACGTGAAATTACCATCCTATGTGGGACACGCATCAATTGGCCCGTTGTACATCAAGGGTAGGTTCGTAACTTCATCCAAGCGCGCCTTCTCCTCGGCCGAAATGACATGTGCCGAATAATTCATAAACCATGGTCGGCAAAACACGCTCTCCTCACCCGAAATCGCTCGCGCCCACTATAGTTCAAAACATGCCCTCCCTGCCCGAAATCGCCACTATCCCCGACCCTCAGTACACAGACCCAAGCCGAGAAGCCTATAGGCAAGGATAGAACTGTAACTCCCCCTCACATTTCAGACAAATGTGTCTGTAAGACATGGTTCCACTCCCCTCCCAATCCCCCCCCCCGGTCGCCCCAATTCATACCTCATGGGCGCCAAATCACCTTCTCCTCGGGAAGATCCCTTCTCCCGAGCCGCGAAACCTCAACCCCACCTCCATGGCGCCCCCACCGCACCAATTTCTTAGCCGCCCACCTCCCTAATGTCGGAGACGCTGTCCATTTGCCGTCGTGCACTGGGCCGTGTGCCTCTTACTCCGTGCTGCTGGTGCTGCCTCGACGATGGCCGCGTGAACCGTACCGGAGCCGATTCAACCCTGCCGTTGTTCACGGCGCTGGAGCGGCTCCAACTTCGAATCTGTCCAGAGTCCTCGCGCTGCTTCCCCGTAGCCGTCGACCGTCACGACATCGCAATTTCCCTGCCGCCAGTCGCCACCTCAACCGCGCCAGCCTCACCGACTCAGCAGCTGGACCTTCCTACTTCACCATGCCGCCAGATAGGTCGCACCCTTATCTCAAATCACTTTATTTAGGCGTCAATTGTCTGAATTTTTATTCTGGGCCAATCGATTCCCAATGGGAAGCAGCACCCCTCGAGGCAGCGGTGCTCCTAGGCTATCGGTTGGCTGGTGGTCTAATGTAAGGTTGCGGGGCCGCAAGTTCACCGTGGAAGCAGCGCTTAGATGGCTATCTTTTAGAGTTGTGTGGGTTGAAGGTACTGCCGCTGCCGGATCTGGATGACGGGGAGTCTTTGTGCATTGGCCCGGGGGCGGCGCAACCACGGCAGTGCGGTGGGGCGGGGAGCGGGGTTTTGGCCGGGGCCACGGACGGCGGAGGCAGGTTGCTCTACCGTTGGTCGCTAGCTCTTTGGGGAAGATTCCGAACAGTGTCAGCCGGGAGGCACAAGACGACCATCAAGCTATCCGGCGTAGATCGGACAGTACCAAAATAAAATAAAATCGTGTGACCCCAATTTAGTCTTCAGTCAATAGACGTGTGACCACTCTCGTACCTTGATGTTGATCTCTTAGTGTATTTCTTCAGATCAAAGAGATATGTCGTTCTTAACATTATGCGTTATCTGCATCTTCAGACACACCGTCTTCCGACTCACCGCAGCTGCTCCAACAGGGGAAGCATACACCAGAAGGGAGCTATAGTCCCCACTCAACAGTTCCCTGCATCGAATGCGCGTGCCCGACATGGACAGCCACAACAACTGCAGGGCCATCGACAAGTCAGCACATGATGCTCACTCCTATGCATGGCAGCCAGATAGGTTTTACCCTCATCTTACTTGTGTGCAACATTTATGGCTTTGTTATTCATCTAAGCATGGAAAATAGATCATCGCATTTCACTATATATTCATGCTGATCTCTTACGGGTCTTGTTCAGGACTTAACGTTGTTCCATAGTTCAGCTAAGATACTTGTTCTTTAGGTAATGTTGTTCCATAGTTATCATCCATCAGCCAATGCTATCCCACAGGCTGGTGATTATAGTATTATACCGGTTCTAGTATTACCTATGTTGTTCTTTAATACTTTTGTGTGCCATCTAGTTAATCTCGAGTACAAACGATATATATTCTGTAGCTTTCATCTGTGTTCTCCCTTTAGTTTATGAGACCTGTTGCTGCTAGTTAACCCCAGTCCTACTATTTATGTCGTCTCCTACAGACACTCATTACATAAATCTAACTACTAGTTGTCTTCCATGCATGTCAGATATAATTGCACACACTGATATATCCACAAGAACCTCACAAAGCAATGTAAAGGCCAATAAAGTCGATGTCAATGATACCCAATATGATGGAACATGTAAAGGCAGTTCTTCAAAAGACTTGCAGAAAGATGATGAATCCTCTTCACCCCACAAGGTCCTTGCTCTACATTGGCCTGTATGGGTACAACATGCATATAATGTCCTAGAGTGTATCTACTCTGTTGCAATGCCATGTGCTTAGCCTGCTGATCATGCATGTAAATATGTCATGCCTTCTTGTTTTTCAGTACCTATTCGATTCATGATAACATGTTTTCAAATTCAAGTACTGGCATTCTACTCTATCGCAATGCCATCTGCTTAATTTGGACATCATGCTTCTGAATATCTTATGCATTGTTATTCATCAGTATGTACTTCATCTGTCTGCCATACCATGTTTTTTTACATTGAAGTGCGGTTCTAGTGCTCTGCTGGAATGCCATCTTATTTTCCCAATCATACACGTGTATGTTGCCTTATTTATTTCTATACGTATTCCGCTAGCATACAATTTTACATTCAACTAGTGTTTTTTTGTTGTGTTGTCCTGTCGTATCCCTAGCTCTTACACCATACTCCCTCCGTCTGGATTACATGTTGCCGAAATGGATAAAAAAGGATGTATCTAGAACTGAAATACGCCTAGACCCATCCATTTTTTCCGGATGGGGGGAATACATGTCAATATGTCATGCCTTTCTATTCTTCAGTACCTATTCCATCTCTCTGTTGTCGCATGTTTTATAATTAAAGCACCATTCTTCTATACAAGGCATGCAAGGGGAAGACGACTATGTTAGAATCTGAAGGGTTACAAACAAGGCCTTTGCAAAAGATCCAAATACTAGGAGATAATAAACCAACTCCAGTTTTTATAGATACTGCTCCAGCACAGAGAAACCCAACTCCTACTGATAATAAGCAGATTCCAGTGGCCAAAGAACTAGTCTGCTCCAGTCTAGCAAAAATATGTCAACTCCATTCTAAGAAGCCTGTGTGTATCCTTGCATCATGAAATTTTATAGCATGCTGATCATATTTTCTACATGTTTCTTACCCATCTCTCTTTTGGAAAATAAGCTTAACAGATAGAAGAATTTCTGCAATGGTATCGTTTATGAGGAAAGATTCTTGCAGGAATTCTCTATGCTCCAATGTATATGTAAGTACCTGTTGTATATCACTATATTTTTACATCGGCATGTATTTTGTTAATCGGCGTGAATCCAACCTTTATCTGATCTAAATTTAGTTGTAGCAAAATGTATGATTAAAGGCCACACTGTTGATTTTTGTAAGGAAAACTGCCTGGTAGTTTTGCATCCTCAGCTGCATGAGTGTACTATCTCATATCAGTGGGTTTGAATACTGTGGTTCTACAGTGGGTTTTTTAGTGTTTTTTACTATGTTGTCCTATCGTATCCCTAGCTCTTACATCATACTCCCTCCGTCTGGATTATATGTTGCAGAAATGGATAAAACTGGATGTATCTAGAACTGAAATACGCCTAGACCCATCCATTTATTTCCGGATGGAGGGAATACATGTCAATATGTCATGCCTTTCTATTCTTCAGTACCTATTCCATCTCTGCTGTAGCATGTTTTATAACTGAATCACCATTCTTCTATATAAGGCATGCAAGGGGAAGACGGCTATGTTAGAATCTGAAGGGTTACAAACCAGGTCTTTGCAAAATATCCAAACGCCAGGAGATATAAACCAACTCCATTTTTCATAGATACTGCTTCAGCACCGAGAAACTCAACTCCCACTTATAATAAGCAGATTCCAGTGGCCAAAGAACTATTCCGCTCCAGTCCAGCAAAAGAATGTCAACTCCATTCTAAGAAGCGTGTGCGTATCCTCGCATCATGAAATTTTATAGCATTCTGATCATATTTTCTACATGTTTCTTACCCATCTCTCTTTTAGAAAATAAGGTTAAACGATAGAAGACTTCCTCCATTGGGATCGTATTCGAGGAAAATATCTTGTGGGAATTGTCTGTGCTCCAATGCTGATGTAAGTACCTATTGTATATCACTATATTTTTACATTAGCATGTATTTTGTTAATCAGCGTGAATATAACCTTTATCTGATCTAAAATTAGTTGTAGCAAAATGTTAAAGGCTAATGTTAAAGGCGCCAATGTTGATTTTTGTAAGGAAAACTGCCGGGTAGTTTTGCATACTGAGCTGCATGAATGTACTATCTCATATCACGCACATTACTGAATTGGAGTGCTTCTCTGGTTGCCCATTCATTCATTGTGTCAATGTTGCTTTCGTATTACCTTACCTGGCTGATGATAGTTGTGCCATATTGTGTAATTTGGTGTAGACTAGTTGCCCAAACGTTCGTTGTGTCAATGTTGCTTTCCTATTACCTGACTTGGCCAATGATAGCAATGCTAGTGTGTTAATTTTGTGCAGGCTGCTGAAGACAAGAAGACAAACTCTGAAATCAGCAAGGCAACCCCATTGTTTCTTTCCAGTAAATCTAGGCCAGGTAATATGGCAATAACTCATGATTAATCTATTTGGTTCCCGTCCTAATTTATGTTATGATGAAGTGGTCGAGACACTCTCCACTATCAATAATACAAGCCTGCCAAAATCGCCATCTGAATCTGTTCAGTATCCTCTATCTTGAATGCAACGGAATAAATGTATGTTTGTGAACCAATTAATGGCTAAAGCAATGATGGAAATGGTGGATGAATCTGTTGGAAATATGCCCTAGAGGCAATAATAAATTGGTTATTTTTATTATATTTCCTTGTTCATGATAATCGTTTATTATCCATGCTATAATTGTATTGACAGGAAACTCAGATACATGTGTGGGTACATAGACAACACCATGTCCCTAGTAAGCCTCTGTTGACTAGCTCGTTGATCAATAGATGGTTACGGTTTCCTGACCATGGACATTGGATGTCATTGATAACGGGATCACATCATTAGCAGAATGATGTGATGGACAAGACCCAATCCTAAGCCTAGCACAAAGATCATAGTTCGTATGCTAAAGCTTTTCTAATGTCAAGTATCATTTCCTTAGACCATGCGATTGTGCAACTCCCGGATACCGTAGGAATGCTTTGGGTGTACCAAACGTCACAAGTAACTGGGTGGCTATAAAGGTGCACTACAGGTATCTCCGAAAGTGTCTGTTGGGTTGGCACGAATCGAGACTGGGATTTGTCACTTCGTGTAAACGAAGAGGTATCTCTGGGCCCACTCGGTAGGACATCATCATAATGTGCACAATGTGACCAAGGGTTTGATCACGGGATGATGTGTTACGGAACAAGTAAAGAGACTTGTCGGTAACGAGATTGAACAAGGTATCGGGATACCGACGATCGAAACTCGGGCAAGTATAATACCGTTAGACAAAGGGATTTGTATACGGGATTGATTGAGTCCTTGGCATCGTGGTTCATCCGATGAGATCATCGTGGAACATGTGGGAGCCAACATGGGTATCCAGATCCCGCTGTTGGTTATTGACCGGAGAACGTCTCGGTCATGTCTGCATGGTTCCCGAACCCGTAGGGTCTACACACTTAAGGTTCGATGATGCTAGGGTTATAAAGGAAGTTTTTATGTGGTTACCGAATGTTGTTCGGAGTCCTGGATGAGATCCCGGATGTCACGAGGAGTTCCGGAATCGTCCGGAGGTAAAGATTTATATATGGGAAGTCCTGTTTTGGTCACTGGAAAAGTTTCGGGTTTTTCCGGTAACGTACCGGGACCACCGGGAGGGTCCCGGGGGGTCCACCAAGTGGGGCCACCAACCCCGGATGGCTGCATGGGCCAATTGTGGGAGGGGACCAGCCCCAGGAGGGCTGGTGCGCCCCCCACAACGGGCCCAAGGCGCAGGGAAGAGTGGGAGGGGGCAAACCCTAGGACAGATGGGCCCTAAGGCCCACCCCAGGTGCGCCTCCCCTCTCTCCCCCTCTGGCCGCCTCCCAGATGGGATCTGGGGGCTTCCGCCACCCCTGGGGAGGGAACTCTAGAGGTGGCGCAGCCCCCTCCCCTCCCCCTATAAATACATGAGGTCTGGGGGCTGCCCAACACAAGAGTTGATCCCCCTATTGGCGCAGCCCTACCTCTCTTACTCCTCTCCCGTGGTGCTTGGCGAAGCCCTGCTGGATTGCCACGCTCCTCCACCACCACCACGCCGTTGTGCTGCTGCTGGACGGAGTCTTCCTCAACCTCTCCCTCTCTCCTTGCTGGATCAAGGCGTGGAAGACGTCACCGGGATATACGTGTGTTGAACGCGGAGGTGCCGTCCGTTCGGCACTAGGATCTCCGGTGATTTGGATCACGACAAGTACGACTCCTTCAACCCCGTTCTCTTGAACTCTTCCGCTTAGCGATCTACAAGGGTATGTAGATGCACTCTCCTTCCCCTCGTTGCTGGTTTCTTCATAGATAGATCTTGGTGACACGTAGGAAAATTTTGAATTTCTGCTATGTTCCCCAATAGTGGCATCAAGAGCTAGGTCTATTGCGTAGATTCTTTGCACGAGTAGAACACAAAGTAGTTGTGGGCATTGATTTTGTTCATTATGCTTACCGTTACTAGTCCAATCTTGTTTCGACGGTATTGTGGGATGAAGCAGCCCGGACCAACCTTACACGTACACTTACGTGAGACAGGTTCCACCGACTGACATGCACTTGGTGCATAAGGTGGCTAGCGGGTGCCAGTCTCTCCCACTTAAGTCGGAACGGATTCCATGAAAAGGGTCCTTATGAAGGGTAAATAGCAATTGGCATATCATGTTGTGGTTTTGCGTAGGTAAGAAACGTTCTTGCTAGAAACCCATAGCAGCCACGTAAAACATGCAAACAACAATTAGAGGACGTCTAACTTATTTTTGCAGGGTATGCTATGTGATGTGATATGGCCAAGAAGAATGTGATGAATGATATGTGATGTATGAGATTGATCATGTTCTTGTAATAGGAATCATGACTTGCATGTTGATGAGTATGACAACCGGCAGGAGCCATAGGAGTTGTCTTTATTTATTGTATGACCTGCGTGTCATTATACAACGCCATGTAATTACTTTACTTTATTGCTAACCGGTAGCCATAGTAGTAGAACTAATAGTTGGCGAGACAACTTCATGAAGACACGATGATGGAGATCATGGTGTCATGCCGGTGACGATGATGATCATGGAGCCCCGAAGATGGAGATCAAAAAGGAGCAAAATGATATTGGCCATATCATGTCACTATTTGATTGCATGTGATGTTTATCATGTTTATGCATCTTATTTTCTTAGAACGATGGTAGTAAATAAGATGATCCCTCATTAAAATTTCAAGAAAGTGTTCCCCCTAACTGTGCACCATTGCGAAAGTTCGTCGTTTCGAAGCACCACATGATGATCGGGTGTGATAGATTCTTACGTTCACATACAACGGGTGTAAGCCAGATTTACACATGCAAAACACATAGGTTAACTTGACGAGCCTAGCATGTACAGACATGGGCTCGGAACACAAGAGACTGAAAGGTCGAGCATGAGTCGTATAGTAGATACGATCAACATGAAGATGTTCACCGATGATGAATAGTCCGTCTCACATGATGATCGGACACGGCCTAGTTGACTCGGATCATGTAATCACTTAGATGACTAGAGGGATGTCTATCTGAGTGGGAGTTCATGAGATTAACTTAATTATCCTAAACATAGTCAAAAGATCTTTGCAAATTATGTTGTAAGCTCGCGCTTTAGTTCCACTGTTTAGATATGTTCCTAGAGAAAATATAGTTGAAAGTTGACAGTAGCGATTATGCGGACAGTAGAAAGCTCATGTCCTTAATGCACCGCTTAGTGTGCTGAACCCCAATCGTCGTTTGTGGATGTTGCAAACATCGGACATACATGTTTTGATAACTATGTGATAGTTCAGTTAAATGGTTTAGAGTTGAGGCACCAAAGACGTTTTTCCAAACGTCACAGAACATATGAGATGTTTCGAGGGCTGAAATTGGGATTTGAGGCTCGTGCCCACGTCAAGAGGTATAAGACCTCCGACGATTTTCTTAGCCTGCAAACTAAGGGAGAAAAGCTCAATCGTTGAGCTTGTGCTCAGATTGTCTGTGTGCAACAATCACTTGAATCGAGTGGGAGTTGATCTTCCAGATGAGATAGTGATGTTTCTCCAAAGTCATTGCCACCAAGCTGCTAGAGCTTCGTGATGAACTATAACATATCAGGGATAGATATGATGATCCTTGAGGTATTCACGATGTTTGACACCGCGAAAGTAGAAATCAAGAAGGAGCATCAATTGTTGATGGTTGGTGAAACCACTAGTTTCAAGAAGGGCAAGCGCAAGAAGGGATACTTCATGAAACGGCAAATCAGCTGCTGCTCCAGTGAAGAAACCCAAGGTTGAACCTAAGCCTGAGACTAAGTGCTTCTGTAATAAGGGGAACATCCACTGGAGCGGGATTACCCTAGATACTTGGTAGATAAGAAGGCTAGCAAGATCGATAGAAGTATATTGGATATACATTATGTTAATGTGTACTTTACTAGAACTCCTAGTAGGACCAGGGTATTAGATACCGGTTCGGTTGCTAAGTGTTATTAACTCGAAATAAAAGCTATGGAATAAACGGAGACTAGCTAAAGGTGAGCTGACGATATGTGTTGGAAGTGTTTCCAAGGTTGATGTGATCAAGCATCGCATGCTCCCTCTACCATCGAGATTGGTGTTAAACCTAAATAATTGTTATTTGGTGTTTGCGTTGAGCATAGACATGATTGGATTATGTCTATCGCAATACGGTTATTCATTTAAGGAGAATAATGGTTACTCTGTTTATTTTAATAATACCTTCGATGGTATTGCACCTAAAAGGAATGGTTTATTGAATCTCGATCGTAGTGATACACATTTTCATGCCAAAAGATATAAGATAGTAATGATAGTACCACGTAATTGTGGCACTGCCATGTAAGTCATATTGGTGTAAAACGCATGATGAAGCTCCATGTTGATGGATCTTTGGACTCACTCGTTTTTGAAAAGTTTGAGACATGCAAACCATGTCTATTGGTGTATACGCATGAAGAAACTCCATGCAGATGGATCGTTTGGACTCACTTGATTTTGAATCACTTGAGATATGCAAATCATACCACATAGGCAAGATGACTGAAAAGACTCGTTTTCAGTAAGATGGAACAAGATAGCAACTTGTTGGAAGTAACACACTTTGATGTGTGCAGTCCAATGAGTGCTGAGGCATGCAGTGAATATCGTTATGTTTTACTTCACAGATGATTTAAGTAGATACTGTATATTTACTTGATGAAACACAAGTCTGAATTATTGAATGGTTCAAGTAATTTTAGAGTGAAGTTGAAGGTCATTGTGACAAGAGGATAAAATGTCTATGATATGACCATAGAGATGAGTATCTGAGTTACGAGCTTTGGCACGCAATTAGGACATTGTGGAAATTGTTAATACTGCCTGGAACACCATAGTGTGATGGTGTGTCCGAACATCATAGTTGCACCCTATTGGATATGGTTCGTACCACGATGTCTATTATCGAATTACCACTATCGTTCATGGGTTAGGCATTAGAGACAACCGCACTCACGTTAATAGGGCACCACGTAATTCCGTTGAGATGACAGCGTATGAACTGTGGTTTAGAGAAACCTAAGCTGTCGTTTCTTAAAAGTTTGGGGTTGCGATGCTTATGTGAAAAGTTTCAGTTTGATAAGCTCGAACCCAAAGCGGATAAAATGCATCTTCATAGGATACCCAAAATGGTTGGGTATACCTCCTATCTCAGATCCGGAAGCAAAAGTAATTGTTTCTAGAAACGGGTCCTTTCTCGAGGAAAAGTTTCTCTCGAAAGAATTGAGTGGGAGGATGGTGGAGACTTGATGAGGTTAAAGAACCATCACTTCAACCAGTGTGTAGCAGGGCACATGAAGTTGTTCCTGTGGCACCTACACCAATTGAAGTAGAAGCTTATGATGGTGATCACGAAACTTCGGATCAAGTCACTACCGTACCTCGTAGGGTGACAAGGATGCGTACTACTTCAGAGTGGTACAGTAATCCTGTCTTGAAGGTCATGTTGCTAGACAACAATGAACCTACGAGCTATGGAGAAGCAATGGTGGGCCCATATTCCGACAAATGGTTAGAAGCCATGAAATCCGAGATAGGATCCATGTATCATAACAAAGCATGGACTTTGGTGGACTTGCCCGATGATCGGCAAGCCATTGAGATAAATGGATCTTTAAGAAGAATACGGACGTGGACGGTAATGTCACCGTCTATGAAGCTCGACTTGTGGCGAAGAGTTTTTCACAAGTTCAAGGAGTTGACTACGATGAGATTATATCATCCGTAGCGATGCTTAAGTCCGTCGGAATCATGTTAGCATAAGCTGCATTTATGAAATCAGGCAAATGGATGTCAAAACGAGTTTCCTTACCAGTTTTCGTAAGGAAAGGTTGTATGTGATACAATCAGAAAGGTTTTGTCGATCCTAAGGATGCTAAAAGGTATCTAGCTCCAGCGATCCTTCCATGGACTGGAGTAAGCATCTCGGAGTTGGAATATGCACTTTTATAAGATGATCAAAGATTTTAGGTTTGTACAAAGTTTATGAGAAACTTGTATTTCCAAAGAAGTGAGTGGGAGCACTATAGAATTTCTGATGAGTATATGTTGTTGACATATTGATGATCAGAAATGATGTAGAATTTCTGGAAAGCATATAGGGTTATTTGAAAGATTTTTTTCAATAGAAAACCTGGATTAAGCTACTTGAACATTGAGCATCGAGATCTATAAGGATAGATCAAAATGCTTAATAATACTTTTCAAATGAGCACGTACCTTGACATGATCTTGAAAGTGTTCAAGATGGATCAGTCAAAGAAGGAGTTCTTGCCTGAGTTGTAAGGTACGAAGTTAAGACTTAAATCTCGACCACGGCAGAAAAGAGAGAAAGGACGAAGGTCGTCCCCTATGCTTTAGACGTAGGCTCTACAGTATGCTATGCTAAGTACCGCACCTGATGTGTGCCTTGCCACATGTCTGGCAAGAGGGTACAAAGGTGATCAAGGAGTGGATCACCAGATAGCGGTCAAAATTATCCTTAGAGGAATAAGGATTTGTTTCTCGATTATGGAGGTGATAAAGAGTTCGGCGTAAAGGGTTACGATGATGCAAGCTTTAACACCTATCCGAATGACTCTGAGTAGCAAACCGGATACGTATAGTGGAGCAACCATTTGGAATAGCTTCAAGTGGAGCGTGGAAGCAGCATTTACAATATGACATAGAGAATTGCGAAGTACATACGGATCTGAATACTGCAGACCCGTTGACTAAAACTTCTCTCACAAGGAAAACATGATCAAACCCCAGAACTCATTGAGTCTTAATCACATGGTGATGTGAACTAGTTTAATGACACTAGTAAATTCTTTGGATGTTGGTCACATGGTGATGTGACCTATCAGTGTTAATCACATAGCGATGTGAACTAGATTATTGACTCTAGTGCAAGTGGGAGACTGTTGGAAATATGCCCTAGAGGCAATAATAAATTGGTTATTATTATTATATTTCCTTGTTCATGATAATCGTTTATTATCCATGCTATAATTGTATTGACAGGAAACTCAGATACATGTGTGGGTACATAGACAACACCATGTCCCTAGTAAGCCTCTGTTGAGTAGCTCGTTGATCAATAGATGGTTACGGTTTCCTGACCATGGACATTGGATGTCATTGATAACGGGATCACATCATTAGCAGAATGATGTGATGGACAAGACCCAATCCTAAGCCTAGCACAAAGATCGTAGTTCGTATGCTAAAGCTTTTCTAATGTCAAGTATCATTTCCTTAGACCATGAGATGGTGCAACTCCCGGATACCGTAGGAATGCTTTGGGTGTACCAAACGTCACAACGTAACTGGGTGGCTATAAAGGTGCACTACAGGTATCTCCGAAAGTGTCTGTTGGGTTGGCACGAATCGAGACTGGGATTTGTCACTTCGTGTAAACGGAGAGGTATCTCTGGGCCCACTCGGTAGGACATCATCATAATGTGCACAATGTGACCAAGGGGTTGATCACAGGATGATGTGTTACGGAACGAGTAAAGAGACTTGCCGGTAACGAGATTGAACAAGGTATCGGGATACCGACGATCGAATCTCGGGCAAGTATAATACCGTTAGACAAAGGGAATTGTATACGGGGTCGATTGAGTCCTGGACATCGTGGTTCATCCGATGAGATCATCGTGGAACATGTGGGAGCCAACATGGGTATCCAGATCCCGCTGTTGGTTATTGACCGGAGAACGTCTCGGTCATGTCTGCATGGTTCCCGAACCCGTAGGGTCTACACACTTAAGGTTCAATGACGCTAGGGTTATAAAGGAAGTTTGTATGTGGTTACCGAATGTTGTTCGGAGTCCAGGATGAGATCCCGGATGTCACGAGGAGTTCCGGAATGGTCCGGAGGTAAATATTTATATATGGGAAGTCCTGTTTTGGTCACCGGAAAAGTTTCGGGTTTTTTCGGTAACGTACCGGGACCACCGGGAGGGTCCCGGTGGGTCCACCATGTGGGGCCACCAACCCCGGAGGGCTGCATGGGCCAAGTGTGGGAGGGGACCAGCCCCAGGTGGGCTGGCGCCCCCCACAAGGGGCCCAAGGCGCAGGGAAGAGTGGGAGGGGGCAAACCCTAGGGCAGATGGGCCCTAAGGCCCACCCCAGGTGCGCCTCCCCTCTCTCCCCCTCTGGCCGCCTCCCAGATGGGATCTGGGGGCTGCCGCCACCCCTGGGGAGGGAACCCTAGAGGGGGCGCAGCCCCCTCCCCTCCCCCTATAAATACATGAGGTCCGGGGGCTGCCCAACACAAGAGTTGATCCCCCTATTGGCGCAGCCCTACCTCTCTTACTCCTCCTCTCCCGCGGTGCTTGGTGAAGCCCTGCTGGATTGCCACGCTCCTCCACCATCACCACGCCATTGTGCTTCTGCTGGACGGAGTCTTCCTCAACCTCCCCCTCCCTCCTTGCTAGATCAAGGCGTGGGAGACGTCACCGGGCTGTACGTGTGTTGAACGCGGAGGTGCCGTCCGTTCGGCACTAGGATCTCCGGTGATTTGGATCACGACGAGTACGTCTCCTTCAACCCCGTTCTCTTGAACGCTTCCGCTTAGCGATCTACAAGGGTATGTAGATGCACTCTCCTTCCCCTCGTTGCTGGTTTCTTCATAGATAGATCTTGGTGACACGTAGGAAAATTTTGAATTTCTGCTACGTTCCCCAACAGAATCAAAGGTGCAGAGTCGTGCGACACAACAACTGATCAATGTTTTCAGAGACAGTGTAGAAAAGCAGCAATTACTGGCCCACATGCTTATGGGCGTCATCTGTGTTGAGGTTGCAGATTGTGACGTTGTAGATGGTTAGGTTCTGCTCATTTATTTGCACTTGCATCAATCTTTGATTTCCCAGTGGATGTAATTTCGTGTAATAGATGCTGGATGTGCAGCGTTATTCCCTGTATGCCGTACCTTTGCTTGATCGGTTTTGGTCCTGTGCATAATTGCTCGTCGTAATGGGCTCAAATTATCTAATTTGGCCTAAAGACATGTACGAACTTTAGTGGGCCCATTAAGTTAATGGGCCGTTACTAGGCCGGAAGTTAATGCTCGGCCCTCTTACCTCCTGGGTCGTTAACAGGCCGACATCGAAGCGGGCAACAGGTGGGCCCAATTTATTTGACGGGCCGTTAACAGGCCGTTACTAAGTTTGGTCTACATACGACCCAACTATACTATAGGCCTTTAGCAGGCCGAAAGAGATAGCGGGCTTGTACTGGACCATGAAGAGCATGGCTAAGAGGCCGAAAGTCAGGTTCTATTGTAAATGGCCCAACTGTGTTGTGGGCCTTTAGCAGGCCGAAAGAGAAATCAGGCTGGTATTGGACCATGAAGGGCATGGGCCGTTCAAAGGCCAAAACTAAGGTCCGACTACAAATGGCCCAACTCATTTATGGTCCGTTAACAGGCCGAAAGGCACACAGGGCCGAGAATTGGCCCAACACTTAAATGGGTCGCTAAAAGGCCAAAACTCAGGTCCGACTACAAATGGCCCGACTGATTTATGTGCCGTCAACAGGCTGAAAGTGGCACCGGGCCAGAATTGGCCCAACACTTAAATGGGCCGCTAAAAGGCCGAAACTCAGGTCCGACTACAAATGCCCCAACATATTTATGGGCCGTCAACAGGCTGAAAGACACACCGGGCCGGAAATTAGCCCAACATTTAAATGCGTCGCTAAAAGGCCAAAAAATGTACATCCTGAAAAGTGGCCCATCCATTAAATGGGTCGTTAACAGGCCGAAATCTCATCGGGCCGATATTGAGCCAAAATATATAGCGGGCTGTTAACGGGCTCGAACTGACGATGGGCTGCAATGGTGTCAAATCTTTAACCTGCCGTTGACGGGCCGAATTGGCACATCTTGTATAGGTTGTGGGCTTAAATGGACCTGACACAAGTAGGCCTTATATGGGTCGGCCTGCTAATTTTAACTGGGTCGGCCTTTTTCACCAGAATGGGCCACTGTTGGGCCGTGCCACGTGTCGACCTATCATAGGCGCCTCTTGTCCAATGAGTGGATGACATCTGTCCCAACGGTGAGGCAACACGTGTTTCCTGCGGCCAATGATGATTTTACACGTGGAAAATCCCCATTGGTCTGGGCTGTTAACGGGTTATCGGATCCAAAACCCGACCCGATAGCTTAACGGTGTTCCGTTATGGTGGATGCCACGTGTCGGTCAGCCTTGATGAAAGCACTTCTGTGACGCGCGATTTATCATCATGGAAGTGGACACTTCCGTGATGATAACTTTGGTAATGTCATGGAACACTTCTACGACAGCACAGGTATGCCTATCTTGATTCTGTCATAAAATCGCCATGGATGTACATGCATGACAAAAAACGCGACCTACTGTGACAAACACATATTATCACAGAAGTGTATCTTTTTTATAGTGTGTTCTCATTGCATTGTGTGTTTATTTTGGTGAAACTACGGATTGTATCGGGGGGTATAAGCCATGGTAAAGTTAGAACACATTAGGTATATGAAATAACAAAATATGAATGGGTTTGCAACAATACTTAAAGTGGTGATTTGCTTTATTATACTAACAGATCTCGTGAAGGTTTTTGTTAATTTTGTGTGATTGAAGTTTTCAAGTTTTGCGTGAGATCACGATGGAGGAAGGAATAAGGAGTGGCAAGAGCTTAAGTTTGGGGATGCCCGATGCACCCCAAGGTAATATGCAAGGACTCCCAAGCAACTAAGCTTCGGGATGCCTCGGAGGGCATCCACTCTTTTTCTAACGACCATCGGTAATTTTCCTTGGAGCTATATTTTTATTCGTCACATATCATTAGTTTGGCTTGGAGCTTCTTGTATTATGTGAGTCTTTGCTTTTTTTGCTTTTAGTTGGTCACAATCATCCTTGCTGAACACACTTGTTTGAGAAAGCCACACACATATCATGATTTGCTAGAATACTCTATGTGCTTCACTTAATTGTTTTGAGCTAGGCAGTTTCTCTAGTACTTCACGTATATCTTTTTGAGTGCAATGGTGGTTATATTTTAAAGAAATAAACTCTCTTGCTTCACTAATATTATTTTGAGAGTTGTTAAATTTGAAAGAAAGAAACTCTCTTGCTTCACTTATATTATTTTGAGAGTCGATTCATGAATTTTTTTTGAAGAAATATTTTTGCTCTCGTGCTTCACTTAAATCTTTTTGAGAGTTAAGAACAATAATGGTAATTTGCACGAGGTATGAATTTGGTCCCAAAGTGATAGATATCCAAGGGGGATATAATAAAAACTTTCATGAAGATCATAGGATATTAAAAACTTGATTCCTTGCAATCGATTTGCGATATGAAGATGGTGATATGTGAGTCATGTTTGTGAGTAGTCATGCTTTAGTAAGAATATTGGTGTTAATGTTTGCGATTCCCTATGCTTGCATGTAAACTCTAAGTTGTGTCAAATGAATCCATCATATCTACCTATATGCTGGATTTCCATGTCCTTCCAAGTAAATTTGTATGTGCCGACTCTAAATTTTAAAATGAATTTTGTTTAGTGTGCCTGTACCGCTCACGAAGCGGCAGGGGGTGGCCAACATTTTCCATGCTAGGTATTTTAGCCTCACGATGAGTGTTTATTCACTAGTCATTGCACGAGAGTGTGGCAGGTAGTAGGGATGCCCAGTCCCAAAATGAAGAAAAAATTGTTAATAATAAATTCCTTGGAAAGTGTTGGTATGGAAGGCACCCGTGGATACGGCTAGCCTTGGATTGTGAGAGAATGGTGGAAAGGAAATAAACTTTACTTTCTATTTGGGAATCGCCTATGATTTATCTAGCATAAAAGATATTGGGAATTCTCGATCATTTTCGTTGACAGGAAAACATGCCTCTCAAAATAACTTTATCTCTCAATTTAAGCTATGAGCTCTGGCACCTCTACAAATCTATGCTTCCCTCTGCGAATGGCCTATCTATTTACTTTTATGCAATTTTTATTTTTATTGAGTCTCCACATTCTCTTATAAAGCACCAACTAGATGCTTGATACGTCTCTAACGTATCTATAATTTTTCGATTGTTCCATGCTATTATATTATCAATCTTGGATGTTTTATATACATCTACAAGCAACTTTATATCATTTTTGGGACTAACCTATTACCTTAGTGGCTAGTGCCAATTGTTGTTTTTTGCTTGTTTTTGACTTTGTATAATATCAATACCAAACAAAGTCCAAATGGCATGAAACTTTCTGGATATTTTTTCTGGCAATAAGAGACCCTGGAAGCTTCTAGAGTACACGAGAAGATGGAGGAGTGGCCCACTAGGCACCAAGGCGCACCACGGGCCCCTGGCATGCCCTTGTGGGTACTGGGGCCCACAAGCCTCTGTTTGACCAAACTCTGCCTCTATAAATACCCTAAAATCAGAAAACCCTCGGGGGAGTCCATAAAATACTTTTTTCGCTGCCGCAAGTTCCAGAACCACGAGATCCCATCTAGCAGCCTCGGGCACACTACCGGAGGGGGAAACGATCACGGAGGGATTTTCATCATCCGTTCTGCCCCTTCGATGATGCGTGAGTAGTTTACCACAGACCTACGGGTCCGTAGTTAGTAGCTAATTGGCTTCTTCTCTCTTTCTGATCTTTAATACAATGTTCTCCTTGATGTTCTTATAGATCTATTCGATGTAATGACTTTTTGCGGTGTGTTTGTTGGGATCTGATGAATTATGAGTTTATGATCAGATCTTTCCATGAATATTATATGAGTTTTCCCTGAACTCTTTTATGCATGCTTGTTATAGCCTCGTATTCCTTCTCCAATTTATTGGTTTGGTTTGGCCAACTAGATTGATTTATCTTTTCATGGGAAGGGGTGCTTTGTGATGGGTTCAATCCTGCGGTGCTCAATCTCAATGATAGAAAAAGACATGACACGCATGTATCTTTGCTATTAAGGGTAACAAGATGGGATTTATTTCATACATGAGGTTGTCTTGTCTACATCATGTCATCTTGCTTAAGGCATTACTTAGTTCTTTCATGAACTTAATACGCTAGATGCATGCTGAATAGCGGTCGATGTGTGGAGTAATAGTAGTAGATGTAGAATCATTTCGGTCTACTAATCTTGGATGTGATGCCTATATACATGATCGTTGCCTTGGATATCGTCATAATTATTTGCTTTTCCATCAATTTCCCAACAGTAATTTGTCTACCCGCCGTATGCTATTTTCTCGAGAGAAGCCTCTAATGAAAACTATGGCCCCCGGGTATATTTTCTATCTTATATTAAAACCAAAAATACCTTGCTGCAATTTTATTTTATTTATTTTGTTTTGTATTTTTCTCATATCTTCTATCAAAAGCTATACAATTTAATCTTGCTCATAACCGTTAAGGGATTGACAACCCCTCTACTCGCTGGGCTGCAAGTATTTGCCGTTTGTGTGCAGGTGCTATTTACAAAGTGTTGCTTGGTTCCCCTACTGGATTGAATACCTTGGTTTCATAACTGAGGGAAATACTTATCTCTACTGTTCTGCATCATCCTCTCCTCATCCTAGCGCAGGACACAAGTAGCAATGGTCGCTCGTGATGTTGCGGCGACATAAAAGTCCACCACATGGATGAGCATTTTTTCCACAATGGAGAACAAGAGAGAGGAGAGGTACATGCTCATGTTGGATGCGTAAAAAAGGAATGGATTGGGGCCGAGAGAGGGTGAATGCGAAGCTGCAAGTTGAGAGCAACAGGTTAGCAATTGAGAGAGAGAGAGAGGAAAGATGTGTGTCTTAAATGGGAGCTCCAGAAGGTCCGAACTTTTAGATCAATAGAGAATGAGAAGGAGAGATTGCAACTTGCTTGAGACATGGAGGATTGGAGGTTATTATTGGCGGACATAAGCCTCTGGGATGAGAAAGCAAATAAGTGGCTTGTCGCGAAGAAGGAAATCAACGGACACAGGGAGTACGAGGTGGAGAGCACGGCGATAGTAGCAGCGGAAGCGGAACAGATGGAGGTAGAGCAAGTGAGGGGGATCGCCGCGACAAAGCAAGCGGCATAGATGGTGTCTTGCGGGTGATCCACCACGCTTGGACTTGAATTTTATTTTGGCATATCAAATTGAACTTTTTTTTTGCTTTGTTGCATTGTTGAACCGAGATTGGTAAAGTGCAGTCGACTGAGATTTAACGAAGTCTCAATCGATGCTATATTCATGAGATCTTACATGAAGATTCATGCAAAAAAATCTTTTATTTTTTTTATTTTTTATTTTTCATATGTCATGTCACCTGATTGAGACTTGATTAAGTCCCATTTGACTGAGATCTAGCCACACCCTTGTTGAACTTTTTAATTGTGATGAATTTGTGCTATATAATTCATGTGCATCTGTTGCATGGATTCGAGGGTTTAGATTTGACTCGTGTGGCTGCCCAACAGGCCCAATGAGGGGTTGTCCGACGATGTCCACAATTGTGGCAGGGCGCGTTCGTAGATGTATAGGGGATCGGATTTGTCAGGTTGGTCTCTTAAAGAACACCACAATACACTGTTGTACCAGATTTTTGAAAGTCACGTTTTGAGAACGGAACAGAGTTGCCATAGCATAAAGCCAACTCCAGCGCACGGCCCCAATGGTCTGCCTGCATCCGTTTGGGGGTACACGGACAAAACATATGGCCCAATGTGCGGGAGTGAACGGATCAATGTCTGTTTTGGGTCCTCTTTCGACCCATTCCCGACCCAACTTTGGGCCGCATTTCCGGCCGAACGAACACGCGCGGACGGGCGCGACGCACTGCCTAGTCCCCATGGCCCGCCCATCGGGGACACAACCATTTTCCTCTTTGCTTTCCCTTCCCTCCGGCTGCCGCCCTCCGCCCCCGCCATTGCCGTCGTCACCCCCGTTGTCGGCCGCGTCGCCTTCCATCACGGTCGTCCATACTACAACCATGCCATGCCATAGTCGGCCCATGCCCACGTTTTGGTAGAGCTTTTTGCCGGCGTTCGTGGTTCCTTGTTGCCGGTGGGAGAGAACCTACGGCCGCCAACGCTGACCATCGACCCCAAGAACTTCTGACAGGAGTTACATTGCCGCAGGGCGCCCACCCACCAACACTGACCGTCGACTTGCTCTTTCCGGCCGCGTCTCCACCATGATGGCAAAGTGTTCGACTTTTCTCACAAGGTACCATGGATAGCGGGGATGTGTATTTCTTTCACAACTTCATTTGTTCATCGGATGATTCGTCCTCGGATGATGAAGAGCTTGTGGTGCCTGCATTGGTCGTCCACGACCACATTAGTAGGAAGCGACCTCGGTTCAGGGGATCAATCCCCAGCCATGCTCCGGCCTTTAACCACAATAGGGAGAGAGGCCACACCCTTCTCTATGATGATTACTTTGATAATGGTCCGCTCTTCAACCCACATCAATTCCGCCGGCGCTTCCTTGCGGTGAGACATGTGTTCAATCGTATTCGAAAGGGAGTGGTAGCATATGACCCATACTTTGAGTGCAAAGAGGATTCCCTTGGAAAGCTTGGCTTCTCTTCTTGCCAGAAATGCAATGCGGCTATTCACATGCTTTCATATCGAATTCCCGGTGATCTTGTGGATGAGTATGTGCGTATGAGTGAGTCCACATGTCTCCTCTCAAATTTTCTGCAAAGGCCGTGGTGGCAGTGTTCGGCGTTGAGTACCTCAGAGAGGCAACTCCCGCTGATATCAAGAGGTTGTTGGCAATCAATGCTTATAGGGGCTTTCCGGGCATGCTTGATAGTATAGCTTGTATGCAATAGAAGTGGAAGAACTGTCCATTTGCTTGGCAGGGATAGTACAAGGGGCATGTGAAAGGTGCCACTATCGTACTTGAAGCGGTGGCTTCGCAAGATCCGTGGATATGCCATTGTTTCTTTGGCATGGGTAGTTCTCACAATGATATCAGCGTTCTTCGGCGTTCTCCAGTGTTTGCAAGGCTTGCAGAAGGCCACTTCCCGGAGGTCAAGTTCGAGATCAATGGCCACCATTACAATAAGGGATATTACCTAGCTGATGGTATCTATCCTCAGCGGTCCACTCTTGTAAAGACCATACCCAATCCGCAAGGAGAGAAGAGATAAATGTTTGCCCAAATGCATGTGAGTGCTTGGAAGGATGTGGAGTGTGCTTTCGGTGTGCTTCTGTCTCCATGGGGTATAGTTCGAAACCCTGGATTTTCATGGAGCACTCAGATGTTTTGGGAGGTGACGAATGTTTGTGTGATCATGCACAACATGATCGTGGAGGATGGAAATGGTGATAGCATCTACAGCCAAGGGTTTGATTTCCAGGGTGAAAATGTTGAGCCTGAGCAGCCACCTCCTGCAACCTTTGAACATTTTTTCCATTTTCATCGTGAAATGCATGATTGACATACTCATGTCCAGCTCCAGGATGTTTTGGTTGAGCACATGTGGACTCGCATTGGCAACCAATATATCTATCGGTTTAATTTATTTTCATGCAAACAAATTTCGATTGCTCTGTAAGACTATTTGACATTGCCTTTATATTGATTGTGTTGTAAAACTATTTTGGATGTGGAACTACTTGCTATGTTCGATTTGAACTATTTGGCATGCTTTATTTTAGTACGCTTGTTGATCTCGAACGGACGAGATGCAGTCAAAGTATGCCGGCGCATCTAGAAATTCAGGCGGAGGCGGCCCTATTATCCCCTAAACAAACGAAAAACGGACCAAACATACGTCAATTTGAGGCCGTGCGCTTGGCCTAAATTCCCACGCTTGCATGCTACTACCACTGTGCTATCAGAGACGCACGCGACACACCGCCAACACGGACAGCAAGAAGCCAAAGCGGCGCGAGAGCAGAGAGCAAGTGGCCATGTGCGGTGCCTCCCGCGCCAAGCTGTTCTCCTCTCGTCGTCTTCGACCGACCAGAGCTCCGTCCATGCGCGCGACACCGCGCGTGCGGTGCGTGGAGCCTCCCTCCACCGTTGCCCGCCCGCTTTTGACCACGGAAAGCAACCATGCTAGTACTACTGGAAAATAAGGCTCGACACAAGAATAAATTGCTCGCCGGCCCGGCCCGGGCATGCTTTACAACTTTTACATGGTAGTTTCTCGGATAAACATCCAGAAACCAAAAAAAAAAAAGTAGTACTCATGTACTGTAGCAAGGAAGGAAGCTGCAGTCCAAAGTCCAAACTCATTTGGAGTCATGTTGCAGGCAAGAGAGGAACGCCTGTCCCCTCCGCGCTTTTGGCTCCGTCTGAAACGTCTGCTTCCATCGTGTTGGATGGAACAGCTACGTCCACGTACAAACATTATGCCACTACAATACCAAAACGCTACTATACTCCGTCGTGTGGTCCGGCGACCGTGCTGGCGTGGAGACGCTGCGTCTGTATTCATAAGTGCGTACTATTAGTAGACACGTACAAGCAAACCACGTACGTCTACTGTATCCTCGTGGGTGTGCATTGCCATATGAAACAACAGTTGCTATTTACTCCCTCCGTTCCTAAATATGTCCTTTTAGAGATTTCATTACGGACTACAAACGAAGTAAAATAAATGAATCTATACTCTAAAATATGTTTATATACATTCATATGTAGTTCGTATTGATATCCTAGAGAGACTTAGGCCTCCTTTGGTTTGGTGGAATTTTTTAGGATAGGAATATTATAAGAATTTTTTCGCTAGAGCCATTTGGTTGATATAAATGGATTTCTACTCCTATATAGAATTGGTTCCTATCCTTCAAATTTTGAAGAAAAATAAACGTGAGTCTAGACTCAAATGAAAAATTACCTAGGGTGGGGATGTGGAGGGATCTGATAGGATTCAGGTGTCCTCCGGAATACCTAAACGTGGGGCTGGTAAACGCTCTAAATCCTGCATGGCCCCAAGCAGGTTGAGTCTTCGCATAAAAAATCTTTCTCATAGATGAAGGCCTTATTTTGGAATATTAGGGGTTTCGGCGCTAGGGGGCGTCGGGACCAGCTCAAAGATTTAGTGCGTTCTGAAAATATTGATATCATTGGTCTAGTGCAAACTCTGAAACCATTTTTCTCTCCAAATGAGTTATCCGCTGACACTAAGGGTTGATAGGTTTGATTGGAACTCTGTGGCCGCTTCTGGACATTCCGGGGGTATTCTTCTTGGCACTAAAAAGGATGTGTTTGATTTCGTTGCTTTTGATTATGTGATTTTTTGGGCTAGCTCTATGGTTTCTCACCGTTCCCTCAACTCCTTATTAGAAATTATGGTGGTTTATGGTCCGGCTGATCACTCTCTCTCTCTGATTTTTTTGGATGAATTGCGGAATAAAATTGACTCCTGTGACTTATCTCTACTCATTGGGGGAGATTTTAACTTGTTGTGTTCCCCTTTGGACAAAAGCTCTCCCAATTTCTCGTGGACGTTCGCTGACGCTTTCAATGCTTTTATTCGGGATACGGCTATCCGTGAAATCCCTAGGGTTGGTGCCCGATTCACTTGGACTAATCGCCAATCCATTCCCATCCGATCTGTCCTGGATCGTGTTTTCTTTTGCTCCAGGTGGGATACTCTGTTTCCCTGCGCTGTTTTGAGGGCCCAGTCCATTGTGGGCTCTGATCACTCCCCCCTAATTCTTGATGACGGGATCCACTCGGTCTCCTTCCCCCGCTTTCAGTTCGATGCTTCTTGGGTTTTGATGGAGGATTTTGTAGACCTGGTTGCTCAAAAGATCGCTAATTCCTTATCCTCTAACCAGCGTTCCTTTGGCCCGACGGACGACTGGCATCAGTGCTCCTACTTTCTTCGTAGATTCCTTCGTGGCTGGTCCAAGAACCATTATGCGGAGTCTAGGCACGACAAAGTGCGGCTGGCTGCCCAAATTGGCTCCCTTGATGCTCGTGCTGACGGTCCGGGCCTTTCGCCCGCGGAGTGGCAGATGCGCTATGGTTTGGAAGAGGCCCTATTAGTTCTTCATCGCCAGGAAGAAGTGTATTGGAGGCAAAGAGGCACCATTAATTGGACTCTAAAAGGCGATTCTCCCACTGCGTATTTCTTCGCCATTGCCAACGGCAGGCGCTGGCGTTGTCTCGTCGATAGCCTTCTTATCAATGGTGTCAAGGTCGCTGACCAACCTGAGATTATGAGACATGTAGTTCATTTCTTTTCCTCTCTCCTCTCCGCTAAACCTAAGGTGGGCTTTAGATTGGCTAGTACTTTTTGGTCCTCCCATGACCAGATTTTGTCTGGTGAGAATGAGGAATTGCTAGTTCCTCTATCTGAAGATGAGATATTTGAGACAATCCGTTCTGCCAATTCTAACACGGCCTCGGGACCCGACGGCTTCTCCATCCCTTTCTTTAGGCAATTCTGGCCTTAGTTAAAGGGCCTTGTCCAGGCGATTATCCAAGGCTTTTGGTTGGGAACCATTGATATCTCCAGGCTGAACTACGATGTGCTCACTCTTATTCCTAAAGTCAAAGGGGCTAACTTGATTACCCAATTTCGACCTATTGCCTTGATCAACAACTTCGCGAAGTTACCGGCCAAAGGTTTGGCTACTAGGCTATCTCCGATCGCTCACCGTGTTATTAGTCCTTTTCAGTCTGCGTTCATAAAGGGTAGATACATTCTAGATGGTGTGCTCTGTTTGCATGAGATTGTCCATGATTTGCGGATCCAGGGGACTAAAGATGTGGTTCTCAAGCTAGATTTTGAAAAAGCATACGATTCGGTTAGCTGGCATTTCCTCCGCCAGGTTCTCCTTGCTAAGGGCTTCGATGGTGCGGTGGTGCACCATCTTATACAGCTAGTCACGGGAGGTCACATAGCGGTGTCGGTCAATGGGCAGATCAGTAACTTTTTTGCTAATGGCAGGGGTCTCAGACAAGGTCACCCGGCCTCCCCCCTCCTCTTCAATTTTGTCGCGGACGCCCTCTCACATATCTTGTCTCGAGCTGCTATGGCTGGTCACATTTCCCCTGTCAGCTCCCACTTTATCCCCAATGGCATTACCCATCTTCAATACGCGGATGACACTATTATTTTGGTGGGGCTTAACGAGGCCAGTATTTCTCATCTGAAGTTCCTGCTCCTCTGTTTCGAAGCCCTGTCAGGTCTTAAAATCAATTTTTCAAAGAGGGAAGTCATTGTCACTGGGGTCTCCGATGTCGAGGCTCAGAGAGTTGCGCATCTCCTAAATTGTTCCCTAGGATCCTTCCCTTTCAAATATTTGGGCCTCCCAATTTCCCCCCATAAGCTCCTAGCTAAAGATTTCGCTCCGGCAGTTACCAAGGTAGGGAGCAGGGTTTTACCGTGGAGAGGCTGTTACAACACCCAAGCGGGCAAGGTCGCCCTCACCAACGCTTGTTTGTCTTCTCTCCCAATGTTTTCAATGGGCTTCTACCTCTTCTCGGGAGGGATTCACACGGGCTTTGACAAACACAGGGGTGCTTTTTACTGGAATTCTTTCGATAATAAGCGCAAGTATAGGTTGGTCAAATGGAAACTGATTTGCAGACCTAAGAGCATGGGGGGCTTAGGGATCATTAATACTTCGGTTATGAACAAGTGCCTCATGGTAAAATGGTGGTGGAAAATCATGTCCCTCGAGGAGCGTCCCCTCTGGTTATCCTTCCTCAAGGCCAAATACTTCCCGGACTCGAGTCCCATGTTTGCATCTTCCTTGGGTGGCTCCCAGTTCTGGCATCAGCTTGTTAAAGTCTGGCATATCTTCCAGTCTTTGGTTAAATTCGTAGTTAGAAATGGTAAGTCCACTCGCTTTTGGTTAGACTGGTGGGTCGGGGAGTCCACTCTCGCGGTGGCCTTCCCGGTTCTTTTCTTTTACTGCTCTGATCTGGGGATCTCTATCTTCAAGCTCTCTGTTAATAATTGGGACCTCACCTTTCCTCGATCCCTTTCTCGCGCAAAGTTGGAAGACTGGCAACGTCTTACTGCTTGCTTCCCCTTGCTCTCAGATGAAGATGATTCGGTCATTTGGCCTCACGCCTCTTCTGGTCGGTTTTTGGTTAAGACTGCTTACGCTAAGCTTATCTCCGGTGCTCTCACGTCGAAATTTAATAACATTTGGAAGGCCCGTATTCCTCCTAAGATTAAAATCTTTATGTGGCAAGCTTTTTGTGGGAAGCTTCCTGTGGCTGATCAAATCCGAAAAAGGAATGGCCCGGGCTCTAATAGATGCGTGCTTTGTGGGGCCATTGAAAACACCGAGCATATTTTCTTTCATTGTTCTTTGGCTAAATTCCTTTGGTGTTGCATCCGACATTGGCTTCATGTTAATTGGAACCCCTCGTCCTTCGAGGACCTGCAATGCTGTGCTTCTGCTTTATCTGGGGTGACTAAAAGGGTTTTTTGGGTTGGCTGGGCTGCGATTTGTTGGGCGCTCTGTACTATTAGAAACAAGTTTACTATTGAGCATGTCTTCCCGGCTAACCCTGTGAGCTACTTATTTAAAGCTAATGTCTTCTTGGAGCATTGGAGAGTATTGACTAAGGAGGCGGACCTTGAGGCTTTTGACGATATGTTATCTAAGATGCGGTCGACGGCTTCCTCCCTGCTGCGGCACTCTCGGACGACGTCTTAGCGATTGTCCTTTGGTTTTCGGTGCTGGCTTGCGTGCCATGATTGGCTAGGGTGCCATGTAATCGTGCTTCTAGTTGTTGCTTAATTCTCTGTTCGTCTGGTGTTGGTGCTGTGACTCTGCCTGGTGGCTTTATTTATAAAGTCAGGCGTATGCCTTCTCTCTAAAAAAATTACCTAGGGTGTAAACCAAATGGCATCTCTTTTCGTATTCCTACTCATAGGATTTGAGATACATGTCATCTCATTTTCTATAAATTTCTTATTCCTATGATAACCCTATCCTATGAACCAAAAGGAGGCCTTATATATATTTAGGGAGGAAGTATAATTTATCCGAAAATGGCTGGGGTGTCGGTTGGTCGATTTTGCTGGAGAAGACAGTCGTGTGAGGCCGAGACGGCCAGACGGGACGCCATGACCGTCCTCGTCGTCGACTGCAAGGTAGTTGGGGCCTATGTCGTGGCGGTAATACTAATGGGTGTGTCTAGGACACATCTAGATGTGTTCTAATTATTGCACATCTAAGTGAGTGAATTAATCATAAAAAGGAAAAGAAGAAAGAAAAAGAATATCCACAATATCCACGCGAATCTTGACGTAAGATCAATAACATAAAACTTAGATATGCAATACTCATGACAATCTAGATGTGCTTTAGCAAAACTGGATATTAAATCCTTCTTTTAGTTTTTTTTTCTGAAACTTTTTTTATAGGTAACTCATTACAAATAGCTAGGCGCATATAACTCTGCGACTTACTGCGCGTTTGCATGAGTTCCTTCAGAGCAGACACCACAAACATCGGTGGGATCCGTCCCTCGTGAACACTTTGCATGATGGGGTGCGTGACCCAACTAACAGTGCATCTGTGCATGTATGCATGCATGTGACCTAGACACAACAAAGGCTACTGGCACAACTAGAGTCCAATCCACCAAGAGAGAAGCAGCCATCAAGCATGCATGCTCCAGCTAGCACACAAGACTGCGACGAGGGGCCGGTCCCTCGTGTCGCCGATCGGGGTCGATGAAATGTGCATGCCTACAACCTCCATTATGTGGGAAACAGCATCCATCCACTGCTCTTTAATTCCTCTCTATGTAAAACAAAAGCTATACTCTCTGTTCATCTCTCTCACACACACTCCCTGAGTTCCTGACATAACCGATCGATGGATCATTATACATGTAAGTAGCTGGAACTCACCAAACAGTTGATGTATGGTGCGCAGATGACGATGATGCACTCAAGAAACCACAACAGTGCATGTGTGTGCGTATGATGATTCAGGCCCACGTACATGGAAGATTTTTCTTTTTCTTTTTGACATTCTACATGGGAGACTTTCTAGATAGAGGTATTTGAGCGCGACGTCGCACTGGCTCCCATACGTACAATCTCTTTCGTGGCTGCGAGCTCACCCAACACGGCAAGAAAAGCCGGGGATGTACATGTACTTGTTGGGTGTTACTGTACCGTGTACATCTATCTTGCCACTGCACTGCAAGTCTAGGTACGACAGCATCACTATTCATCTATCTGTATCAAAGTAGTGCAACTCAACCGGAGAAGCATGTGCATCTGCATGTGTTGTACAAGTACACACTAACACAGTATTACGCGGGCGTACGTACGGGTGCACGTTCGCTTGCAGAGAGACTTGGAGATTCGTATTGACGAACCGGAGTATGCATCCGATTTGTCTGCTTCTGCTACCCCGGCTATCTTGTCCTAACATGGTTTTTTCTTTCCTTGCTCCGCAAAAAGAAGGTTGAATCCTGCCTCTACATCGACTGATGCACATAGTCATTTTAATTATATTATTCAACAAGACCTTATAAAAGATAAATAATTGATCCTTCCGAATCCAACTCCTAGAAGTCGCTCCACGTACAAACTTGATGGTAATTGTGGTCATGACCATGACCACTTGCCCTGACCTCGTCCCAACACACATCATGTAAACCGGAGCACCGGTCTAGCTAATCCTTAGCAAACACCACATGGGCATGCTCTAGAAGTTGCCGCCCTCGTCTTTCGCGATACCATCTTGGGGGAGGGATCAAGGGGATGACCTTGTCAAGCCTACAGTTGACACCATCATGATTTCAAACAACGCCACCGACCTGTGCTTCTCCATCATCATGAGTCTGCCACCAAGACTCGGCTACACTACACTTCCAAGACTTGCTATCTTCGCTAGGAAGACGATGCCGCTCCACCTCAGGACCCTTCCAACCATCACCTGCTCCAAAAAAGATGCCCCATGAGGGAAAATGGTGCTGCGCTCCCGCCATCATCCGATTTGGGAGACACGGATATAGTGTTCCCCCAGAGCAGCTTGGGCAGGAAGACAACAGCTGCATCAATGATGTCTTCAACAAGGAAACGACGCAAATATGCTACCATCGTCTGGCATGACGGAAATCGGCGTGATTTTCACAGGCAACAACACCTCTCCAGTCCTGCAGCCGTCCTCCGATCTGTAAACCCCGGAGGTTGCGGATCTCCCGCAAGCGTCGTAGACGCCCATGAAAGCTCTGGCCGCCACACGCCTCCAGCGACGAACCAGTGCACGGGGTCCCTTGGTCCGCCACCCCCAGAAACCGGGACATGAAGCCGCGTCCTAGCCCGTCATCCCCTATGGAGGAAACACCGTCTCCGCCGTGTCCGGGTCCGCTGCTCTGGGGCCCTTGTGCCGTAGATTGGTCACACCCTCTGGCGAGTCCGTTGTCTCTGTGATTTCACAGGAGCACTGCCACACCGCTAGGATGAGCAGCCACATGAGGAAGATCTCGTGTCATTGTTCACTCCCCCTCTAGACAACCGTGTGACGGTATATCCCTGCCGTCCCCATCATCGGTGGTGCACAAGCTTTTCTGGCGGCCACCTCTAGGGACAACGATGGGAGAGAGGAGGGAGGAGGGGTGGTGGTGGCGCGTCCTAACAGGCGAATCCATCTTTTCTATTTCAAGAAAAAAGGTAAAAGTTGTTGAATTATGCTAAAAAAAAGAGACGATGTGTAAAATTAATGTTGCAAGATTTTCTTAATGTAAAGCGTTAAGAGCTCTCATAATATCCCAACTAGATTACCTCGTTCTCAAACATACTCCCTCCGTCCCATGATATAAGACGTCTTTGCAAGCTACGTTAGGTTGTAAAAACGTCTTACATTATAGGACAGAGGAAGTTTTTTTTTTGAAACAAGGCAAAAGATTTGCCATTTTCATTGGTTAAGGAAGAAGATTTTAGACAACTAGCCGCAAACCGGGGAACAAAGAACTACTCTCACGACATTACAATACTCAAATGGGTGGCACCTGCCAAAGCTCAAAGATGGGCCTCCTCTTTGATCTTCGCGACGACCTTCATCGTAGTAGCGACGGTGTTGCGAAAGACCCTCGCGTTGCGCTCTTTCCAAAACTCCCAAGACATTAACATGAACAAGGAGGCGATTCCCTTTCTCTGGTTTCTATGCTCAGTCACATTTTTAATCCACCATTTTCGAACCAAAACCTCAAATCTCCAGCTCCTCACCACATCACCATGTAGGCCAATCCACGCAGCAACCTGTACCCAAACACGTTGGGAGAACATGCACTGGAAGAGAATATGCGCCACGGTTTCCTGAACTTGCTTGCAAAGTGGGCAAAGGTTACAGTTTGGCCAGCCATGACGGAGCAATCTATCGGCCATCCATACTCTATTTTGAATTATCAACCAAGAAAAAAACTTGCACTTCGGAGGGGCCCAAACCTTCCAAACAGCAGCAGGCATGATGCTAGTTGTGTGTCCTGCAAACTGCGCCACATAGGCAGTAGACACCGAGTATTCTCTTTGAGTGGTGAACTTCCAGTGGATAGTATCTTGCACACTATTTTTGAGAATAACAGAGGATAGTTTCTCCCAAAGTGTGCTGAACTCCTGTAGGTGCTCCAGGGTGATTCCATGATGGGTATCAATCTGACTAACCCAAAATTGTTGAGGAGAGCAATTTGTACTGAGAAAGATTTCCTTCTCGAGAGGTCAAAGATCCTAGGAGCAATATATTTGGGTCTCATGCCTTGGAGCCATGATGATTCCCAGAACTTTGTCTTTCTTCCATCTCCAATGTGAACCGTGGTGGCCGCTACAAAAATGTCCCTATCATTGTCATTGCACGGTGTTCTCATCCCAACCCAAGTCTTGGGTGGGTCAGCCCAATCATACTAGAGCCATCGCAATCGAAGGGCAGCAGCAAACTTCTCCAGGTTGACGATGCCCAAACCACCGAAGATCTTGGGCTTGCAGACAAGTTCCCAGTTGACCTTGCATTTTCCACCGGTCACCTTGTCACAACCCGCCCAAAGGTAGGCGCATCGCAAACTGTCAATCTTCTTCCTCACTTCCACTGGCAATTCCAGGGGCGTAATATGATAAATAGCAATGGCAGTAATCACGGCCTTGACCAAAATGATGCGGCCCGGAGCAGCCACATGCCCGGCGATCCAAGGCGGTAACTTCCCAGCAACTTTATCTTCTAGGAATTGAAAGTGTATCCTCTTCAACCTTGTAACTGAAAGAGGCAATCCCAGATATCTCATTGGAAAGGTGGAGCGAACAGCCGGGAAAGCCTGAAGGACGTCATCAAGATCAATGTTACTACAGCAAATGGGCGCAACAAGACTTTTGGTACAATTGGTGACCAATCCAGTAACATCACCAAAAGAGGCAAGAGTTGAAGCCAAAAATTGGATGTCATTTTTTATTGGAGAAACAAATATGGCGGCATCATCAGCATAAAGCGACGCGCGAATGGGTTGACCTCTGAGCGATTTAAGATGGCCTTGAGAAGTCGCCGTGGCCAGGATGTGGTGCAGCGGGTCTATAGAAAGGACAAAAAGCAACGGGGAGAGTGGGTCCCCTTGACGAAGGCCCCGACCATGTCTAATAGGGTCGCCGGTAGTACCATTAAGCAACACATGTGAAGATGCCGATGAAAGAAGAACGGTGATCCAATCTCGGAAGCGGCTCGGGAAGCCTTTGTGGTGAAGCAAATCCATCAAGTAATCTCAGCGCACAGAATCGAAGGCCTTCTTAATGTCGAGCTTGAATAGCAAAGTTTGTGTATTCGTGCGTTGGAAGCGCCTAGCCAAGCGCGCTATGTGCGTTGGAGACAAGGCTTTGCATATGAGGAGCGAGCCGAGTGGCCATCATTTTTGCAATGATCTTGGCAATGGCATGGATGAGACTAATTGGCCGAAAATCTGAGATGTCCTCAGCACCATCTTTTTCGGGATGAGAGCAATGTTTGCTGAGTTTAACCAATGAAAATTGGAGACTTGAAGGTTGGAGAAGTTGTTGATGACATCCATGATTTCCGGTTTGATAATTTCCCAACACTCTTTGAAGAAGGCTTCTGTAAATCCGCCAGGGCCCGGGGCTTTGTCACTTGGGAGAGCAAAGATGGCCACCTTTACCTCCTCCATCGAGAAAGGCATCCCCAAGTCTGCGAGGTCACAATCCAAAGTGGGGATGAGGTTCCAATTGAGGTCCTTAGCACGGGGCACTCCATTTTTTATGACCTTGCCAAAGTGTTCTTGCACAATCATCTTCTTATCATCATGGTTTGTGACCCATCCGTTGTTATGCTTTAGTCGATGGATAAATTTTTTCCTTCTTTATGATTGACACGAAGGTGGAAGAAACGAGTGTTGGCATCACCCTCTTTAAGCAAAGTAACCCTAGAGCTTTGTCTCTTTCTCGCTCTCTCCAGAACAGCAAGGGCCACAATCTTTATTTTAAGCTTACTCCGAAGATCTCTTTCCTCATTGCTCAAAGATCTACTTTCTTGGGCCAAATCCAATCTAAGAATGATCTTAAGAGCCATGTGGAGTTGGACCTTATGATTGGAGAAGATATTTTTGCTCCAAGTGCGTAGGCGTTGACTAACTCTCTTTAGCTTGTGAAAGAGGATTTGACATGGCTCAACATGGGGGACTCTCTCGTTCCAAGCATCTTGAACAACCTTCTTGAAGTGGGTCATCTTGATCCAAAAGTTTTCGAAGCGGAAGCACTTTGGTCGAGAGGGCCCTGAATTATTAGCGAGGAGGAGAGGGCAATGATCAGACAGTGAAGATGACATTGCATGTAGAAGGTGGGAGCCAAATTGGATGTCACAATCTTCATTACAAAAAAAGGTATCAAGTTTGCTCATGGTCGGGTCAGCTCGTTCATTGCTCCATGTGAATTTCCTACTCTGCAAGTGTATCTCCTTTAGCTTACAAGCATTGAGAGCATTGCGGAAGCGAACAATGCGGCTGCGGTCAACATTGGATCGGTTCTTATCTCGGGTACGATAGACTTGGTTGAAATCACCAGTCATAAGCCATCTCGTGCCATCAATAGGTTTCTGCCCAATCATCTCAAAAAAAAAGGCATCCTTCAGATTTCCTCTAGTAGGGCCATAGACGGTTGTTAGCTGGAAGGAAGTGCCTGAGCCGATGATCGTCACCATGGCTGAGAGGAAGAAGGTCCCAAAGCACACATTATCAATCTTGATGAGGTCTTCATTCCACAAGAGAAGGATGCCCCCACGTGTGCCATTTGCGGGGCGCTCGAGGAAGCTTTCCAAACGGTGGCCGCTAAGAAAAGTAGCAACAAAAGGATCCACTGCAGCAAGTTTGGTTTCTTGAAGACATACAATATTGCACGGGGTGGAGGCGATGGTTTTATTATAGTTGCACGACGGTCTGGGCAGTTCAAACCACGTATGTTCCAATTCAAAATGCATAGATTGTTATCTTCCATCAGAAATTAGCATTACATCTATCATCAGGACCAAACAACATCAAGCCGTCACCGTGGCTTCCTCGCTTCCCATCGCCTGCAGGTCTGGGACCGTGTCTCCACCATGCTCAACTAGAGCATCTTCAACGGCCGAGGCCAAGTCGCAGTCAAGCTTAAACAGAGCACGTAACGCCACCACCGCAATGTCAGACAGCTGGCCATTGAACAACGCGACGTACTTGTTGATCGCTGCTACCTCTTGAGCATTGCGTTGGATTTCCCCGAAGAGAAGAGGATGATGCAGTAAAGTAGCGTAAGTATTTCCCTCAGTTTTTGAGAACCAAGGTATCAATCCAGTAAGAGATCACGCATGAGTCCCTCGTACCTACACAAAACGATAGCTACTCGCAACAAACGTGATTAGGGGTTTTCAATCCCTTCACGGTCACTTACGAGGGTGAGATCTGATAGAGATGATAAATAATATTTTTGGTACTTTTGATATAGAGATACAAAGTAAAAAGTAAAAGGCAAGTAAAAACAAAGCAAGTAATAAAGTAATGGATATTGATATGATGAGAATAGATCGGAGTCTCATCCCGACTTAACGGGGAATCATAGTCTCCATCATCATTTCCTCACTGGGACAATGCTCTAATAATGATGATCATCACACTTTTATTTTCCTTACAACTCAACAATTACAACTCGATACTTAGAACAAAATATGACTCTATATGAATGCCTCCGGCGGTGTACCGGGATATGCAATGAATCATGAGTGACATGTATGAAAGAATTATGAACGGTGGCTTTGCCACAAATACAATGCCAACTACATGTTCATGCAAAAAGCAATATGAAAAAAGTAATGTGTGTCATATGAGCGAAACAGTGGAAAGTTGCATGGCAATATATCTCGGAATGGCTATGGAAATGCCATGATAGGTAGGTATGGTGGCTGTTTTGAGAAAGGTATATGGTAGGAGTATGATACCGGCGAAAAGTGCGCGGTATTAGAGAGGCTAGCAATGGTGGAAGGGTGAGAGTGCGTATAATCCATGGACTCGACAATAATCAAAAGAACTCATGCACTTGTTGCAAAAATTTAGAAGTCATAAAAAACCAAAGCATTAAACGCATACTCCTAGGGGGATAGATTGGTAGGAAAAGACCATCGCTCGTCCCCGACTGCCACTCATAAGGAAGACCATCAATAAATAAAATTGTGCTCCGACTTCATCACAAAGCGGTTCACCATACGTGCATGCTACGGGAATCACAAACTTCAACACGAGCATTCTTTAAATTCATAATCACCCCAACTAGCATTGCTTTGATATTATCACCTCCATATCTCAAAACAATTGTCAAGCATCAAACTTATCTTAGTATTCAACGCACTCAAAAGAAAGTTTTACAAATCTTGAATACCAATTATATTAACTTTAAGCAAATTACATGCTATTAACAACTCTCAAAATAATCTAAGTGAAGCATGAGAGATCAATAGTTTCTTTAAAACAAATCCATCACCGTGCTCTAAAAGATCTAAGTGAAGCACTAGAGCAAAAATTATTATGCTCAAAAGATATAAGTGAAGCACTATGAGCAAAGCTATCAAGCTCAAAAGATATAAGTGAAGCACTATGAGCAAAATTATCAAGCTCAAAATATATAAGTGAAGCACATAGAGTATTCTAGCAAATTCTAAATCATGTATGGCTCTCTCACAAGGTGTGTACAGCAAGGATGATTGTGGAAAACTAACAAGCAAAGACACAAATAATACAAGACGCTCCAAGCAAAACACATGACATGTAGTGAATAAAAATATAGCTCCAAGTAAATTACCGATGGAAGTAGACGAAAGAGGGGATGCCTTCCGGGGCATCCCCAAGCTTTGAATTTTTGGTGTCCTTGGATTATCTTGGGGGTACCATGGGCATCCCCAAGCTTAGGCTCTTGCCACTCTTTGTTCCATAATCCATAAAAAAATCACCCAAAACTTGAAAACTTCACAACACAAAACTCAATAGAAATCTCGTGAGCTCCGTTAGTGAAAGAAAACAAAAGACTACTTCAAGGTACTGTAATGAACTCATTCTTTATTTATATTGCTGTTAAACCTACTGTATTCCAACTTCATTATGGTTTATAAACTAATTTATTAGCCATAGATGCATTGAAATAAGCAAACAACACGAGAAAAACAAAATCTGTCAAAAACAGAACAGTCTGTAGCAATCTGTAACTAACGCAAACTTCTGAAACTCTAAAAATTCTACCAAAATAGGACGTACTGGAAAAAAAATATTGATCAGCAGCAAAAAGAATCAATGCAAAATCACGTTCCTGTGATTTATTGATTTTTTCTGGTGAGCGTAAAGTTTCTGTTTTTCAGCAGAATCAAATCAACTATCATCATAGCTTATCCTATAGGTTCTACTTGGCACAAACACTAATTAAAACATAAAACCACATCTAAACAGAAAGTAGATGGATTATTTATTTCTAAACAGAAACAAAAACAAAAAAACACAAAATAAAATTGGGTTGCCTCCCAACAAAAACAGAAGTATTCTACGGTGGGTGAACAAATTATTGTTGAGCAATTGATAGAAAAGCGAATAATTATGAGATTATCTAGGTATGATCATGTATATAGGCATCACGTCCAAAACAAGTAGATCGAAATGATTTTGCATCTACTACTATTACTCCACTCATCGACCGCTATCCAGCATTGCATCAAGAGTATTAAGTTAAAAACAGAGTAATGCCTTAAGCAAGATGACATGATGTAGAGGGATAAATTCATGCAATATGATAGAAAACCCCATCTTGTTATCCTCGATGACAACAATACTATACGTGCCTTGCAACCCTTTCTGTCACTGGGTAAGGACACCGCAAGATTGAACCCAAAGCTAAACACTTCTCCCATTGCAAGAACTACCAATCTAGTTGGCCAAACCAAACGGATTATTCGAAGAGACTTGCAAAGATAACTCAATCATACATAAAAGAATTCAGAGAAGAATCAAATATTGTTCATAGATAAGCTGGATCATAACCCCACAGTTCATCGGTCTTAACAAACACACCGCAAAAAGAAGATTACATCGAATAGATCTCCACAAGAGAGAGGGAGAACATTGTATTGAGATCCAAAAAGAGAGAAGAAGCCATCTAGCTACTAGCTATGGACCCGAAGGTCTGAAGTAAACTACTCACACTTCATCGGAGAGGCTATGGTGTTGATGTAGAAGCCCTTTGTGGTAGATGCCCTCTCCGACGGAGCTCCGGAACAGGCCCCAAGATGGGATCTCGCGGATACAGAAAGTTGCAGCGGTGGAATTAGGTTTTTGGCTCCGTATTTGATCTGACGGGGGTACGTAGGTATATATAGGAGGAAGGAGTACGTCAGTGGAGCAACAGGGGGCCCACGAGGCAGGGGGCGCGCCCAGGGGGGGTGCCCTCCACCCTCGTGACCTCCACGGCTGTTCCTTGGAGCAAGGTCCAAGTCTCCTAGATCACGTTTGGTGAGAAAATCACGTTCCCGAAGGTTTTATTCCGTTTGGACTCCGTTTGATATTCTGTTTCTTCGAAATACTGAAATAGGCAAAAAACAGCAATTCCAGGCTGGGCCTCCGGTTAATAGGTTAGTCCCAAAAATAATATAAAAGGGGAAAATAAAGCCCAATATAGTCCAAAACAGTAGATAAAGTAGCATGGAGCAATCAAAAATTATAGATACGTTGGAGACGTATCAATCGCCACCTCGGTGATCATCTCTCCTTCCTCGACGATGCCCAGTCTTTGGCATTGATCGGTTCTTGGCGCGGAGCCGTGGGCTGCAGCGTCCCACCGTGAAACTATAGATTCTAGCAAGGGTCTTCCTTCTTCTCGTCGGCGGCCTGGGCGGGGTGGATCTTGGCGTTGGCGATGGCAGCAAGGCCTGTTGACAAGGCACAAAGATGGGGCCGCACTGCTCTAGCTGATTGAAACTGTCTTGTTGGGAGCTTGCATGAGCAGAGGCCTCCCCCATTGGTGAGCCTGCAAGGGGAAGTGTGCTGGCCAAGCTGGGCGAGCCATGAGGGGCGTGGTCAGCCAAGTGAGAGGACAATGGTGATGCCGAATTGTCCTGCCTAGCACGTGGCAGGGACATTCTTCTCTTGGCAGTAGGCGGCCTTGGCGGAGTGGAGGTGGGCGTCGAGAGTAGTGTTGGCGATCGTGGCACGAAGACAGGGGGTGCACTTCGAGCTATCAGAGGATGGGGTCACGTCCAGGGTGGACAACACCACAAGCTCATCTTCGCCGCCCGTCAAAATATTCAGTTGGAGTAGCGGCGCTGGGGAGCATGACGAGGAGGCATGAATGTTGAGCGGCGTGTGGGAGCTTGGAGCCGGGTTGGCTGCACGGCGCAGCACACGAGGCGGCGATATTATAGATACTTCGAGAGGTGGGTGAGGATTAAAAGCCATCAATATTCTTCTCATCGCAAAAGCCATCCTTCCACTTATTCTTTCAGATTGTACACAACATAACTCTTTGATAATATATGTATTACTCCCTATCCATATTATGACGCTGCTTTACTACTATCTTCGTCTCGGTTTATTGGTCCACTTTGTATTTTGTGCCAAATTTTAATCATAAATCTAATGAAGAAAATGTTAATGCATGTCATAAAAAATTATATTGTTGGATTCGTATTTGAACATAGTTTCCGATAATATTATTTTTTCTATGTATAACTTATATTTTATTAGTTAAAATTATGATCAAAATATGACCCTAATACAAGGAGGACAAATAAATCAGGACAGAGGTAGTACAACTTTCGTACAAAGTTATACTAAAGCAGCGAGAGAATTAATATGGTTTGAAGAAAGTAGATGAAATTTTCACTACTGCTAAGATCCGTTAGTACCAGTATTATCACGATGTTTTAGAGCAGTGAATTCGGTTTATCTTCATATACTGCCGTACGTGTCGAGAGACGTCGACAGACGAATAATTAATTAGCTAGGCAAGGCACGTGCATCAAATCTCAAGAATACCCTTTGTTGCTGCTAACTGCTATGCAAAGAGTGTATTCTAACATTGCATTTCAGATCCCTAAGCTAGGACAATACGTACTGTACAAGCTAGTGATCTACTGCTACGACGTACTACTCCCGTAGAATACCTTTTATCAGATTTAGCCGAAGGGACTAGCAGTACCACTAGTACTACCGGCGACTGATTGATCGAGGCTACTTTCACGTCAACGTATATAATCTATCCGGGGTCATCGAGATCTTGTGTACGTACATGGGCAGCTTGCACTGTTCATATATCATAGAATAGGGAACGAGTACGTACACGGTAGAGCAGGCACTAGATCGCTCACTGGTGCACACCAGTACACCACTAGATGGCTACTTGCATAAAAATGTATAAGTACTTTTGGCTCTTGTTTGAAAACTGAAAGTATACGACCTTAACAGGAGTCGTATCAAGAAGGAACTTTATAGGGGTTGGTACGTTCATGTACAATTGTATCTGAGCTCGGGTGGATATCAATCATCACCATGAGGATATTATCCAACAATTCATTTTCCTTTTGGCGAAAACAGTGTCTTCGTCTGAATTTATTAGTCCCTATCGTATTTGGGTCAAAATTTGACCATGTATTTGACTAGTAAAATATTAGTGCATGTCACAAAAAATTATATTGTTGATTTTGTATTTAAATGTAGTTTTTGATTTCGATGATGACTTTGTTATTTGCTACGTTCAGGGGAGAGTGCGCTCCTGCATGTAACCTGTTAGAGATCCTCGGATCCTTAATATTTCATTCTTTTTCTCTATAAGTTTTTTCCTGTATTGTTTCTCATTGAATGCTTTTTAATGAGGCAATAGTAATATACTGTCACATCCCTAGCTGCTGGTAGTGCTCTAGGCTAGCTCATGTGTGCATCATGTTTAAATTCTGAAAATTTGAACTGAGGAATTTTGGAAGCCTCAAAAACTTAAATAAAAGAGGGGCAAAAACCCTAAAAATCTCATTCATTGCTCCAAAAATGCCTTTTTAAATATTTGATAATTTTTGGTAAGGGTTCTGGTCCCAACCAAAATATTGAACATTTTTTAAGGTTTTATTTTTGGGACTTTGGATTTAATTCATTAGCTATTTGAATTTGAATTATATTCATATAATTACAATATAATTTCAAATACCCCCTGAAATATTTTATAAGCTTTTGGAAAAGTCCATCTAGCAATATAAAATATTCAGAGGAGCTTTGGCATTGTTTGAATTATTATTTTTAATTCAAAACAGTGGCAAAAGAATTAAATAAAACAAAAACAGAAGAAAAATATAAAACAGAATAGAAATAAGAGAGAGAGAGAAGGAAGTACCTGGCCTTACCCGTGCAGCCCACCAGAGCCGGCCCAGCTCCCCCACCTGGCCGGCCCAGCCCACCTCCTCCCCCTTGTCATCTTCCTCCCCTCGCACCGAAGCAGCTCGGTGGCGAGCGCCGATGCCGCCTCGGCCACCTCCTGCTTCCACCGAGGCGTTCCCGAGCCTCCCCCTCACGCCTCGTGTTCCCTCGCCCCTCTTCCTCCCTCGCTGCTCCCTCTCTCTTCCCCGAACACTCTCCCCCCTCCTCTGTTCCCCTCCCCGAACGGAGCCGCCGCCACCGACGAGAGCCACCGTGGCTACCGACCACCCCACGGTTCACCGACGCCCCAGGAAGCTCCGCCGGTCCTCCCTCTACCTCCTCAACGAGCCACGAGGCCCCAGACGTGCCGCAACACCGCCCTCGATGTCTTCTTCAACCTCGGGACCGCCGGCCATCTTCGTCAAATTCGTCGGCTCCGGTAACTCCCCGAGCTCCCCGAGGCCACCGTCGCAACCCCTGTGAGCTCCACTCTGTTTCCCCTCTGACCCCCTGCTCGTTCTCGTGCCGTAGCTGCCGTCCCCGCAAGCACCGAGCTCCGGCCATCGCCATGGCCGGCGAACCTCGCGCCCCGGAGCTCTTCCGCTCGCTCCAGTAGCTCCCGCGTGCTCTCCAGGTTCCCAGGGTCCCGACGCGCTCCTCTGCTCTCCGGCTAACGCGCTGCAGCCACCGCGTTGCGCTGGCCCGAGCTCCGGCCGCCGCCTCGGGCTCCACTCCGGCGAACCCCGGCCACCCCCGCACCTCCCGTTGGCCCCCCTAGATGCGCACGGGCACGGGCTACCTTCTGGTGCCCTTCGCGCGTCCAGCCGCCGCCCGTAGCGCAACCCCGGTGAACTTCCGCCGCGTTTCGGGTCGCCGCCGGCCGAACTCCGGTGGCCAGTGACTTGGCGCTGTCATTAGCCACTAATGACGCGCTAACCACCCCCCTAAGCCACTGACTGTGGGCCCCAGCCCTGGTCAAACCCCAGTTAGCGCTGGGTTTGACCGGGATTAGCTCCTGTGTCACTGACGTGTGGCCCCCACACGTCAGGTTTGACCTGGGGCGCCCAGTTGACCTGCTGACGTCACTGTGACGTGGGGCTGACGCAATAAGTATTTTCTAGATTTAAAAATAATCAGGAAATTTCAGAAAATAGCTAAAACTTCTATAAATCATAGAAAATTAACCGTAACTACAAATTAAATAAATTATATATGAAAAATTATCAGAAAAATTCAAGGAATCCATCTGTACCATTTTCATGCATGTTAGAACAACTTATAGCTGCTGTTTAGCACAAATCATATAAAGGACATTTATTTAATCTCATATGGAGTTTGAATTTGAATTTTATATTCAAACCAACTTCATTTAATCTGTTGCTAGTTGCATTAGCCCAAAACACATTCATTTTGCCATGTCATGATCATGCATCATATTGTGCATTGCATTGATTGTGTTCCTTTCTGTGTTGCTGGTATTTGTCCCCTCTCGATAGACACGATACCGACGATGTGATCGTTGACACTGATGGAGACTCAATGTTATCTTCAGAAGTGCCAGGCAAGCAAAACCCCCTTGTTCATTCCGATACAATCCCACTCTCTCGCTCCTGCTCTCTTTTACTGCATTAGGACAACACCGATTCATCTGTTACTTGCTGCGGTAGCTGAACCCTTTATCCTTTGCATGACCTGTCATTGCCACAGTAAATAGATGAAACCCACTAGCATGAGTAGGAGTTGTTTGAGCCCTGTTGTGCCTACTCATTCATGCTTGTTTGTCATGCCTGCTACTGCTTAGAGTTGAGTCAGGTCTGATTCGTCGGGGATGAATCAGAGGCGTGTGAACATGTCCTACTATGGGTGAACTAAGTGTGTGAACACGATTTGGTAAAGGTAGCGGTGAGAGGCCATGTAGGAGTACATGGTGGGTTGTCTCATTGCAGCCGTCCTCAGGAACTGAGTTCTGTGTTTGTGATCCATGATTCAGCTACTACCACGCATTGGGCCCGAAACCAATGGACCCTCTCGGCTTCTTGATCACCCTTGTCCTCTGTCCAGGAGTTGCAAGTAGTTTCTGGTGTTTGTAGTATGCTGGAGGCCGTGCGCAGCGCTGACCGTAGGGGTGGGCTGTGATGCGGTAGGCACGTGGCACGGTGTACCGGGCGCCCGTTTGGTGTCTCGGGAACCCTGTTCACATCGTTTGGGGCTGTGAGCGAAACTCCGGCTGGATCTCCTCATGGATGGAACCCGAATAGGCGATAAACCTGGACTAGAGACTCGAGTGTTTAGGCAGGCCGTGGCCGACACCCACGTTGGGCTTCCGCTTGAAGGTTGCCGAGTACATGTCGTGTAAACGGCGGTAAGTGGTGAGAGCGTGTGTGAAGAAGTACACCCCTGCAGGGTTAACATCATCTATTCGAATAGCCGTGTCCGCGGAAAAGGACTTCTGGGTTGCTTATATCAGTTCATAGACAAGTGAAAGTGGATACTCTAAAATACGCAAGATAAGCGTGAGTGCTATGGATGGCGATCTCGTAGGGAGACGGGAGCGGATCCATAGTGGTGTATTGATATGGTGAATATGTGGACTCGTGTGCGCCACCTCAAAAGAGTTACTCGCAGTCGTAGTTCAGGATAGCCACCGAGTCAAAGCTGGCCTGCTGCAGTTAAACCCCACCATCCCCTTTGTTGATAATGATGCATATGTAGATAGTTCTGATGTAAGTCTTGCTGGGTACATTTGTACTCACGTTTGCCTATTTTATGTTTTTGCAGAGAGACTTCGGTCTCGCTAGTAGTTCCACGTGGACTTCGACGTTTAGCTTGATACCTCAGCTACGATCTTGTGCCCTCGGCAGGATCTGGTAGATAGTCAGGCTTCTCAGCCTTTTTCATTTATAGATGTCTGTACTCAGACATGATAGCTTCCGCTTGTGCTTTGATTTGTATGCTCTGATTGTTGGGTCATGAGACCCATGTTTGTAATATCTCGCTCCTCGGAGCCTATTGAATAAATACTTGAGTCGTAGAGTCATGTTGTGATGCCATGTTGTATTGCACATATCGAGCATATTGTGTGTATGTTATTGAAATGCTTGATATGTGTGGGATCTGACTATCTAGTTGTTTATCTTTAGTAGCCTCTCTTACCGGGAAATGTCTCCTAGTGTTTCCACCGAGCCATGGTAGCTTGCTACTGCTCCGGAACACTTAGGCTGGCCGGCATGTGTCCTTCTTCGTTCCTGTGTCTGTCCCTTCGGGGAAATGTCACGCGATGAATACCGGAGTCCTGTTAGCCCGCTACAGCCCGGTTCACCGGAGTCCTGTTAGCCCAGTGCTACAGCCTGGATTCACTCGCTGATGACCGACACGTTCGATGCTGGGTCATGAATGCCTGTCCCTGTAAGTCTGTGCCACTTTGGGTTTACGACTAGCCATGTCAGCCCGGGCTCCTTATCATATGGATGCTAGCGACACCGTCATATACGTGTGCCAAAAGGCGCAAACGGTCCCGGGCCAAGGTAAGGCGACACCCGTGGGAATACCGTGCGTGAGGCCGCAAAGTGATATGAGGTGTTACATGCTAGATCGATGTGGCATTGAGTCGGGGTCCTGACAGCGTTGGTATCAGAGCTTGACTGCCTGTAGGACTACCAAGCCAAACTGGTCGAAGTTGAGTCTAGAAATTCTTTAGTTATATAAGGGAATTGATTGTGGGTTGGAACATAAGGCTCTTTTTACTTCTTATACCTTATGCCCTTCTGATCTGAGTCATCTTATCTTTCCTACGGGGATTAAGAACTAGGCTATCTCTTCTTTCTATCAGGATCACGTGTTACTAATCCGTAGACATATAAGATTGTTGGATTTAAGTCTCAGTTCAGTTCCTACTACTTCCGTATGTTAATTGTTGATCTTGAAACCTTGATATTGTGCTTCTGAGTGGTTATGCCACCATTTTTGTGAATGTCTCAAATCTTTTCTGAGCATTTACAGCCGTTATGTTGTCCGAGTCATCCCAGGTTTCTAAGTAGTCTGATGCAATTGCAAATCCTTTCTTCCCGTTTCAATGTTCCCATGGGCCAGATTAACCACACTAATCAGTGAGTTGAGGTACTCCGTTACCTTGACATATATGTTGGAGATATTATTATGACCCTAGGTGTCTTAGGGGATCATCTAGTAATTTAGCCATGATTTGTGTTCCCAGTGTGATGATTCTGGCCATCATTCTCGAAAGCATCCCGTGATGCTACTTAGTAATAGGTATTCTGTTCCTGGGTTCTTGAACCCGAGATTCACTCTACCTACTTCATGTTGATAGTAATTGCTAGTGCCTTTAGGATATTAGTAACCTTTGCGATAGTCCTTGAAGTCCGTGGTATCTTCTTCTTCCAAATACCATGAACTACTTATGGCAGAAATTCCTCGTTGAACTGAAATATCACAACAGGATTATTCTTGATGAGTTCTCCATTATATATTGTGGCTCTGCCAGTTCTACCTTTCTGCATGGGTTATCCGGAAGAAATATGTTGAACTTCGTTCGACATACTAATCTATGCATCCACAACTCAGAAAATTATATGTTCCTTTGAGTTGTCCCTCTTTAGTTGTCTACTGACCTTCGTCTATCAATTGATATCAAGGGTATGCATGCATTCGTTTATCGATGCCTATTACCCTTGTGGTCCGTCAAGCCATTCTGTCCTGAATGACTTGGAGAAACAAACTCCAGTACCTCATCCATATCTAGGATTGGGTCAAAGTAGTTGTATTC